>NC_092879.1:102282119-102582119 GCF_028372415.1 Notamacropus eugenii
TGTAAGTCCATCCCTGTCTGTGTCCATGTCCCTATCTTTATCTTTCCCTGTGTGTCCCTCCTTGTCTCTCCATCCATATCTCTGTCTTGGTCTATCCATCTGTGTCCATGCCTATGTCTGTGTCTTCTTTCCTTATCTCTGTCCATATCTATCCATTTTAGTGTGCCCATGTCCATCTGTCTCTGTGTCTGTTTCTTTGCCTGTGTCCATGTCTGTCCATTTCTGTGTGTCTCTCTGAAGACCTCAGTCCAGGGCTCTAAAAGGGAATCTAGAGGAGATCTGGGGAGTTCCTCGGTCTTTTATGGGGGCTTCCTAGGAGCCACAATACTTCCTGTGCCCAAGATGGACATGCTGCTTGCTGCTACTCAATTTATCTCTGGTATGAGAGTGGGGATGAGATCAGGAAATCTGGCCCTTGACCCTGTACACTTCCTTCAGCACTTCATGGACTAGATACAGGAATAGTAGCAGTCAATTCATACATTCCTTTGGGTCCATATGGATGAGTTTTAGAGACCAGAAAATCTCCCAAGATAGATGAGCCATGGAAAATAGAAGAATTCCTGGCTTAGAACATCCTGACCTTCGGCTGCCTCTGCATCCTCAGCACTGTGACTGTGTCCAAATAAATTCCCAAATCTCAGCTCCTTACTCATGGCTGTGTGTTAGTTTATCCTCGTCATTTCCCCTCCCTCATTCCCACTTGTTTAGGAGGGCCAGGAGCTGCCTTATCCCTTTTGGGGAATGGGCAAAAGTCAAGCTGACTAGAAATACTGAGAATGGATGTTAGGGAGTAACATTATTTTGCATGGTTTCTTCTGTATTTGTTCAGTTTCAGCCATGTCTGACTCTTCGTGATCCCAGTTGGAGTTTTCTTGGCAAAAATATGAGAGTAGCTTGCTATTTCCTTCTCCAGTTAATTTTACAGATGAGGAAACTGATGCAAAGTGACTTGCCCAGGGTCACAGCTAGTAAATGTCTGAGGCTGGATTTGAACTCATAAATAGGAGTCATCCTGACTCCAGGCCCAGTAGCACTATCCAGTGCAGGACCACCTAACTGCACCTTGGCCAACTCACAAGGCAACAGGCTGGCAGGATTCCATTGACAATGGGATGCATTCAAATCTCTCATTTCTCAAATTTCTCCTAATCTTCATCAAGAACTTTGCCTCTTCCCTCCTCCTTGGCTTCCAAGTATAATCAGTGGTGGGACTTGATGACTGGATTTTGTGCCACCCCAGAATCCATTGAGCCTCTCCTGGGCTGCTGTGCTGTGGTCCTGTTGAAGCCCCTACTCTCTCTCATGATAGCCATAGGCTTAGATCATCGAGGCCAATCATGGAATAGGAGTTGGTTGAGGAGTGAAACTCCCAAAGAGAAGACATAATGAGTAGAACTGGGCTCTGGTAGAAAAGGGTCTAGGCTGTCCCTGGGAGGGGGGAGTGAGGTTGAAGCAGGTGTTAATTCAGTCAGGAAAGGTGTAAAGCATCCTAGAAATCGATGAGTTAGACTCTGCTCTTCCAGTAAGCTCATTGGGACAGGATCTGCCAACACTAGCCTGAAGATAGTAACCCCAGCAGGTGGCAGGAATTTTCTGGCTTTAGGCCTGATGAGATAGAGCTGGAGGGTATCTGCATTGATCAGACAGAGCCAGGCCCATAGCATGCTGGGGTCATGGATGCGCTCCCCTCATTGCATTCACATTGGAAATCTCAGCTTGGCATTTGAAATCCTAGATGTGGAGAGTGAGCAGGAAGAAGAGAGCCTAACTGCCTGATAAATACCTGTTCAGATCAAAGCAAAGTGGGCAAAGACTGATGGGAGGTGGAGAAAAGGTAGGAGAACTAGCCAGAGTCCCTCACCTCCTGGTCACCAATACATGCTCCTTTTTCTGCCAAGTGTAGGACATACTGCCTGAGGTGAACCTTGAAGGCAGTAAGACTCAACAAAAGATGGGGAGAGCTTTCTCCTACCCCTAGCCTTCTCCTAGGATTGGATGGCACACCCTGCCCTGCCCTGCCCTGCAGTGGGTCTCTAAAGGATTGTTTAAAGCAAAGGGTACTTTTTAAATATGAAAGGCTTTGGAAATGTCAGAGGACTTTGGTAGTCATGGAAAAGTTGTCCAATCTGAAAGGAATCAGTAAACTGACAACCTGGGGAGCCAGTGTGTGCAACACACACACACACACACACACACACACACACACACACTCACACACACACTCACACACACACACACACACACACACACACACTCCCCGCCCCCCCCCCCCCCCCAATCAGGTGGGAGAACTGCCTACAGATTATTCAAGCCGATTAAGCAAATCCTGCGCTAGAGGCTGGGGGTACAGAAACAAAAGCCAAGAGTCCCTCCTTCCCACATGGGTACAACTTGTGTTAACTTAAATAAAAACAAAGTAATGGAAGGAAGGAAGAAAAAAAGAAAGAAAAACTACAATGTACATGTAAAGGAGAAACAGAGAAGACAGAAAATAATAGGAGAGAACTCACATAGGCGGGCAGAGGCACGGAACTGGAGAGAAGGTAAGGATTTTTAAGAGGTGGAGTGGAGGAGGAAATTAATTGGGGTGTGAGTGGAGGATGGAGACAACCTCTGCAAAGGTATGGAGTTGGGAGATGGAATATTTCTTCCTGGGAATAGTTAGAGGGCAAGATCAGACAGGTAAGAAGGAGCCAGATTATAGAGGAATTGAAGTGGCCACAGGTTGAGGATCTTCGGGGCAATAGTTACTGAAGATTCTTGAAGAACCGAGGGATAAAATCAGATTTGTGTTGTGGTGGGCTGATTAGGGATGGGGGTCGGGTAGGGGGAATGAACACATACTGTACTGACTTCCAGCCAATATGGCTGCCCAAATAGGAAGGCGGCAGGTCATATAATTCCAACAAACCTGCCCCGGAAAAACCCTGATGTTTACACTAGAGGGAAAAGTGATCAAGAATCCAACGAGAAACTTCTTCTAACCCCAGAACTGCACAAGAGGTCAGCCAGATTTAGTTCTCAAATGTGTTAGGGGCCTTTACAAAAATTATCTATTTTATTAGAGCATAAAGACCCCATCCATAGACAAATGCAGAAAAAGAGAAATACTAAATACAACCTTTACTGACCACAATGCAATAAAATTATATTCAACCAAGAGCCTCAAAAGAATGACTAGAAACTAACTCCAAAACACCTACAGGCAAAGCCTCAAAAGAAAGAAATACATCTTGGGCACAAGTTCAACTAGAATTTCTGAAAAAGATGAAACTGAAAATTTTTAAAGAGCTAAAAATGATTTATAAAAACCAAATGAGAGTGGTAGAGGAAAAAAATTGGAGAAAAAAATTAGTTATGGAAGAAAGATTTGGAAAGAGAATTAACAGCTTGAAACGAGAGATGCTCACGGGAAAAACTATCTTAAAAAGCAGAACTGGCCAAACAGAAACTAATGATTCCATGAGACAGTAAGAAATATTAAAAAGAAGTATTAAAACAAAGTCAAAAGATCAAAGAGTCAAAAGCAAAAAAATATAAGATACCTCATAGCAAAAACGCTGACCTGGAAAACAGATCAAGGAGAATCATTGGTCTACCTAAGAACTATGATCAAAAGAGTTTAGACGTTATATTTCATATCATAAAAGACTGCCCAGATGTCTTAGAACTAGACTGCAAAGTAGAAATAGAAAGAATCTACTGGTCACCCTCTGAAAGAAATCCCTAAATGAAAAATCCCAGGAATACGTAGCCAAAATTCAGAGCTTTAGGTCAAAGAAAAAATGCTGCATCATCCAGAAAGAGTTTAAATGCCAAGGAGCCAGAGTCAGTATCACACAAGTTTTAGCAGCCACCACTATAAAGGAGCAGAGAACTTGTAATATAATATTCAAGAAGGCAAAATTTATGGCTTACAACCAAAAATAACAACCAGCAAAATTGAGTATAATCCTCCAAGGGAAACATGGATCTGTAATGAAACAAAAGGTACTGAGCAAGTTAAATAAGAAAAACTGAGGTTGGATTACTTCTGTTCTGAAGGTTTTAAGAATGGAAATAGAAAAGAATAAACAAACAAACGAACAAGTAAGTAAAGGAGAAAGTGACAAGGAGGTGGGACTTACTCTTTCTCCCAACTGGGTTGGGTGAGAAGAAGAGACTGTGACCTTGAAGGAAAAGGTGGGGGGAGTGGACATCAGAAGAAACAGACAGAGGACCAGACACACAGAGATAGGTGGAGAACAGATATAGAACAGAGATAGGTGGAGAAATGCGTCAAACTCGACTGGGAACTAAAGAAAGATAAGAAGGAGTACATGAAGAGAGAGGATATTACCAAAGGTCACAAGTCAAACAAAGTTTCTGATTTTGAAAGAAAGAAAAGAATCCCAATATGAGGGTGGCCATAAAATGAAGAATGACTGAACGAGATACTGTACCATAAAAAATGATGAAGGGGACAGTTTCAGAAAAATCTGGGAAGATGTAGGTGACCTGAGGGACAGGAAAGGGAGCACAAGCAGGAGAACACTTTGGTTTCATTGGCCTCCCTGCCATGTCTCTCCCCCCTCAAGTCCATCCTCCAAACGCTGACTCCCGCATTCAATAGATTCCAGTGGTTCCCTTTTATCTTGTCAGAACCTGGCCCCTTCCAGTCTGAGGATTTGGAGGAGAGAGTGGCCAGCAGTGTCCAAGGCTGCAGAGAGAGGTCAGGGAGAATGAGGACAGAGAAAAGGCAGCGAAGAGATCATTGATCACTTTGGAGACAGAACTTTCCATGGAATGTTGATTTCAGAAGCCAGACTGCAAGGAAAGGGAGGAGAGATCTAGGATGAGAGTGGAAGGGAACGAGAGGCTCTAGCAAATGATTTTTAATAGGCAAATTCTGGTTTTTATTAATGGGTTTTGGTTTGGGGGTTTTTAGGATGGAGGAAATTTGAGCACATTTGTAAGCAATAGAGAGGTAACCAGTAAACAGGGAGAGGTTTCCCATTAAAGAGTGGCAAAGACAGCTGGGGGTGATCTGCTGTACAGTGGCTAGCATTGTCAAGAAGGGCCATTCATTCCTTGCCTTCTGCCTTCTTGCCTCAGTTGCTTCATGGTACTCACCTGCTCCCTATTCTAAGCAGAATCAATCCACAATCCTGTGTGTGCTCCTTAAGACCTGTTACTGTCAGCCTCCCTCTAAAGTGACCATACAGTCATGGGATGGTGCATGGTGGCCTGTCCCATCAGCCTTCAGGGCTTAAAGGAAGCCATAGAACTGGTGCTGAGCTCCTTGGGAAGAAGGAGCTCCCTCAGCTGGGAGTTCCCTAGGCCAATGAAAGATCGGGCCCAGGGCTGGGCTTCTTGTCGTTTGTCTAGATTTCTGGGTACTCTTACCTGGTGTGCCCTAGAGAGGAGCCCAGAGCAAAGGCTGAGGGACTTCTTTCTCTGACTCTCCCCTTTCTGCCTCCTGGACTCTGCTTTTTCCCCTGTGTCCCCTCTCCTGGACTCTTCCCTGTCAGTGGTCTACTCTGTGCACTCCTCCCCCTCCACACCTGTCCTTGGTAAGCCGTCCCCCTCCACATCTGTCTTTCCTGTCTCCCTCTAATTCTATTCACATCTGCACCATAGCCCTCCCTGTTTGGCTTCATTGTCCTCTCCCCAGCCGCTGCCTCCCTTTTTCCTTTCCCCCTCCTTTCCCTCCCTCCCTCCCTCCTTTCTCAGTCCCTCCATCCCGGCTCTTTCTTGACTTTCTTTCTTCCAGTCTCCCTTTCCTAGAGCCTCCTCCTCCTATGTCCCCATCCCTTTTCCTTCTTCCTCTCCCATGTGCTTGGAGATCCCTCCCACCACCACTGGTATAGACAGAAACAGCTGCAGGCCTGGGACTCATCTCTTCTCTAGCTAGTGGCCTTGGGGGCTAAGGCTGGGTGTGTGTCTTGGTGGGCCTTCCTTAGTCTGGCCTCTGGTCTCTGCTTTAGGCCAATTTAGCCAGGTCAGGGTTGTGGGGCAGGGGGAGGGGGAGAGGCTCAGGCCTTCTACATTGTTTTCAATGACAGGAATGCACAGTTGTGGTTGCCTTCTTGTCTTCCTCTGGACTGGAACCCTGAACCTTGTGAAGATCCAGTGACTGAATCAGCCCCCTACACTATGGAAGGGAAGGGCGGGAGGGGGTTGGGATGTGGGGTGGGGGAGCATCATTTCATTCAGTTCCCTTGTGTCTCTGTTGGGGTTTCCTTCTCTGGCTTGGTGTGGCTGTTTGCCTCTGTCTCTCCCTCTGTGTCTGTCTCTCTGTGTCTGTCTCCTCCCTCCCTATGTCTCTCCCTCCTTCCTTCCCTCCCTCTCTCTCTCTCTCCCTCCCTCCCTCCCTCCGTCTCTCTCTCTGTCTCTCTCTCTCTCTCTCTTTCTCTCTCTCTCTGTAATTGACATTCCCTCTCTCATGATGGGTGTCTTGGCTATGTGTGTTTCTGTCAATGTCTCGGTTTCCCTCTTTCTATTTCTATGCATATTTTTTCAGCCAAGTCCTGGGTCTGTTTCCTTCTGGTCTAGGACAAAAGGGAGGTAGGAGCCAGAGCCTGGGTATACTGGTCTCAAGCGGAGTCCTTCTGGACTTGGGCAGAGCTGGAGCCTGGTATAGGATCCAAGGCCTGTGGGCCATGTGGGATCCATGTGATGTACGTGTAATACCCATGTAATGTTGTGATATATGTGTGCCCCCCTCCCCACCCTGTCAAGAGCCGAGCAGCCCCCTGGTCTCCGGGACAACGGGAGGGGGGGGGGGGAGGAGAGGCTGGTGGCCTTTGAGAGCCCTTCCCCCTGGGGACCACAACAAGGAGGCAGGAGATTCAGCTGCTTCTGCCACCGCCGCCGCCATCTCGGTCCGCGTAGCCGGAGTTGGGCGCCCAGAGCTGCCAGGTGAGAGGGATCCCGCTTCTGTCTGCCCCCCACCCCCGCTCCGGCTGGGGGTTTCCTTCCTCTCTCCTCGCTCTCCCGACTCCTTCCCTTTCCTTTGTCACTCTACTCTGCCCTCCCACCCCCCACCCCCACCCCCTCCCTCACCTCCCTGCCGCTCTCTCGGTTTCCCCCAGCTGTTCGCCTTCCATGGCCGCCTCTGGCTCGTTCCATTTCGGCCTCCGGCGCCTGCCGTCTCCCCTTTCTCTCTGTCTCCACTCTCTTCCTCTTCGTTTGTTTCTTTATCTCCCCACGTCTTGGCCTCTCCTTCCTGTCTGCCTTCTGTCTGTCTCTCCTGTAATGCAGGTATAGCCCCCGCCTTCCTGGAGCTGTCCCCCTCTCAGTCCGTCTCTTTCACCTTCTCTTGTGTCGGTTTCCTTTGGGATTCTCTGACTCTGCCTCCCTGGGATTTATGGCTTGGTTTATTTGGGCGCTTTCTTGCTTTGTCTTGTCCTGTTCAACATCTTGGTCTGCGTCTGGCGCCCGCTCCCTTGTGTCTGTCCTGGGTCGGACTCTTCTTCTTTCGTTCCCCCACCCCATCTTTTCCTTAATTCTCATCTCTATTTTCGCCTTTGACCGTGTTTCTTCTCCCACTATCTTTGGGTTTTTCTTTGTGTGCCGCCAACCCCATATGTCTCTCTGGAGTGCCCCCTTCTTCCATCTTCTCCAGAGCTTCTTTGTTTTATGCCCCCCCCCCCCCCGTCCTTACACTCTCTGTCTCTCCGTTTCCTTCTTTCCATCTCTCAGTCTGTCTCCTTCCTTCCTTTTCCCCTCCCTCCCGTCTCTGCATCTCCTTACCATTTATCCCTCCCGACTCTACCCATCCTTAGAGTCTACCTCAGTCTCTCTCGCTTGCCCCCCACCACCCCAAAATGGAGTCCTGCAGAAACTCTTGGTCATCGGTGCCTCCTCCCCTTCCCCCACCCCCCTCGCCCCCGCCCCCCATGTTATTCTCTGTCTCTTTATCCCTGGCTGTTCTCAGTGACTGTGGGTGGGCAGGAAGTGGGTTGGGGAAGGAGACCAGATTTTCCCTTCGACACAAAGGCTCTGCTGCCTGTCTGACCTCAGGCCTAAAGGACGGGCGCATGTGTCTGGTCAGGTCTGTGATCCGCAGCTGTGGGGTGATGGTGACTGAGGTGCCCACGCCAGAGTCACAAGCTGGGGGTGGGAGTGGGATGGGGGCTTGGCTTCTGTGTTGTTGTGTGGTAGGAGGCGGGCAGAAGCCCAGAAGGTCCTCGCGGGGCTGTTTTGAAGGGAACCCCAGGCTTTGGCTGGCCCAGCTTTCTCCCTTCCTCGCCCCTCTCTGGCTCCATTTTTCCCTCGGTGCCGGTGTCTCTACCACTCTCTTTCGGTCTCCACTGAGTGGGGGAGGAGCTACCAGCTTGTGGGACAGGATTGGGGAAGGGGGGTATCCAGTCCCTGGCGTTGATTGAAAGGAGAGATGGGCTAGGGGTCGGGCAGGCCGACTCCTCTCCCCTTTGGAACCTCCTAGCCCGCTGCTTGTGCGCACCCAGGATGGCTTGGGAGTCGGGTCTCCTATTGTGTGAGTACAGATGGAGGCAGACATCGCAGTGACAGCCGATCTCTGTATTCTGTGTGTCTGGGCACTGGCTTTGTGGGATCTTTGGCACAGTACTGCGTGTGTCCTGAGGTCGCGAATCCACTGTGTCGTGTGTGTGCATGTGTGTGTGTCTGCGTGTGTGTATATGTGCGTGTGCATGTGTGTGCGTATGTGTGCGTTTGCGTGTGTGTCTGCGTGTGTGTGCGTGCGCGCGCGCGTGTGCGTGAGCGTGAGCGAGAGAATCTCTATGTCTGGTCTGGTTTTTTGTCTCTTACAATGGGGAGCCTGTGCGCCTGGCAAGGGCCAATATGCCCACGGGGGAGGAAGGGGAAGGAGGAAGGAGAAGATGAGAATCGGAGGGGAAATAGGCGATTCTTGGCTCCAAATGGTTGAACCTCTTCTAGAAGGTTTACCTCAGGAGCTCACAAAGACACACGTGGAAACTCACATCAGAGAAATACAGGCTTGCACATACACTCAGGACAGCTCCCCCTCTCCACAAAGAGCCAGACATGGTAACACAAACATACTGGAGTCATCACCACAAAAACAACACAAAAAAAGCAGCCCAGAAACACACATACTGAAGATGGAGGGAGCTGTGGCTCCAGGACCTTAGGTGGGGCTATGGGGGTCGAGAGCTGAAGCTTGGACTAACCTAGCTCTACCCCATTTCTGTCTGTCCTTTCCCTGATGCACACACCAAAGTCTCTGTGTCTGACTGTTTGTGTCTCTGGCAATCTCCACCATTCTCTGCCTCTCTCTCTCCCTCCCTCTCTCTTCCTCCCTCCTTCTCTTTTTCTCTCTGCCCTCTCTCCCCCTCTTTCTTTCTCTCTTCTCTCTGTCTCACTGTATCTTTCTCTTTCCTTCTCTCTTCCTCCCTCTTTCTCTGTCTCTCTCTTCCTCCCTCCACCTCTCTTCTCTCTCTCTCTCTGTATCTGTCTTTGTCTCTCCTGTCTTTCTATCTCTCTCTCTTCCTGTCTCCCTCTCTTTTCCTTCTTTTGTCTTCCTCCCTTGATCTCTCGGTCTCTGTCTCTCTCTGTCCCTCCCTCTCTATGCCTCCCCCTGTCCCTTGTTTCACTCTCTCCCTCATCCTCTGCCTCTCTTTGGATCTTTGCTCCTCTTTCTGTCTGGGTCCATCTCTCATTTTTCTTCTTTCTCTTTTCTGTCTCTATCTGTGATGTCTCTGCAGGAGGAGCCTGCTCTCTCCAGCACATGGCAGCCCAAGGGACTCTCTGATCACCAGCCCTTGCCTCCTAGTGGCATAATGCCCAACGCCACTGGGCCAGACGGCCTCAGCGGCAGCAGGTCCTCCCTGCCTCCTACTCCAGCTGCCACCACTGCTGCCTCCACCTCTATCAAGTTGGTTCTCTTGGGCGCCATCATCTGTGTCAGCTTAGTAGGCAACACTCTCCTGTCACTGCTAGTCCTCAGGGAACGGACCTTGCACAAGGCCCCATACTACTTCCTGCTAGACCTGTGCCTGGCGGATGGCGTGCGGGCTGCTGTCTGTTTCCCCTTCGTACTGGCTTCCATCCGGCACGGCTCGGCCTGGACCTACAGTGCACTCAGCTGCAAGGTGGTGGCCTTCATGGCAGTGCTGTTCTGTTTCCATGCTGCCTTCATGCTCTTCTGTATCAGTGTAACACGCTACATGGCTGTGGCACACCACCGCTTCTATGCCAAGCGCATGACCCTCTGGACCAGTGCAGCAGTCATCTGCATGGCCTGGACCCTCTCTGTGGCCATGGCCTTCCCACCAGTCTTTGACGTGGGCACCTACAAGTTCATCCGTGAGGAGGACCAGTGCATCTTTGAACATCGCTACTTTAAGGCCAATGACACACTGGGTTTCATGCTCATGCTGGCTGCTCTCATGGCTGCCACCCATGCTGTGTACGGGAAGCTACTTCTCTTTGAGTACCGCCACCGCAAGATGCGCCCTGTCCAGACCATCCCAGCAGTCAGTCAGAACTGGACGTTTCATGGGCCTGGTGCCACGGGCCAGGCCGCCGCGAACTGGATAGCTGGCTTTGGCCGAGGCCCCCTGCCTCCTACCTTGCTGGGCATCCGGCAGGCCACCGGAGGGGGAGGTGGTCACGTAGCCAGCCGGCGCCTCCTAGGCATGGAGGAGTTCCGGGGGGAGAAGGAGCTAGGCCGCATGTTCTACGCCATCACTTTGCTGTTCCTGCTGCTCTGGTCTCCCTATATCGTGGCCTGCTATTGGCGGGTTTTTGTGAAGGCCTGTGCTGTACCTCATCGATACCTAGCCACTGCAGTGTGGATGAGCTTTACACAGGCTGGGGTCAACCCCATTGTCTGCTTCCTCCTCAACAAGGACCTCAAGAAGTGCCTGAGGACTCATGCCCCTTGCTGGGGCGCTGGAGGCCCCCAGGCCCCTCGGGAGCCTTATTGTGTCATGTGAAAACACACCAAGAGACAGGAGGAGGAGGAGTAAAAGGGAAAAGAGGATGAATGAGGGCAGAGGAGGATTGGAGTTGAGGGCATGGAGAGTGGGGATCCAGGAGTGGGTCCCTAAAGTTACCTGATTCTCTGTGCTCCATCAAATGGCGCTCCTCCATTACTGGTGGTATGTGGATGGGGGTCCCCTGTGGCCTGGCCCTGTTTCCAGTAGCTTTCAGGGGAAGAGTGAAAAAGCCCCTTCTGATCTGAGGGATCCATACACACATATGCCAGATTGTTGGGTTTTTTTCTTTTTTAAAAACTAGAAACAAAAACCCAGGGTTTTCTATCAGTTGTGAATGTTCTGGGTTTTCATTTACATTAATTCCTCTCTGTTGGATTTGCTGTCTCCAAGGAGAGATATTGTTATGTCCTACATAACTTCTGTCCCCCAAACCCAGTAACACTGACTTAGTAATGAATGTCTCCCCCAAGTGGGCAAACGGAGGGTGACAGTCCCTCCAATACTAGAACCCATCCAGTGGCGCCCCTGCCTGAGGCCTGAGAGCCAAGCCCAGGAGGCCAAAGGGGAATGAGGCCAATGAGGCCTCTGGGGGGCGCCAGCAAGGATGCTCTTTAGACTCAATCATTCCTCTTCCCACATTCTGTTCCCACTGGGAATTCCAATTTGCCCCCCTGTTGGGGCACGGGGGTGGCCGAGGACCAGCACACACACACACACACACACACCCCTTGCTTCCAGGCTCCCTCCAGTTGCCTCCTTGGGGACAGGCTAGGTGACTCTCCTGCTGTCATGGCAGGGGACTTAGCTTCCTGGTTCTCCAGGGGCCTCATGGGAGCCTCAGTGGTCCTTAGACCCCAGCTTGTCCATGCTGAGGATGGCTTTTCATCCTCAGTCTTCCTTTTTGCAAACTGGCCAGCCCTGTCTTTTTTTCCAAGGTGATCAATGGTCCATTACATGGGTCCCAGTGGTTCCAGAACCCTCATGGATGTTTTATCACCTTGTCCTTCCATTCTCCTCTCAATCCTCCCCTTTATTCACTGACCTGGCTCAGTGTGTCTCAGGGACCCTCCTCCCTTCCCTAAGAACATACCTCTCTGGAGGTGCCCTGTAGTGGACCTCCTCTCTCACATGACCCCTGGGAGCAAACAGGCTGCCATGGGTGCCCCTGCACCAGAGAGTTAACTCCAGACTGTCTTGCCCTCTGTTTTGGAGGAAGACAGGCCCCCCCCCTCCCCCCCCAGTTTCCCAAGGAACTGCCATCTGCAGGAGGTTAGAGAGGAAGGTGTGGGCTAAGAGGAAGGAAAAGACTTGGAGAGGGAATTCAGGAGAGAGGCCAGCTGGGTCTAAGGAAGCTTTCCTGGAAGAGGTGTTATATGTGAATGGGTGAGGCTCTGAGAGGGCCTGAAGAGCTGGCGGTATGTGTTAGGAACTGCCTGAGGCTACAGAGAAATGGGGGGGGGAGGGACTTTAATGCCAAGAGGAGAGGATCAACATTTGATCCTGTGGCAGCTGGGAAAGCTGTTGGGTCGCAGAGGAGAAGGAAGGGGTAAGACCCTGAGGTCCTGCAAGTTTTCATGTAGGGGACTTGCCCTTCTGCCTTTCACCTCCTGGCTGGGGAGCACATTGGCTGTAGCTGCCCTGTATTTGCCAGCCCTACCCGCTGTCCTTGGCCTCCTTCCTTCTCAGCGTAGACTTGGCCCCTCCTAGGTCAGTTGGAAGAAGTTGAGGTCCAGGGCTGGACGAGGTAAGGAGAGCCTTGGAGGTCCTCCTGGGGGAGTCAGGGCTCTTTGGGGCTGGATGTGATGGGAGGAGGTACAATGGGAGGGATGGGATAGGAGCTCGTGCTGGGCCCATGGGCAGCCACCCTTCTGAAAGGGCCTCCATTTTGCTGCCTGTTTTTTGTAAACCAAGATACTGAAGTAAATAAAATCTCTCAGCCTTGTTTGTTTTCTTTGCAAGAGCTTGATGGGGGTTGGGTTGGAGTCTTGGCCAGGCCAGGGTCGGGAATGTGCTGAGATGTGGCCAGGAGACTTAGGGATCTGGCTTAAAAGTTTTCCCAAGATTCCCTTTCCATGCCTCCCTTCAGAGCACGTGCCTGGGGCAGGGTTTGCTCGGGGCTGTCTTGGGCTGAGGATATTTTGCTCCAACTTTCACAGTAAGTTGAATGAATGAAGCATTTATTAAGCCCCTACTGTGTGCCAAGCCCCGTGGATCCAGGCAGAAGAATGGAGCCACACCAGCTAGGGTCCTTACGGGGAGCGGCCCTGCCCTGGAGGACGGCTGGGGGGCCTTCTCTCTGCCCATGTCACGCAGGGTCCGAGCTGCCCGTTTCGGACGGGGTCAGAGGCAAGCCCCGCAGGGGACCCAGGACAACAGGGAAGGACTGGCGTTTGGGGACTTGGGGTACTCGAGGACCCAGGCGGGAAGAAGCAGGGGATGCCCTGGAAGGGTGAAGAGGCCCCTCCTCCCCACCGTTCTCTGATTGGCCGCCTCCGGACCGGCTCCCAATAGACTTCTGGGGGTGGGCCCAGGATGCGGGAGGAGGAGCTAGAGGAGGCGTGCGCGAGGGCTGGATAGGCGGGGGGAGGGGTCCAGGGGTGGGGCGGCCCGAATGCGCATGCTCGGGGTCTGAGGGCCTCAGGTGGGTGACGCTGGTGCCTCCGGGAGGACGAGCGGAAGGGAAGTCCGAGGGCTGCGCTCTAGCCCTTCCTCTGACTCCGCCCGTCCGCGTGCTTTCCCCCTCTTCTGCTCCAGCTCGAGCCTTTCCCTCAGGGAATAAGACACCTGGGAGAAGGGGGGACGGGGGGCGGGCGGCGGGCACGGCGTGAGCACAGCGAGGGCGGGCTTCCGGCCTCCCCCGGGCCCTGGATGAAGCTCGGCCTGATCACACAAAGTGGAGGAGTCAGATCCCTGGGGAGAGCTTGGAAAAGACGAAAGAGCCCAGCAGCCCGCTCAGGAAGGGCCCCCCCCCAAGGCCAGGTGCGGGCCTGGGGCTCTCCCGGGCACTTGGAGCCCAGTGGGCACCGTGTCCTCTGGATCCTCAGGGTTTTTATTGCACAGCTGTGTCACGTGCTCCCTGAACTGGGCACAAAGTGAGCCAAGTCCAGCCTGGCGAGGAGAGGGCAGAGACCACGGTCACAAGCAGGCCTGATGGGGTTCAGCGAATCACCAGCTTCACACCTGGGGGGGGGGGGGTCTTCCCAAAGGCTTTTATAACGTGGGGGCTAGAGCCCAAAACAGGCCCGAGGGAGGGCAGAGCTCCAGGCCCCTCGGGCTTCTCAAGGGACTGTGGACTCTGTGGACTGCCCTACTAAGCTCTGTGACCCAATTTATCCAGCCCTCAGGTTCTCCCTGGCCCCTGGCAAGAAGCCGACAATTGTCTAATTCCTCTCCTCTCCCCCCTTGTCTCCCTCCCATATCTTCTCCTGTCCCACCCCCTCCCCACCCAAGGACTAGGGGGAGACCTGAGGCAGGCAGACCCCCTCCCCAGCACCTATTCCAGTAGTGTAGACATAAGGAGATGAGGGGTTACGCTGGGGGGGGCCATGTCAGATAACCAAAGGCTACTGGCTCCCAATGCCAAGAGCTAAGCCCAGGGCTTTGCTAGAGCAACACTGTTTTCCTAGAAATTCGACTTCTCTTTGGAATGACAAGAACTTAGAAACTGAGGGTTCAGAGAGGAGAAACTTGACTCAGAAAGAAGAGACTTAGGAAGCTAGCTCTCCCCTTCTCTGGGCCCCAGATTCCCTTCCCGTGTGATTTAGGAGATAGGGTGCTTTCTGGCTTTAGAATCATACACCTGGGTTCACATCCTGACTGCCAACTACTACACAGTTGACCCTGGATCATTCATTTACTCTATTGGGATCTCAGCGGGCCCCACATCTCTCAAATCCAGGGGCTGCAACAGATGACTGGGAAACTCTTCATCTCGAAATCTAAAATCCTGTGAGTTAGATGTAATGAAGGCCCAGGTGCTATGGAGACAATTCGCTCAAGTCCTGTGCTCTTATTGACAAAACAAGAGACTGAGGCCTTGTTGTCTAAGGCTACTTCTTCACAGGGTGGGGAAGATTAAGGCAAAGGCCTTTTCCACACTGGGCCTCAGCCTTCCCCTATAGCCACAGAAACAATTGGCTGATCCCTCCCTAGCCCAAAGACTTCCCCAAATCCCTGGAGGCTACATGTGTGTCCCAGCACATAGTAGGCACTAAACAAATACTTACTGACAGATGCACACAACCCAGAGCCCAGAGGATCAAAAGGGCAACTCCAGGGTGTCTGGGGATGCCACAGGCTGCCACCTCAGCAGAGACAACAAGGCTTCTGGAGACTCTTCCCCCCAAACATAGGCCACAATGCTCCAGAAAAGCAGGCAAGGCACCTAACCTTTTTGGTTGAAAATTTTCCTTTTTTTTCTTCTTTTCCCTCAATTTATTTTTATTTCATTAAATATTTCCCAATTACATGTAAATAAATTTTTAACGTTCATTTTTTTAAACTTTGAGTTTCAGATTCTCTCCCTCCCAGCCTTCGCCTTGCCTTAAGAAGGCAAGCAATTTAATTCCAATAACACATGTGCAGTCATGCAAAACATATTTCCAGATTAGCCACATTGCAAAAGAAAAAACAAGAAAAATAAAGTGAAAAAAAAAAAAGCTTCATTCTGCACGCAGAGTCCATCCATTCTCTGTCTAGAGGTGGAGAGCATTTTTCCTTATGGCTCCTTGGGATGGTCTTGGATCATTGTTTCGAACAGAGCAGCCAAGGCTTTCACAGCTTGTCATCACACAGTGTCCCTTAGTGTTCTCCTGGTTCAGTTCACTTCACTACATCGGTTCATGTAAGGCTTTCCAGGTTTTTCTGAAATCAGCCTGCTTGTTGTTTCTTATAACACAATAGTATTTCACCACAACAATAGACCATAAAACCATTCCCCAATTAAAGAGTAATTTCCAATTCTTTGCTACCACAAGAAGAACTGCTGTAAATATTTTTTATACAGATAGGTTATTTTACCTTTCTTGATCTCTTTGGGATAGAGACCTGGTACAGTTTTTGCTGAGTCAAAAGGTATAAACCGTTGTATAACCCTTTGGGCATAGGTCCAAATTGTTCTCCAGAATGGTTGGACTAGTTCACAACTCCACCAACACTGCCTTAGTGTCCCAATTTTTCTACATCCCCTCCAACATTTGTCATTTTCCTTTTCTATCACGCTACCGAATCTGGCAAGTGTGAGGTGGTATTTCAGACTTGTTTTAATTTGCATTGTTCTAATCAGTAGTGATATAAAATATTTTTTCATGTGACAGTATATTTGATTTCTTCTGAAAACTGCATTCATTTATTTATTGGGGAATGAGTTGTATTCTTATAATGTTTCAGTTTCCCTGTATAGCCTTTATCATAGAAATCTGCTGTAAAATGTTTTATTTCCCAGTTTCCTATTTTCTTTCTAATTCTGGCAGCATTAGTTTTATTTGTGGAAAAGCTTTTTTCATGGAATCAAAATTATTCATTTTACTTCTTGTGATCCTTCTATTTCGTTTGGTCATAAACTCTTCCCTTATCCAGAGATCTGACAGGTAAAACATTCCATGTTCCCTTTATTCATGTTTAAATCCTATATCCATTTTGACTTTCTCTGGGTATACAGTGTAAGATGTTGGTCTACACCTAGTTTCTTCCAAACTGCTTTCCAATTTTCCCAGAAACTTTTGTCAGATGTTGAGTTTTTACCCCCAAAGTTGAGATCTTTGGGTTTATCAAACACAAGCTCACCATGGCCATTTACTGCTACGTACTGATCTGCCACCCTGTTTCTTGGCCAGTGCCAGACTGTTCCGGTGATCACCGCCATAACAGGTCAGGATTTGGCTTGGCCAGGCCACCTTCCTTCAGTCTTTTTTCCCATCAGTTCCCTTCATATTCCTGACCTTTTGTTCTTCCACATGAATTAATTTTTTTTCTAGCTCTATAAAATAACTCTTTGGTAGTTTAGCTTAGGTAAGATTGTTATTTTAATTATATTAGCTCAGCCTACCCAAGAGCAATTAATATTTCTCCAACTGTTTAGATCTATATATTGTGGGAAGTATTTTGTAATTCCGTCCATCTAATCCCTTACCAGGTTGATTTCCAAGTATTTTACATTGTCAACAATTATGTTAAATGGAATTTCTGCACCTCTTCCTGCTAGACTTTGTTGGCAATATATAGAAATGCTGATGACTTACTTGGGTTTATTTTATATTCTGCAACTGTGCTAAAGCTGTTTACTGTTTCAGCTAATGTTTTCAGTTGATTCCCAAGTATACCATCATATCATCTACAGAGTTAGTTTTGTTTCCGCATGACTCGTTTTTATTCCTTCAATGTCTTTTTCTGATCTTATTGCTATGCTGGGCATTTCTAGTACAATACTGAATAGGGGCAGTAACGGATATCTTTGCTTCACGACTGATCTTATGGGGAAGGATTCTACCTTATCCCTATTGTGAATAATGCTTGCTGCTGGTTTTAGATAGATAATACTCATCATTTTAAGGAAAGCTCCATTTGTTCCCATGCTCTCTGGTGTTTTACATAGTAATGAGTGCTGTACTGTCAGGGTTTTCTGCATCTATTGAGATCATCAGATGCTTCTTGCTGGTTTTGTTTTGGTCAGTTATGATGATAGCTTTCGTAATGCTGAACAAGGCCTACATTCCCTGTATAAGTTCCATCTGGTCATAATATATGTTTTACTTAAACTTTTTGCATTGATATTAAAGAAACTGGTCTCCAGTTTTCTGGGTTTTGCTCCCCCTGGTTTAGGTATGCAAACCCTATTTGTGTGGTAAAAGGTGTTTGGTAGGACTCTTTTACCTAGTTTTTCAAATAGATTATAATGCAGTATTGGATTCATTGTTCCTTAAACATTGGGTAGAATTTACTTGTGAAAAGGAAGTTCATTGGTGGATGGCTTGTTCAAGATTGGGTTATTTAAGCATTCTCTTTCCTCTTCTGTTAATCTGGGCATTTTATATTTTTGTAAACATCCATTTATTTCACTTACATTGTCACACACTTGGGCAAAGTAGCTTCTAACCCTTATTTCACCTTCATTTGTGATGCAGTCACCCTTTTCCTTTTTGAAATTGGTAATTTGCTTTTCTTAAAATGAAATTAACCAATGGTTTGATTTCAAATTGGGGATTTTGAGAGTGTGTGTGTGTATGTGTGTGTCTCTGTTGCATCCCCAGCTGATTCATCTCATTTTTCTCTTTTGTTGCCATATTCTTCACACAGGTTCCCCTTAGTGCTTTGACTGCAACCCCCAAATTTGGTAATGTTGTCTCCTTGTCATTCTTTTTAATGAAATCTTGTTTCTATCATTTGTTCCTTTGACCCACTTGTTCTTTAGGATTACTTTCCAATTAATTTTCAATCTGCACTTCCACAGCCCTGAACTGGAGTTCTTATTACATTATGGTTTGAAAAGGGTACATTTCATATTTCTGCTTTTCTGCATTTGTTTGGCAAGTTTTTACGTCCCAACATATGCCATGTACAGCTGAATGTAAAAACCAACTCCAGACAGGTATGCATGAGAAGGCAGGGCCCGAGTGGGTTGCCTGGCACTGCCTGAGGTTCAAGATAGGCAGCAGAGAGAAAGGCACCTTCCCTAACATTGTTGGCCTTGGGGAGATTTGAATCCTTGCCTTGGGGGGGTGGGCCTCTTCACCAGCTTGTACAGTACACCTGGGTGTATTCCCAAATCCCAGTGTTGAGCAGATCCCAAGCCATCAGTTCCTCTCCACCAGCCTTCCTGGCCTTGCATTTGCCCATGGCAGTCAGAGGAAGCCCAGGATGTGGAAGGGTACTGTGCTCCCAGGTGAGAATCTTGGTGTACTGCAAACCAGGGGGTGGGGCAGCAGGCAGGCCTTATTCCCTATCCCAAACCCACATCACAAGCTGTGGCGGGGAGGAATCCCCCAGTGTTCCTGGAGCTTCCCTGTCCCCCTCTACGAGCAGTGGAGGAGGCTGGAGGCCAAGGGTCTCATCCAAGGCCAGTACAGGGAGATGAACCCCCTATCCAAACAATCAAACCATCAGTTACACCTCCTGGGGCTTTCCTTCTTACCTCCCAGGGTGTGACCAAAGGAGTTCTTTCCCTGCCCAGCCCCACCCTCAAGGGCCAGAGAAGGAAAGGCCAGGGCAGAGGCAACTTTCCAAAAACCATTGCTAAGTTTTATTTCTAACAAGAGGAAAATAATAAAATAAAATTAAAAGAGGCAACTGTGGGAACATCATGTTTCCTGTTGGTTTGCTTTGTTTTGTGGGGGAGGGGCAGTTCATTCCATTCCTCCTCCCAACCAATAGATGAGGTGGCGGCAGTGCCATCCCTTGTCCCCTTACAACATAATCTCAGGGTGTGGGGGAGGGGAAGGAGGGGATCAGAGGGCAGGCTGCTGAGGCCTGTGGGAGCAGCACCAAAGAAGCTTTCTTTCAAACCCCCTCAGTTTAATTAAAAAGATAACCATGAGGGTTTGCTCACCAAGGGCTAGTTCCCCCAGGCAGGGAGCAGAGGGTCAGTGGAAGCCTAGCCCAGAGGAGAAGGGGCCAATGGCCCAGGCCTGCTGGCCTCTGTCCTTCCCCACTCTTGGAATGGTGCTGGCTGGGGCCAGAGGAAGACGGGAGGGGGCAGACCACAGGCCTGCCCATCCGAGGAAATGAATGCTGGTAGGAGGCCGGCCCCCTGGGGGGGAGCAGGAGAGGAAGGCCCAAGACCCCTAGAGGTCAGCCCTGCCCCCCACCCATCCCCAGACTGGCAGGTTGCAACCCGAAGTTCTCTCTCCCTCTTCCAAGTGGGGGGATGGGGACCAGCAGGTGGGAGGGGACACGGGACTGTGCACATGTCCAGCTCCAAACGGTCACAACTGTTGTTCAGAGGGACAGGGGGAGGTGGGAGGGGGGCAGCCGGCAGAGGGCCCACCTGCCTGGCTCCCAGGTCTCCCCTCTGGCCTATTCTGGCTCAGGGGAGGGCTGGAACTCTGCAGGCCGTTGCCACCACCAGGGGGAAGGGCGTCGTCCCCAGCTCTGCTCCCCTCAGCTTCCCCTTCCTCTTCTTCTTCCTCCTCCAGCATCTCCTCCACCTCGGTGGTCACTGGGCCCCGTGCCCTCTTTGGCTCCAGCTCCTCTCTAGTCACATCGGTGCACTCGCTGCTGCCGGCACACTCACCACCAGCGCACTCCCCACCAGTGCGCTCCCCCTTCCGCCGCCGCCGCTTCTCTGGAGCCCGGCTCCGCCCACGAGTGCCCTGCCTCTCAGCCTTCTCCAGCTGAGGATGTGACAAGCAGTGGGGGTGGGTTGGTGGCTTCGGGAGACCCCGCTCCTCTAAGCTCCCCAGCCCTGTGAACCTCACCTCAATCAGTGTGCGGAGCCGGCTCAGATCTGGGGGGCGGCCAGCCTGCAACAGCTGCCAGATGCTGTGGTTCTCGTCCAAGGTCACCTCGAGCAGATCCCCCTCCATCATGAGCTCCTCCAGGGGGCCACGGGCTGCCTCAGGCAGCTCAAGCACAGGGCCTTCCAGCCGGGGCAGCATTAATGCCAGCAGCTCCAGGTCTGCAGAGATGGCAAGGCAAAAGCTCGGCTTCCCCGGGCCCCCACCCCAACTCCCTCTTGCCACCCAAGCCCAGAGAGCCCTACCTGAGCTGCCCCCAGGGCTGGTCTTCTCGCCACTTTTCACATCATCTCCATTCTCCAAAGACAACTGAGGCCAACGAGGAGCAAAGGGACAAGGTAGGAGGGAGAGAAAAGTGAGCAAGCCAAGGCCTCCCCTTGGCTCCCTACCCCAGGGGCACAGCACAGGGCCTCACCTGAAGCTCATTGCTGCTACCTCTGCTCTCCCTGAGTGGGGGTGGGGCCAGGCTGCCAGGTTGGGGGCGAGGGGTGGCCGAGGACCGGTACAGTCGCTGCCGGAGCTCAGCTAGACGACTCAGCAGCGCTGACACGTCCCTGGAAGCCAGGGCCCTGCGGGCCCTGCCCTGCCAGCCAATGGCCCGCTCAGTCAGACACTGCAAGGCCTCTCCCTCAGGCAGTCGAACTGGCAGCTTCTGCAGAGCCACCAGGAGGGCCAAGATGGTTTCCAGGCGAGGTCGGCGGGAGCGCATGCAGAGCGGGCAGAGGAATTTAGTGTCCCATTCCCACCAGGCCAGGGGCCGGAGCCCACTGAGGCGCGGGGCCGACACACAGCAACCATGGAACCAGTCCCTACACAGGTCACACTGCAAGGCCCCCTCGCCCACTGGCGCCTGCCCACACACACAGGATGGGGCCTCCGGTGAGGGCACAGCTGAGGGGGGCCCAGTGAGTTTGGGAGCCGATGGACAGGGCTTGGCTGCATTGGCACGGCGCAGATGTAAGATGCCCTCTTTCTCTTTCTGTTCGCCCTCCTTGAAGGCCAGGATCTGGGCCCCAGGGAAAGAGATGGATGGCCCTTCAGGAGGCTGAGCCAGCCCTTCTGTCCATCCCAACCCGTCCCATCTTCTGGGCCACAGGGAATCAAGAGGAATAGCTGGAGGACTGACACAGGTGCCCTGCGCCCCACCCCCACCCCCAGCTCCCCTCCTCACCACAGAGCCCGGGTCTCTGAGGTCCTGGGCAGACAAGCCCAGAAGCTCAGTGTCTGATCTGTAGAGGCCCTGTTCCTTCTCTCTCTTCCATCGGTCCCTCTTCATGCTCTCCGAGCCAGCATCTGCACATGGACACAGCACCTGGGCGGGGGGAGGCAAGGGCAAAAAGTAAAGTGAGGCCCACCAGGTGGGTAGCAGGCTGGGAGGAAGAAGAGCCCAGGGCCTGCCTCACCTCGAGCAGGGTGTAGCAGGAGTTCTTCTTGAGGAAGGTCTTGGAAGCTTTCTCCCGCCAGGAGTGGGCCATGAGTACCTGCAACTCCAGCTGCCTTAGCTCCTCCAGGCCCACAGGCAGGTCCCGGCCCACAGCCACCAGCCCCTCCAAGTCATCCAGGCATGGGTAGTGATCGCCATTCTGAGGAGGAAGAGAGGGAAGCCCAAGCCCTTGTTGGACCCCCTTGCCACCACAGGGTCAAAGTGCTGCCTTCCTGACCCATCTCCCTACATAGCAGGCCAAGGGGTGTGGGGGGGGGTTCCCAAAGAGCCTCACCTGGATCTCATCCACGTCCGCAATCCAAGCTCGGGCTTTGCCAAGGGCCTCCTTCAGGGCCAGGATATTGGGCAGGTGGACAGGGAGGTTTTCAGCTTCTCGGATTATGGCCTCAAGGGTGGCAGGAGGATGTTTTTGCCTGGCATGGAAAGGTGAGTTGTGGAGGTGGCTCCCTCTCAAAAGAAGGCCTGGGGTTCCTGGCGCACAGGGGCTGGGGGAGGCAGCAAGTGCCTGATCTGGAAGCTGGGAGAGACCTGCAGCCCAGAACAAAGTGAGCAGGAACTTGGAAAGGCTAGGGGAGACCAGGAGGTGGTTGAGGGAGCACTGGACCCCCAGAACCATGGGCCCTCTCCCTGCAGTGCTCAGTAGGGCCGAGTGGCACAAAGGGTAATCGGGGAAGGCTGGGGGGCAAGGGAGCACCTGGCCTCGAGACAGAGATGGGCCTTCTCCTCCCAACGCTCAGCAATGGCCAGCAGCTCCTGCAGTTCGGCCCGGGCTTTATCCACAGCAGGGCTGGGTGCCACATCAGCCCCAGAAGCCAGCAGCCCCCGCATGACAGCCAAAGTACCCCGCTGGGCAGGGGGCGCCAGGGCCCTCTTCACCTCATCCAGCCAATGGGCCTGCTGCACCTGTAGCTTAAGCTGCTCGGCCTCGGGCACCCCCACACCCAGGCGATGAGCCTGTTCCAGCAGGCCTGGTAGGTGGCCCAGGCTGGCTGGCAAGGAGGCCAGAGCTGTTTGAGCCTGGGCCTGGAAAGCCTCCACCTGCTCCAAGATGTCCTAGGTTTGGAAAGGAAGGGGAGAGGGGAGGGAGAAGGGAGGGGCTGACTCCCCAGCCAGGCCTGCCCCCCTCCCCCCAGCTGTCCTCAGGTCCAGCCCCAAGGCCCACCCAGGAGGGCTCCCTTCTCACCTTGACTTCCCCAATCTGGTGCATGGCACAAGGTAAGCTGCTCATCTCCTCAATGAACTCCCGGAGCTCCTCCAAGGTCAACTGGGGGGGCAGCACCCTGGGGACCCAGCGTTCCCCACTGGGCTCCACGCCCCCCGGCTCCCGGCTGCTGACCAGCCTCAAGGCCCGAGAGATGCAGGCCTCAGCCTGACGCAGGCAGTCCTTCAGTCGCTGCAGGAGCTCACTGTGGGGGAAGCGGCGCTCCCGGGCCTCAGACTCCAGAGCCCTGAGCTCCTCCAGGCCTGAGGAGAGTGCCAGTCTGTGAGCTCCTAGCTCCCAACCAAAGCCACCTCCCCCCCCCCCACCCCCACCCCCAGCTGCCATCCACTTACTGCGCTTCCGCCCATCCTCCAATTCCAGGGCGGTGCGCACTTGGCTGGCCCAGGTATCGAAGGACTCAGCCCGCACTTTGAGCTTATGCAGCATGGCAGGTAACTCATCCAGTGTGTATCGGTATCTGAGGGAAGAATGTGGCCAGAGCTGGGCATCCCATCCTGGGCTGGTTCTCTGGCCAGGAATTCCCTCCTCCTTCCCCAGCCCCGCCTCTGCTGAAAGACTTTAGCCAGCCTTCCCCTCACCCTGACCCTGCTCCACTACACTGCAGGCAGTTTCTGTGGATGCTCTCTCCACTGTCTCCCTGAACCCACCAGCCCACTGACCTCAGATACTGCTTGCTGGTAGGGCATTTGCAGAGGTCATCAATGTGGGAGAGGCAGACAAGCCCATCAGGGCAGTCATAACAGGCCAACGCGGATAGGAAGCACGTCGTCTTACACTTGGCACACTGACGCTCATCATCGGGGAGCAGTTCAAAGGCCTCCCGCTCTGCCTCTGTGATGCCCTGTGCGCACATGGGAGTGGAGGTGTCATAGGGCGCTCAGCTCCCAGGGTCTCACATGTTCTCAGTGAGAAGCAGAGAACATATGTGGAAAACTTGCAGCAAGGCTTCAGGAAAGAATTGGGACCCACGGTGGACAGACCAAGAATGGAAGTGGGGGGAGGGGGAGGGGGGCAGGAGCTTCACAGAGCAAAGTTGCTGAGGCCCACCCTGAATTTCGCTTGCTGCCAAGGCCCAGTGAGGTCAAGAGAAAGTGTTGTTGAACCAAACCAAGCCATGCACAGAACAGATCCTCCCTAGGCCCAGGTGCTCAGGGTGAATCCCACCGACCTTGACACATGTATTATAAAGGATGTAGAAGATGGAAGGAAGCTGAAGGCAGGGCCCTCCAAGACTTACAGGGCAGAGGATAGAAAAGGAGAAGCCCCAGCCCTCCCCTATTCAGCACCAACACGGGCAAGGGGGCTGGACAGGTTGGTGCAGAAGCAAGGCCAAGCATGGCCCCCTCCACAGAACACCAGCAACAAGGGACCAGGCAATCTCTCATAATGTCACTTATTTGGGTCTGACTTCTGCTGTCAAATGTGGGGGCATCTGTCCTTTCAGCCCCTGGCTGTCAGGGGCAGGTGACTCCACTGCCTGACACTGGGCTGAAGCCCACACAGCACTCCCACCCTGAACTCGCCCAGGGTCTCAGACCCCTTGCTTTAGAGACCCAACATTTGCACCTGCTCTCAGAGCTTGTAAATCCAGCTGCAGGCCGGAGATCTCCCCCACCTCTGAGCTTACAGACCCTTGTAAACTTCCAAAATGACACAGTGAGGTTAACATTTGTTACCACAGCGAGATGCCACCCATCCACCCCCACTCCCAAACTTCACAAACTCAAGGTAAGCTTCTCCTTTCCCTACAGGTGGGCCCTGGGCCTCCCCCGCTGGATGGCCATGGACCAAAACCTCACTTGGAGTCAGAAGGTGGGGACCTGTGTCTAGTAGGCAGATTCTTGGCCTACGGGCTCACCCCAGTCTCCTGGATATTCTCAAGGTCTCCTCCAAGATTCCCTGCTCAACCAAGCCACCACCCCCTAGTTGTCACCTTCTCAAGCAGAGCCTTTCGTAGTCGGCGCTCCTCCTGTACCATGATGAACATTTCCTTGTGCACTGCTGCAGCCAGGTTCAAATCCAGCTTCTCAGGGCAGGCTGCCATCTTGCAAATGAGCTCTTCGTGGGAGAAGACACAGTAGCGCCGGAGCCGCCGATAGTGCTCAATACACTGACGCCCTGCAGGCAGCTAGAGAAGGGGGAGGGTGAGCCTAGTTTGGGCCAACTCCCCACCCTGCCATGCCCATCCCACCCTCCTTGGAGCAGCCCCAGGCCCCAGCCTACCCAGTCAGCAGTGCAGAAGTTGACTGCCTCGGCAAAGTTGTAGCCCTGGTTGAAGCCGCTGTGGTAGGCTCGGGGAAATGTGATGACAAATTCTCCTGCGCACTGGTTGGTACGGACAACCTGAGGACAGACTCATGGAGGCAAACACTCAGATTCTGGAAGGTGAGCCCAGCCCTAGCCTCATGGAGCTGCCTTCCTGGACCCCAGAGTGGCAGGGCCAGAAGGGCCAACTGACCACAGAGGAATGGGGCTGGAGATATCTGGGTTCAGAGAAACTCAGGCAGAAGGCATCCTAAGGATGGTTCAGCTTTCCCTTGGCTTCCCTGGAGGCCGGCAAGGATGGGAGTTTACCAAGAAGGCTCTTCCAAGAAGCTCAAGGGAGGAAGTAAGGGGAAGACTGCTCTTGGTGAGTGGCATAGGCCAGCAGCTGGGCCCTAAAGGGAAGCGTTCCTACCCTCGACCCCCACGGAAAAAAGGGCAGAAAAGATGGTCCAAGATGACCAACTCGGGATGGAGCCCAGGCACAGGGGAGACATGGGGAGGAAGAAGGGGCACTGACCGGCACACCATGCGCCATGAGCGTGTTGGGGTTCATGAGTGTGACCAGCTGATGGAGAAGGTCGGGCTGGCTGTCAAAAAGCTCAGGCGTCAGCTTTTTCATCACCTCCTCCAGGTGCTCGGCTGCGAATGACGGGACACCGTACCACGTCTTAGGCTCTCCCCTGCCCACAGGGTAGAAGGTGGTCAAGGGCAGGGCACAGGCACTCAGGGACAGCCTGGCCCTCCCTGAGCAACCCTGCTGGGTGCCTGCCTGCTCACCAATGGAGGTAGTTAATGGAGTAGCTCCAGTGATCCTCAATGTGCCAGCAGAAGGCTGAGAAGACCATGCCCACATATAGCCAGGGCACCTTCATGCCAGAGATGTCAGCATTGATGTGGCACAAGACCGACTGTTCCAGGACGGGCATGACGTTGAGGTTCCAACCACTGGCCGCGTACTCCTGGAGTGGGCCAGAGATGGGCTAAGCCCCAGGGCCTCCCCAACTAGAGGGTCCCAGAGGCTTTACTGTGGGCCTCTGGGCTGGCCTCCCTTCCTTCCCCAACCCTCCAAACTCTAAGGGATCCAGCCTCACAGATGGTATGACAGTGGAAAGCTTCAGAAAGCCCTGAGACAAAAGGAATGCATGCGGCTTCCCCATTTTTTCCAGAGGCTTCAAGATGAATCAGTTTGTGTTGGAGTACATGTACCCGCTAGGTAGGTGGCAAGAAGCCAGAATGTGCCCCCAGGGCCTTCTTGACTCCCTGGGAGCAATCCCAGCCTGGCAGCACTTGA
The DNA here is from genome assembly GCF_028372415.1 of Notamacropus eugenii. Classification (NCBI taxonomy): domain Eukaryota; kingdom Metazoa; phylum Chordata; class Mammalia; order Diprotodontia; family Macropodidae; genus Notamacropus; species Notamacropus eugenii. Next base: position 102,308,719 of record NC_092879.1, read on the forward strand.
AAGAAAATGGCCGCCAGCTGGGAGGGGGAGAAGCCCAGTCTGGGTCAAGGGAGGAAGAAACAGTGAGCACAGTGCAAGTGGACCCAGCCCCTGACCCGCACCTCCTCCTCAGGGGACAGGCGCCTTGTGCTGTCACTAATGGGAAAGCCACTGCCAAACTCCTTGGAGTGGATGTCTGCCCCATACTCCACGGTCACATCCTCCTCAATGCTGTTCACGAGGCGCCAGAACTCCTTTTCCACTAGCTCTGTGGGTACCATCTGGGGGCACAAAGTGGGGCATGTGTGTGTGCGCTGATTCTGGCCTTTGAGCCTTGTGCCCAGAAACAGCCCAGGACCCACCCAGCCCAAGGCACGTACATGCACAGGCATGTTGAAGTAGTCAGCCTTGAAGGAGTCAGCCATCTCACCAAAGCTCTGCAGCGTGTATTCCCGTGTGGCTTGCTCAAAGCCAAAGGCCTCTGGAGGGCGTTTACATTCCTACAAAGCAAGGCACAGCCATAGGCTGTGTGGCTTGGGGGCGAGGATGGCAGAACCAATGGCAAAGGGCCCAGCCTTCCTACCTCCCCTCCTGCGTGGAGCACCTTACCGCCATGACACACTTAGGGCAGCGCCAGATGCCCTTAGGGATCTCTGGGAGGGGAGGCAGGAGGCAAAAGATGTGGTAGTTGTCATCACAGCCATCACACAGCAGGAGCTTGTCATCCTCATCCCCTCGGGTACACATCCGGCACACATAGGACTCAATCTAGTCATACGGAGGGAGGGCTCACCACTAGGCCAGGCCTCAACATCCCCAATTCCCTCAGTCCTTGCCAACCTGGATCATTCATCCTCTGCCTGAACTCCCTTTTGCTCATTAGGCATACGTCTAGCACGGCCCCCCTCCTTCTTAGTGTGACCCCAGGGCTGGGGGATGCTCTTCCTTACAAACTGGGCATTGCTATGGCTCCTCCTCAGACGCATGGTCATCTTGGTGCAGGGCTCGGGGCTGTGGCTCAGCTCCTCTTTGCCATCCATGAAGGCTTTAGGGGAAGCTGGCTCCAGCTTTGGCTCGGTGCCCACCTCTTCTTTCACCACCACTGTTGGGGGGCATTCAGGGCCATCCTTATCTGTGGAGGACAGTGAGTCAGCAGGTCCCAACAGCAGCAGGCTCCCCACTCCCAAGGTAGGTCCTGATGGCCTCTCACCCTTCTTTCGAAGACTCTTGTCCTTGGCCATGAGGCCCAGCCCCATCATCTTAGGGCCGGCCCCATAGATCTGCAGCTTCTTAAGCTCCGGGTTCTTCTCTATGTCCTCTTCAGTGGGTTCCGGCTGAGGCAGTGGAAGGAACGGATAGCAGAGGGAGACATATCATGTGAGAGAGGCAGGGAGAGGAAGGAGGGAGAGAGAGAGAAGGGAAAAGAGCAGGCAGACCCCTCCGGACAATGCCCAGGCCAGCAGCCCCAGTGGGCCGAGCCGCAGGTTGGCAGGGGTGGCACTCACATCAGGCTGCAGCCTCTTGGCCCGCCGTCCATAGCTATTGAACTTGGAGGGCTGCACCGACTGCCGCAGGGGGATACTGTGGGGCTTGTATTCCTTGTCTTTCTCTTCGCTATCAAATGGACGTGTGTTACACTGCTGGGGGAGACCAGGACCTTGGCATCAGTGACCAGCAGCAGCCCTTCTCCCCTTCATTCAGTTCCCTCAACACAATCAGAGTAGAGCCCAGCCTAACAGGCCAGGGAATGGTGAGAGTGGGGAGCCCCTGGGTGACACTGGACGAGGTAGGTCAGGAATGGCAAAGGCTCTGAGCTTGCCAAACCAGTTCCAGGATGGGTAGGTTTATACCAAGCTGAGGTGACTTCCCCACCCATTCCATCCTTTAAGAGCAGAGCCTAGCTTCGGCCCAATGAGATAACAGGAGGTTAGGGATGGGTGGGGTGTGTGTGGGTGTAGTTGTACTATGTGGACTCTCTCCCTCCCTTACCACCAGATTGGCTCCAGACTGGTACATCTCATAGGGGTAGACGATACGCTCATAGTGAGAGCGCAGCAGGGACCCAATGTTCTTGCCGGCTGGGTAGTTGAGACGCTGGGCCACACGAGCCCAGCGGCGGTCCTTGCTGATGGCTTCATAGCCCCCCTCCTCTACCACAATCTGGAAGTGAAAGTATGGAGGAAAGAGAAATCACAGGCACCCACAGACCCAGTGGAGCTGAATCCCCTCCCACCCCACCTGCCCACTATGTGCCCACCCATTTTCACACCCAGAGACCCAGGAGGAAGGATTGAGCCTACTTTGCTGAGGCTGTAGAGGTCCAAGATACGTCGCTCCACATTCGGGATCTTCAGGGAGGAGCCCTGGATCTCCCAGAACTTGGCAATCTGGTCCAAGTAATTGAGCTTCACTCTGGTCTGGGCCTGGAAAAGTGGGTTAGAGCCACATGTGACCCACCTGTCCTGACCTCCCATGGGCACATGTGCCAGCCTGTGGGCCACAAAGGCCACAGTGATATGGCCTCCTATTCCTAGGAAGCTGCTAACTAAGGAATCCTTGTGAGAAGTTCCCTGAGTCCTCCCCTCTGAGCATAGTGGCATTCACAGCATGCCCTTCTTGAACATGAATCAGAGCAAGGTGGCTAGAAGGTGCTGCCTGTGTTCCAGGAAGTACGAGGCTGATGTATATACTGCAGCACCACGTAGCTGAAGCGAGGGATAATGGCAAGGTGATGAGGGATTTGGGAATAGGGCTAGAAATGGGAAGTCAAGCATCTGCCCATCTGAATCGTTTCCCCTCCATCCTTGCCTGGGGTGCTCTACCCAAATACACTTCCATGGCCAAAAGCTGCCTTTTTTCCATTGAGTTTACCAGCTAGATTTCTTGCTCAAACACCAGGCCTTAAGCCCAAATTCACTCTGGAGCTCAGAGACTGGACGCCAGGTCCCCACCCTCCTAGCGCAGAGTGAATGTAAACACTAAATAGTGACTGCTTCTCTTTTACCCAGGAATCATGAGGCTCTTCCCCTCCCAGTTTGATTTTTTTTTTTTTATCAAAGGGGCTATGCCTAGAGTAACTATTTAAAGAAGCATATTCGTCGAATGGGTGTATCTCACTCAAAGTGAGAATGTGATAAGATCTTAGCCTGAAAGGGCCAGGGTCTCCCATTGAATCCTGGGCCATCTCCAGTCCTCCTGATGAATATCAGGCTAGTGGACCCAGATGGCTCAGGAGAAGAAAGTGAGGCTGGTAACCTTGCACAGCCCTTCCTCCCTCAAATCAAAGTCAACTGCAAGTCAAGTCATCATCTTGATGTCACGGTCCTCTTTGAGAACGAAGGACAAACACAACCTGTCAGTGAGCAGCAGCTCCTCTTCTCTCCTAGGACTGCCCATGTTGCTCTCTCTAACTCTCCCATCCTATATTAGCAACTGCCCCTACCCCTAAATGCGTCACCTCGTTTTTTTCTCAAAACATATTAAATGTACTAAAAAATATGTTGTAATCTAAATATTAAAGTTTGATGAAATTATATCAAATGGATTCTTCTCTTCTATGTTAAAAGCGATTCAACTTTAACACTTCCTCATGTACGCAAGACTAGGATGCCCTAAGCACCACCCATGCTAATTAACATAAACAGTCAATTACTGGAGATAAGAAAAGGAAAGAGATGCATGGAAAGCCAAAAAAGGAAAACCTCACTGGATATCATATTCAAATCACTTAAACAACAAAATCTCATTTGTCAAAAAAAGAAAAAAGAAAAAAAAGCACCACCCATTGAATACTACGAGAAGTTATTCACTGAAGGGACGTTATATCACTCAAAATGAGGCCCTGAAAAGGCTTTAGCTCCAAAGGGCCAGGGTCTCCCACTGCCTCCGGGGCCATCTCCACTCTACAGGACTTAGGAGAACCCCAATGCTGAACACCACCTATAGCTTGTTCTCTGAACCCGAGTTTTCTCAGCCAGAAAATGATCTGTGAGATTCACAGGTAGCTGTCAGAGTACCTCTATTTAACAGCACTAAGCTGTCCCTAGGTCTCCCTGGCCACCCCAAGAGGACGGGAGGAGCTGGTCCAGCAGCCCTGCCAGAACCATTAGAAACAAGGGCTAAAAGGCCAGGAGTCTACCAGATTCCCCCCCAAGCAAGCAGGCCTGTGCTGGGACAGCACCACAAGGCATTTACCATAAACCTAAATATGCACTGCCCAAGGCATCTAGGACCCTCCCTCTTTTTCTCTGCCTCCGCAGCCCTAACCCTTTCTTTTTACCTCCAGTTCATTCAGCCTCTGGATCCGGGGGGTGAACCTGAAGTTGTCCACTTCCACAGCAAAGGGAGGCTGCCAGTCCTGCAGGAAGACAAGGCCCAGGTTTAGCTGGGTATGGCCCACCACGGACAGGGGCAGAGACAGCCATGGGGCAAACCCAAGTCAGGGTTCACCCCATGCTGAAGAGAATACTTAAGGGTTGTGTCTGGGTACAGGTCAGACTGGGGAGCACTGGGCAGTCTGAGGGCCTGGAGGCAAGTCTCTGGAGAAGGCACCTTTGGGGAGAGGGGGGCATTGAGCGAGCTCACCCGTCAGGTAGGAGGCCCCTTCAATAAAGTCCAACCCCAACCCCAACCCAAAGTGCCGGCGACGCTCTAGCAGTACGATGAGTTGTTGCTTCTAAGGCTGGTTCCTGCTTCGCTGCCACACTACCCTTCTGAAAGTAAAATTAACAGGGGCCAAGACATGGGTGCGAGGCACTTCCCAGGTCACAGGGCCCGGGGGGCCCAGCATTCTACTTGCCAAGGTCAGCGGGTCACGGCTTTACATCTGGAAGAGCCTTCGTGTGACAGGTGAGGAAAGGCCCAGCCCTGCGCTCCGGGCCGCCCGCGGGGAGGGGGCCTGTGATGGCGCTGAGTGCGCCCCCGGAAGTGCCAACCCCAACTGGAGGGGCTTCCACCTGTGCCGCCCCCCCCCCCAAGGGCAAGGCGCTGCCTCGACCTCCCTTCCGGAACTTGTCAGGAGTCAGGAGAACTCCCCCCCCCAAGCCGGTTCCGGGGGCGCACGCGCACACGCAGGCCCCGGTCCCGGGGGAGGGGGGGGCCGAGGAGGGGCGCCACGCGCGCACGCGCACACCCCCGGACCTGGGCTCGGGCTGGGGCCTGGCCTAGGCCCTAGGCCCCAGGCCCGAGTAGGGGCCTAGCGCGCGCCGGCCCGGCCTAGCCCATCGACCTCAGGCCCGGCCCGGCCCGCCTCCCCGCTCACCGGCGGCGGCCGGATCTTGCAGATGCCCGACTTCTCGGCGATGGGCCGGATCTTGGCGATGTAGCCCAGAGGGTCCCTGAACTCGGCCCAGCTTGGCTCGAAGACGGGGCACTCGGGCGGGGGCACGAAGTCCTCGGGCCCGGCCTCCATGGCGGACGCGGACGCGGACGCGGGGGAGGACGCGGACGCCGACGCCGCCGCCGCCGCCGCCAATGCGGGCGCGGACCAGAACGAGGCCTGGCGTGCGCGCGTACGTGCGTACGTGCGCGCTACCCGGAGCGCCCCCGGGCCGCCACCGCCGCCGCCGCCGTTGTCGCCGCGCCGCCCCTGGTCCCGACCACTGCCGCCGCCGCCGCCGCCGCCGCCGACGACGACGCCGCGGCTCCTGACGCCGCCGCCGCCATCTTGGGTCGGGCCGTTCCCTTCTGAGCGGCGGAGAATCCCTCCGCCGCTCTGGCTCGCGGCCCCGACCGCGCCGACTGGCCCTATCGGGGCCTCGGCGGATTCCGGGGCAGGGGAAGCTGAGGGATTCGGAAGGGGCGGGGCCGTGAAGCGGCCGGCGGCTCGAGCTTGTATGGGGAGGAAAAAGTCCCTGAGGCGAGACGGCGGAAAGGTACTAGGAAAGGTAAACAAAAGCCGGATCTTCTTGAGCCTGTCGCTGGCCGTGCGCGTTTAAAGGCCGATCTGCGCAGGCGCACTGGAGGCACGAGGGCGGGAGATGGGAATGGGAGAGGCGGGGCCAGGACGGAAGAAAGGGGCGGAGTAAAGAGGGATGGATGGTTGTCTGGTGGGGCGGGGAAGAGGAGGAGGAGGGATCCCAGCGATAAAAGAAAGTGTTGCGCTCTAAAACTGGATCCTACAGTGACAGTGTGGCCCCTCCCCCCCATGCAGTGGCAGTAGGTGAGGCAGGAAACCTGGCCCGCCTCCCAGTGTCTCCTCTCCAGTTTGGGAAGGCTAATGCTGGACTGTGTCTGGACTGAAGAACGAGATGAAAGAAGGAAGGCCAGGCAACCAGCAAAATGACAAATGATGCAGTGATCCCAACGGGCACAGCCAGCACCTGGCACAGCAAACCTGGGCAAAAGTCAGGTCCCCGACAGTCCCGCCCACCCAGACCCAAGAAACACACAGGAGGCAAGATGCGCACAGGCCAAAGACAGGAGCATTTATAAGACATCAAATATACATTCTTATGTACAACAAAGAGAACCAGACCCAACCAAGACAACAAGGCCCCTCCCTTGGGCTTGGGACCAGCACTTTTCCAGCCCCCCCATGCAGAGAAGGGGCTGGGCCCCTTGTCCACTCCCTGTAGGCAACTGGGGCCAGGTAGGCAGGGAAAAATGGTGAGGGCTGCAAGGACATGCGGGTAGGAAAGGAGAGAGAGGGCACACCGGGCACCGGGTTTTGTACCAAATAGACGAACATGGAGGAGGCAGCCGGGACTGAGGCCATCCAGGCTGAAAAGCGAAGGATTGTGATAGCTCCCCTGACTGAGCCTGGGCCTGGAACTTGCCTTTTCTCCCTTTCTGCCTTAGCCTGGCCTGCCCAGTCTTGCCCAGCCTGTAGGACTCAGACCTTGCTTCAGCCATCTCCCACCTCAACCATCAACACACACCCACACACACATACTCTCCCACCTTGCTCCCCAACACATACACCACACCCACCCACTCACTCTACTCTCCCAGGAGCTCGCACGGGGTGGGGGGTGGGGGGGTCTCTGAGAGGCCCTGTTTCAACATGGGGGGGGGGAACTGCAGTTCCATTCCCCCCGCCCAGGGCTATAAAGTGCATCGGCTCATGGGGAGTGAAATAGTGGGGTTTAGTGTCTCTTCCTGATCGGCATAAATCAGGATTCCTACTCTGGGTGGGGAAGGAAAAGGCAGACCCAGAAGCGGAAGTACCAGGAGGTCAGCCCAGCTCCAAGCCAGTAGCTCTTACCTTTTGCCAAGTGTATGTGGGGGGGGGGGGGGGGGGGGGAGGGAGAGTTAGGAGGGTGCTTCAGAAGGAGAAGGGGAGTAGGGCCAGACCCTAAACTCCTATGGCCCGAGGGATGGCCAGGCTTCCTGGGGGCACCCGAGGAAGAGTCCAACATTCTCCAGTAGTAAAGTCTAGAAGTCTAGACCATACCCCCCCAGTTTACACACTCTCCAGACCCGGATGAGTCTCTCTAAAAGCCCTAAATAGAACTTGGCTAAAACCCTCCCATGACTGCTCAGGCACTGCAAGGACCCAGGGATTGAAGACTGGTCCCTCCCACATCTCTTGCTCAGAAATTGGGTAGTTTGGGGGGAGCCCTGAGACCCTGAGGAGAACTCTGAGAAATGTGGATCCCAGGTAAAGATCCTAGGTGGATGCCAGATTGATTTAGATCCATCTAGGTGAACCTTCTTGTTTTACAGGAGAAACTGAGCCTCATAGCGGGGGGGCGGGACAGGACACTGAAGATTGTAGACTAGAAATCTGGCAGTAACCCCCTCATTTTACAAAGGAACTAAGACCATGGAGGGAAAGTGTGGGTTCACCCAACAGCCCCTAGGAATGGGACCAGGGATGGGGTCAGTTGGTGGCCACATCTCTCGTGTTCTCTGTACACGGATATATATATGTATATTTTTTTTTTCCACGAAGGGCAGGCAGAGAGTGTCCTAGGAGGATCCAAGGCCAACCCAGAAGGTTCTGCTTACAATTCAAACGACAGTGCTGATCCTACTTGCTGGCTTGGGCTTGGGGTTCCCATGACCATGGGGGTGGCCATGACTGTGGCTATGTGGTGGCGGGTGGGGAGAGGTGGGTGGTGCAGGCGAATGTGGGGTAAGTGGGGTATGGGGTGAGGGTGGAGGAAGTGGTGGGTATGAAGGGTGGGGTGGTATCACAGGGGAGTGAGGTGACAGTGGTGACTGAGGTGGGTGCCCTGGGCCAGAGTGACCCCCACCACCACCTCCACTCCCATAGGGCCCTCCAGGTGCTGAGCGAGACATCATTGGTGGGGGGTGCCCACCAAAGATAAAGTGCTTGGGGCCCTGTTTGGATGCACTGGCCACATGGTGCACTCCAGGTGGTGGTGGACCTGGTGGGGGGTATGCATGGTGGACCAGCCCATGGTGTGGGGCTGGACTATAGAGGGGCAGGGGTGAAGTGGGTTGGTGCAATGGGTATCGGCCCCCCATGGAGGCTGCCCCAGCTGCTCCTCGTTTGGCTCGGCCCCCAGCCCGGCCAAGTGTAAAGTGCTGAGGCCCGTGCCCACCTAGAAAGTGACGGTGTGGCCCCACAGGTGGTGCTGAGGCAGGTGGTGGTGGGATAGTGCCCACCTGGGGTAGAGGGGCTGGCTGAGGTGGGGGTGGGGGTGGGGCAGGCTGTGGGTGGTAGGGTGGGGGAGGTGGGGCTGGTCCCCCGGGCACATGGCAATACTGGGCATGGAGCGCCTGAAGCTTGGAAGGACCGTCAGCATGTATGTGGTGTGGGGCTGGGGCTGGGGTTGGCGGTGGGTGGTGGGGTGCTGTGGCTGCAGGGGGGTGGTGGTGGTGGTGGTGGTGGTGATGGTGGTGGTGAGAGGAGGAGGCAGAGGAGGAGGAGGCAGATGTAGGCCCTGGAGGGGTCTGGAAGGGGCCTTTGCCCCTTCTACTGCCGAACAGTGAGCCCAGAAAAGAGGATGAGTTGGATGCGGGGCGCTGTGGTGCCTTATACTCCTCAGGTGGCGTTGGCGCTGGAGGCAGGGGTGGAGGCATCCGCTGGTGCGGGCGCGGGCTGCTAATAATAGAGCCCTGGCAGGATGGGGGACACCAGGAAGTAGGGAAAGGAGGAGGGGAGAGGGAGAGGGGATCAGGCCCAGCTGGCCTCCCCACTCACGCTCCCATCTGACCTCCCTTTTTCTCATTTCAGCCTTCTTTCTATGGACTCATCAATCACTGGCTTCCAGAGTGGGGAGAGACACGAGGAAACAGGCTCAGTGTCTTCCTGCACCTCCCGATTTTCTCAACTGCAGCCACCACCTCCCCCTTTCCCTTATGCTAGCCCTCCTTCTCCTTCCTCTCCTCCTCTGTCTCCTCCAGGAAGACCCCCCCCCCCCCCCCCAACCCCATCACTTGGACATCACCAGAATCACTTCCCTGGAAAATTGGAGCAGAAAGAGAGAATGGGAAAGAAGGACAGACGGACAGACAGAAGGAGCAGAGACAGAGAGGTCTCATGTCTCGCCATTGTTCCTCCTCGGAAGGGGCAGCTAAGGGTCGGACAGGCACAGGTGGGCAGGCACTTGGCCCCATGCAGATGGGGGGGGGGGGTCAGGCCACCCCACTTACTTCGATGGTGCTGTCCAATGATCCCACGCTGTTACGTCGCCCCCGCTTCCCTGTGCCCGCAAGCAACGAGGGTCAGGGTAGGGCTTCGCACAACTGGAACCCAGGGCCACCCCTGAAGGATCATCTCCTCCCCCTTGGGCTCCCCTCCCTTCTTCTACCCCTCCCTTCTAGGAGGCATATGGAGACAGCAGAGGAAAAGGAGAGAGGCAAGAGGAGGTAGAGAGGACAGGAGACGAAGCGAGAGAGCACGTGGCCCATCCTGGGTCCCTTGCTTTGCCCCCTCACTCCCTGTACTGTTCTGGCTGCTAAGCTTAATTTCCGTCAAACCTTCTGTGGGCCTGGCTCTGGCTCTAGGCACCTAGATAGCATGGGACCCTCGGCCCTAGGCCTGGGTCAGAGGAGCAGGGGAGAAGAACAGGGGAGGAGGAGAGATAGCCCAGATGAGGAGGAGGGGATTCCTTCCCCCTTCCCTGCCCTGAGGAGGGGCAATCCTGACCTGCATCAGAGAGGTCGCGTAGGGAGCTGCTAAGGGCACTCCGCTTCAGGCCGTCACCAAGGCCATACGTGTCCTCCAGGCTGGACCGAGGCAGTGTGCCGTTCACTGCATCCTTGGAGCCAGTGGGCTGGGAGGTGTTGGGGCGCATCACCCCCTTCTGCTTCTCTAGCTCCGCTGTGTATATAAGAGCAGGCCTCTTCATTAATAACCTTGGACCTTCCCTCAGTCTCCAGGTCCCCTGAGGGCTGCCCTCCCTGAAGCCTTAACTGTCCCAAAGATGGGGGAAACAGGTCTCTATCCAAGTAGGGGGGTGAGGCCTGGGCCGGAATCTCTTAGACACAGAATTACAAATTTCAAGACGGTCAGACTTGTGGGCTCTGTGTCTTTCTTTCTCCGTGCATTCTTTCTCCCAATCGCTAGATGCCTTAGATACTTCAACCCAAACACCTGAAGCCTTTGAAACTTTGACAAATTCATCTTTGACTTGCTTAGCGCAGAACTCTTTCCACTCCACTCCAAGGCTAAGATCAGGGCGCCAATCCGGCTCTGCCACACTGAACAAGAGACTGTGCCTCAGCTGCCTGAGAATATGACTTAGACTCCTGACCTCTGGGATCCTGTAAGGGAAGAGCCTTCTGACTCTTCAGACACCTGAGACTTACTCCCCAGGCAGGTAGACTGTATGGCTGCTGTCCCAAGGCCCAACCTGGCTAAGTTTAGAGAGATTCATCACGTATTTGCCTACAGGAGGCATTTTTTAGCCCAAACACTAATCTCTCTCTCTCTCTCTTCCAGACTCAGAGTAAAGAGATCACATCAGTGATTCCTCCTGCTCCAGGAAAGCAGGTTTTAAAAGTGATTCAGCATCTATGATTTGAATCTGCTCTGCTCTCTAAACCCTAAAATTGAAGCACTTTCCCCTCAGAACCCAAGGAGGAAAAGGAGGGGGAGGAGACCTTCAAGCTGAGCTTGGCTCAACTTGGCCCAGTTTACCTCCTGCCCTGTTCAGGACCTTCCTTGCCAACTATTTGAAGGTACAGATGCGAGAACTCCATCAATGGCTGCATATAAGCTCGAGGCTGGCTAGCCCCCTGAAGGGTCAGACTTGGGGGGGGGGGTCACTCACATTCCACACGGTATTTCTCCATCTCTTGGACTTCAGCTATGGACTCTCGGAGGTCAGACGTGAAGCGCAGCCGGTCTTGGAGGCTGGGTGCATTGAATGTGATGAGCACCTTCCGCTCCCCGCCTGGCACTGCAGACAGCAGTTTGATGCCAAACTGGTAATCTGTCGGGTGCCAAGGAAAAGAAGGGACATGGGCATCATCAGGGTAGAAAGAGCCTCCAAGCTCAGCCTTTCCATCCTGGGCTGGATCTTTGCCCTGTCCCCTCCAAAGATCCTTCAGCGTAGGACTCACATGAATTCTGGAAGAGCTGTAGGTGCATTTCAACAAGGGGAAAAGACTGGCGGAAACTGTAAGTCACCAGGATCTTCTTCTTCTGGAAAATTTTGGTGACCTGTGGTGTAGAACAGAGCTATGGTAGTGATGGAGGGAGCTCACGGTCAGTGGCACCAAGTCACAAAAAATGCGAGAATGCCCATTGAAAGAGCTCCAAGCCTGGCTTCCTGTAGCCCTCCCGCTTGGCAAAGATGGTTCCGAAATCGAAAGGAGTCTGTTGGAGGAGCTGCAGGACGCTGGACACACTATGCTACCACGCTGGCACAAACTGGCTCCATTTAGCAAAAATGATACCAAGCAGCCTTGTTTGTGGAAGCCCAACACTGGAAACATGGCTACTTGGCTGGAGTATGGACTGTTGCTGCACAGCTTGGAATGAGGGCTGTGAGGGAGCCAGAGTAGAACGAGAGACTCTGATGCCACCCAAAGGTTGCTAATGGTGCTGTGGTCCTCCTGGGGCCAGCCTTCCTTGCTCCCCACTTCCCACAGGTATAGAATTGTACACGTGCTGCTGCTGCTGAACATGGTTGCTTTCTTTGTTGGACTTAGTTTGCTGTTTTGTTTGTTTGAGGGAAGATTCAGTGGGTTGCCAAGGGCATGTTGGTCACTTTTTTGATTGGTCCCAATTTGAGATTGAATGGGTGGAGTGGAAGGAGCTGCTGGTGTTCGAATGCTCCCTTAAAGCTCCAGTGCAGATCTGCTAGTTAACCTTCCTGACCTCGCCCTACCTGCTTGGGCCATGCAGGTCCTACCCCTAGTATGTGCATGTATGAAGCAGCCCCAGGGCTTCCTGATTCCAAGGCCATCCCTCCATCCATCCCCCACAGGGTGTGGGAATTTGTTCTTTTGGGTAAAACTACGTACTCAAGGGTTCTCTGACAAAAGAGGAAAAGAATCCCTGTCTTATACCACACTGCCTCTCATCAGGAGATGGGAGTATGAAAAGCAAAAGACATCCAGTGTTTTCTTAAATAAGAAAGGAAAAGAATCCAAACTGACAATCTCCATAAGACACCCCCCTCCTCCCCCAAAAGTTGGCTTCTGTAATCCATGGGTGTTAAATTTAAGGGAATCAAAAGTCTAGAAGGATACTTAGAAAATGAAAGGCTCACTGTCTGCCCCATCCTTGCCCAGATATGGAAAGGATTTGTCCAAGCAAGTCCACAACAGAACTCAACATATCTACCCCTCCCCACTAGCCCCATCCCCCTTTGACAACCCAGCTACCCCAAATGATCATACCACAAGTAGGTCATTGAAGAGAAAGACTTCACGCTGGTGAAGACCAAGCCTCTGGGGCCTGTTGGGGTCAGGCACCTCATACAGTTGGCAGCAACAGACCAGGCGCCGGTGGGGCAGGGAGAGCACCTGGATGGGTAGGGACCAAGAGGAGGGAAATCAGGGGAACAGTGAACCTCGATTACACTCCCCAGACTCCTCAGTTCAGCTCAGATATTCCCCTTAAACAGAAAGCCAATTTGTTGTCCATTTGGGCCAGGCACAGTTCTCCATACTCACTGGTTTCTTGCCCACGATCATGCGTTCCACCGCCTGCACCTGGGATACGTGATCATCATTGGTCCTCAGCTCTCGGCCCTGGATGCGCTGGTAAATGCCGACCAGCAGGTCCCGGGGGATGTCTTCTCCATTGTCGACTCCTGGAGGGTGCATGAAATGGCAGGATATTTCGCACACTTCCAGGTCCACTCACTTCAAAGCTCTGTTGCTTTTTCTCTCCCTCTTTTCCAATCTTCTGCAGTCAAATGAAGCTACTTTCTTCAAAGTCACCACTGATCTCTGCCTTCTCTCCATCCTCATCCTCCTGGACACGCTTCACTACCCTCTGCTCTTCAACAGTCTCTCTGGGTTTTCCTACCATTGTTCTTACCTGGCTCTCCTCCTACCTGGCTGATCACTCCTCCTCAGTCTCCTGGGCTAGGATCCTCATCTAGGTCATGCCCTTTGACTGTAGGCGTCCCAGAAGGTTCTATCTTACTTCACTGGGGGCGTCTCATCAGCACCCATGGAATGGATGGCCATCTCTATCCTGATGCTTCTCAAATCTGTGGGCCTCCATTTTCCTATCTCCACTTGCCTCTCAGACATCTCAAACTGGATGTCCAGTAGGCATCTGAAACTCCACATGTCTAAAACAGAACTCATTCTCTTTCCCCTAAACTCCCCACCCCCTGCCTTCTCTATTACTGTTGAGGGTCACACCCTTCCCCCAGCCCCTCAGGCTCCCCACCTAGGAGTCATTCTGGACTGTTCCTATCTCTCACCATCCCTCCCCATGACCAATATGGTGCCAAGGCCTGTTGATTTCACATCTGCAGTGGTTCTCCTCTGAGACTGCCTGGACCCAGGTGCAGGCCATCATCTCCTCATTCCTGCAGTATTGTAATAGCTGTGGAGGGCTGCCTGCCCCCAGTCAATGCCCTGGCCTGTCTGTTCTTCATTCAGCCACCAGTGGTTTTTCTAGGGAGCAGGTCTGATTATATCACACCCTCCCCTCCCAAACTCCAGTGGCTCCCAATCACCCCCACGGTCAAATACAGAGTGCTCTGTTTGGCCTTCAGTCAGTCATTGCCTGTTCCCTCCAATCGCATTTTCACACTGTAGCCTCACACATGGCCCTCCCATTTCCCACATGTGTCTGCAGCCTGTGCCTGGAATGCCTTTCCCTCTCCTCTGCTTCAGCCCTAACTCAGAGGCTGTCCTCTGCCTCCCTCGAGCCCTCCCTCCCAGAGCGCCTTGCACTGCACGATTTGAAATTCACTGCTGTTTACCATGAGCATATTATCACTCTGGTCTGTTTTCTCCCTTCTTTTTGTATTCCCAGCTTGGTGCCTAGCACATTGTAGCTGCTCCATCAATGAGCATTTAGTAAATGCTTGCTGTATGCTGGGCACCACCTTTATGTAGTTTGGGGAGGGAGGAAAAAGCTTCATATACATACAAGGTGATGCTTGACCTTAGTAGGGGCAAAGGTGATGAGGTGACCTGAGATGGGAGCTCACTGAGATGGGAGCCAGAGTCATCATAGGGAGGGACCAAGTTAAGTAGGGCTGGAAAAGTCAGACTGAGGCCTACATATTTGATCCCAAAGATACTAGGCAGTCATTGGAGCTTATTGGGATGAGGGGGGTGGGTGGGTATAGTCAGGACTTAGCAGCTGAGTAGAGGGTGAATAGGAAAGAGATGACATGAGGGGGCCACTGCAATGGTTCAGGTGACAAGGGGTGTTTGCAGGTTGACCAAATGACAAGATTCACAAAACATCAAGATCTCAGGCAATCTCCTCACATTTTCCTAAGTCCCAGAGAGGGTAACAACAGTGGGTCACAGGTGCCCGATGAAATACACTCTCCACTCAAGACCTGGCAACCTCTCAGACTTGCTATGCCTCAGAGACAGAAGGAGATTTAGATCAGTTAAAGTGGGAGAAGCTGACACAGGGAGCCTGGGAATGTCTTCATTCAACCTTCCTGATCTGCTACATCCAAGTCATGCTGGATCTGACTCATGGCCCAACAGGGGACTAGGACCAACTCAAGGTCACGGGACCAAACAGGTACCTCTGAGGTTCTTGATGAAGTCTTCAGGCTTCATCTTGCGTTCAGCTTTTACATTGGGGCTGTACATGTCTGTGTTGAGCAAGATGATGGCGAAGGCCAAGATGAAGATGGTATCTGGGTTCCGGAACTGCCTCACAAGGGCCGGGTTGCACACACAATACCGCTGGCTGCTCGAGGAAAGGAAGTCAGATGTGCTCACCACAGAAAGGACACACCGTGTCATGCCACCCGAGAACCTATATCTTCCAGACAAAGCCTGCCCCCCCACACCCCCCACCTCTTCACTCAGCTCCACCTCCAGTGGCCTTTCCATTCCCCACATTCCTTGAGAATAATAACACTTTGGATGTTTCGACTTCCAATGCACTTTCCTCCCTGTGAGGTCAGTCATTCAAGAAATATTATCACATGAAAAAGACTTTCTCAAAGAAATTCCAGCTATCAATAACCATGTGAAAAATGTTCCAAATTATGAATAATTTGAGAATTGCGCAATTAAAGTAACTGAGTAAAAGTAACCCATTAGACTAACAAGAGGTCCATGGAGATTTAGAGTGGGTTTGGCATGACACCTCCAAAGTTAAACTGGGATATCCTTTGACCCAGCGATCCTATTACTACACTTATGCCACAAAGAAAGAGGGAAAACCTCTTATGTACAAAGATATGTCTAGCAGCTGTGTTCGTGGTAGCCATGAGCTGGAAGCTGAAGGGGTGTCCATCAATTGGGGGATGGCTGAACAAGTTATGGTCTATGAATGTCATGGAACACTATGTATGATGTTGGAAGAAATGGGCAGGTGACACACTCCTACAGTGAGGCTGAGACTGCTGGATTACTGGAGCTACAAAGGTGTAAAATCTATCAGGCATCTCCACTGAGTCAGGCATCAACATGGTGAGCACCCAGAAGGAGGACCGAACAAGAACAGGTCAGAAATGGAGCAGGTCAAAGCTTCCTAACTGATTAGTCGTGGCATTGAGCCCATGAGTGCCTGATGTGCTTCTAGCCTGGACAAGATCAGGAGACCCAGCCTTGAAAAAAAAAAAGCCCAAATGAACGGTTCCAGAGTCAGTTGGCAAGACCTCTAAGAAGTGAGGTAGAGAAAAGTGAACAAAACTGGAAAAAATTATCCCCTGACAACATCACACACAGAAACAACTTTGGAAGCCTCTAGAACTGTGCTCCATGCCATGAGAAAGGCCCAGTGCAGAGGACCCAAGATCCAAGGCTCCCCGCCTCCTGCTGGAGACCCGGATATCTGAGGATTTGTTTGGCTGGATGCTGCTGATTTGTTAGGAGGGTTTGCTTTCCCAGGGGTGGGGTGGGGTGTAAAAGTGGGAAGGAGAGAGAAAAAATGACTGTACAATTAAAAACAAGTGAATATCCTTATTTTGCAAAGGCAGAAACTGAGTCCTAAAGAGAGGGAGGGTCTTATCCAACCAGCCTGTCCTTCCTCCCAAATGCACAAAACTTTCCCAAGTCCCCTACCCCTGGCAGCTTCTTACTGGCTCCTGCCTCCAGGGACGGGGAGGTGCCAGGGCCTTACCTGAAGGCCTCGATAAGCCGTTCCACTTTTTGGGCCTCTCCCTGGACTCTAATGTGGGACTGGAACCTTCGCAGAGCGTCGTCCAGATCCATGGAGGAGAAATCCATCTCGTCCACCACGCAGCTATTTGAGGACCCAAGAGAAAGAGGGTGTACGCTCTTTAGCTGGCTGTCGGCCCACCCCCATTCTCCTTCCCTTGGAATCTGTTGGGGAATGGGTATAGTATGGCAGAGGTGGCAGGACCTAACCCTAATCCCCAGTCCAGCCCCTTCACTGACAGGCTCAGAGAGAGGATGAGACTTGTCCAAGGTCAAACTGCTAGGAAATGTCAGAACCATCAAGGACCGACCTTCTCCACTCTCTTTTTGTAGAAGAAGGGAGTAAGGCCTTGAAAGTTAAAGGGATTTTCTCAGTCTGGGGGCACCAGACACCCAAGGGACCACCCTCAGGCCGCACCTTCCCTCCCACCCCACCCCTTCTCACTCGAGCACATCCCTGTTGAACTGTTTTTGACGGTTGCCTAGAAACTCCCCAATCATCTGACGGCTCAGGCCCTTCCGCTCCAGGATGAAGTGGGCCACCCCCACAGGCGTGTCTGACAAGAAGCCCCGCTCTATCAGGTACTGGATGCCTTTCTCTGGTTTCCTACCAATAAGAATTATTGTTCACGTTTGCAAAGTGATTGCCAGCATACCATGCACAGGTGAACATGTGCTACCGAGGCAGTACTCTAGGGCACATGTACACACTTCCAGATGTTCATACCCAGTGTACATCATATACGTATACACATATGACACTCTCGAGCATTAGGTTTCCAGTGTTTGGAGATTGAGGGTCAAGATCACACGGCATGTAATCACATAGGAACCCATGATACTCCCAGATCATTGGAATTCAGGGAAAGGAAGAGGTTGAAAAGAAAGAAGGGAGAGGAGGAGATAGTGGGAGGAAGGAGAGACACAGGGAAGCTGAGGCTAGGGAAACGTACTTGTTAAAGAGGTTGAGGCCTATGCGGTAATGGCGTCTCTGGACCACATCATTGTTGAAGGCTGGGGAGTCCCAACTGTGCCTGGTCTCCCGCTGATAAGTCTGGGATCCCAGCGGGGCAGGGGGCTCCCGCAGGCTGTCTCGTGACGAAGATCCTGAGCTGCAGTTGATGGTCTCGTTTGAGTTGGTGGTGCTGTTCAAGCTATCAGGCTCCCCGTCAGAGTTGTCCCCACCACCGCCACCGCCACCACTGGCCACTGGAGCCGTAGCAGGCTCACACTTGCCCATGAGGATTCGGTTGCCACTACTTCCAGGGGGACCACTGCTGTTGAGGGCAGAGCTTCCAGGGGGGGGTGGTGGGGGCCCCAGGCCACTAGCCTCAGGGGTTGGATAGTGGCGGAGGGGGTGAGGGGGTCTTCCTGGTGGCGGTGGCTCTGAGTGCTGTTGCAAGGTCCCATGAGGGCTGCCAGTCCCACCAGCCTCATAATTGCCCAGCTGCCGGTGAATTGAGCCCCGGTCAGAGCGGTCACTGAGGTCCACAGAGCTATCACTGGGTGGTTCAATGGTCAACAGTGGAAGGTGGGCTGCCCGCAGGCGGAAGTCCCTGCATTCGAGGCAAGGGGGCCCCCGGCGGGCCCCCATGTCCTCCTCCCGAGTATTGGCAGCCCCAGGTGGGGGTGGTGGCAGAGGTGGCTGTGGAGTCTCACCACTGCTGGCTGGGTGGTCTGGGGAAAGGGGGGACACAGGCCCAGTGGCTTCATCCAGGTAGAGGGTGACGTCACTGAAGGAGGTGCCTGTGCTATCCCCATGGTGGTCCCGGTCCCGGGCCTCCACCTGCTCTGGAAGTGGCCCTGACACCTCCACTCTCCCTGCCTCCACTGGCTCCTCGTCCTCGTCCTCCTCCTCCTCCTCCTCATCTTCCTCCTCGTCTTCTTCCTCCTCGTCCTCCTCCTCCTCCTCTCCCCGAAGGCTGTGGCAGTTGAGGGCCTCATCAATCGATTCCGCCAAGGACTTCACCTGCTCCTCGGAGGTTTGCAGGAAAAGGGGTAGAGAAAAGGGTGCAGGCCCCACCAATCAGGCCAAAGAAAAGAGGCTCTGGACTCTGCCCCTTCCTCCTCCTCACCCAAACTCCCACAATTCCTTTCCCAAGGGGTCACTCATGTTTGATTAGGTTGGGGCTTTCTGCAGGGTGGAGCACTCCTGGTATGGAAACTCCTTCCCCACTTGGCTTTCATTTCTGCTCTCAGGATGTGTCAGTGGGACTGGAAGCCAGGTCTGTCTGCCCGCCTCAGGGCCCTGCTCTCCCTCCAATCTGCCAATATTGAGTAACTGTTTGTGGGGGAATGAATGAACCTTGTCTTAGCCCAAATGACCTGGGAGCTCCATTGTTCCTCTCTGTTCCCAGTACAAAGCCCTGGGCCCAGCAGGGAGGACCCACTGAGGGGTCTCGAAGGAGGTGAGGGAAGAGGCCTCACCTGCTTGGAGAAGGAGTCTTCCAGTTCAGTGATGTCATTGGAGAATTCCCCAGAGGTGGTGGCAGAGCTGCCTCCATCCAGCCCACTGCAGGAACCACCGTAGGGGAGGCCATGATCTAGCCGATGGGCCCGGGCCCCTGCCATGGCGCCCTCATCCAAGGAGGCTGGTTTGCCCTCAAAGTAAGGAGCGGTCTGGCCCTTGTCATACTCTTCAAAGGAGAACTGCATACGCATGTTGGAGAGGATGATGCGCCTGGACATGCGGCTCTCTGAGGCTGAGCTACGCAGCCGCTCAAAGTTCTTGTTCATGCGGTATTGGCGGAAGGCTGTTTGGATTGTGCGTGCTGCCCGCCGACTGAGAAATGGGCCACCATACTTCCGCTCCAGCATCTCCACCTGAACAGGAGGAGAGGAAAGAGAGGAAGGAAGGAAGGAGGGAAGGAGGGAAGGAGGGAAGGAAGGAAGGAAGGAAGGAAGGAGGGAAGGAGGGAAGGAAGGAAGGAAGGAAGGAAGGAAGGAAGGAAGGAAGGAAGGAAGGAAGGAAGGAAGGAAGGAAGGAGGACAAAAAGAAGGAAGAGAGGAAAGGAAAGGTGGGAGAGGGAGGAGGCAGGAGGTGCCTGCCAGGGACTGGCCCCCACACCCTCTACACCTACCTTCTTATCCTGTAGGTCTGTGGAGAGCTCATAGCTGTCAGACAGGGCCTTAGATCTCTTCATTTCCTCTTCCTCCTGCTTTCGCAGTGCCAAGCTGGCGGGCTGGAGGCGAGCCCGCTGGGCCCAGGGCAGGCCAGTGGCAGCAGACGGACCAGGCATGTGGACATGGCAGGCAGCCGGGGGCAGGTCATAGGGGTCCGACAACTTGGCGAACTCGCTGACCACAGCACTGCCCCCGCAACGGTAGGGGGCCTGGCTTTCCGGACTGTCGGCCCCAACGCCCAGATCACTGGCAGGGGCATCGCCCTCCACACTGCAGGAGGGTAAGGGATGGATGGGGCCGGGGACCTGAGCAACCTTGCTCTGGGGTCCCTGATGGCCCCCCTCCCACTTCTAGCTGACCACCTGGTCTGAGCTTCCGCTTTCCCAGCACTCTCCCTTACCCACAGATCAGGGAGCCAGGGAGCGGCGAGAAAGGGGGGTTTGGAGTGAGGAGAGACGCGCAGGTACGAGGCCACGAGGCAGGGTGCCTCCCTTCCCTCCTCCCTTCTCCTTCCCTACTTTGTCAATGAGCTCCTGCCTCCAAGCCCCAGGTTCCTCTTTCCTTACAGGTAGAGGGCAGCTCTTCGGGACCATCTATCCCTCTTCCTCATCTCCCCCTCCTCCAGGGTGGGAACCCAAGAGAGCAGAAGGGGCATGGCAGAAGGTTGTCAGGCAAACTTCCCTCCTGCCTTTCCTGGGTCACTTGGGCCCCCAGCACCTTTGGGAAGTACCTGGCCTTATGCTGCTATGGTGACCTGGCTGCCAGGGAACAGAAAACAGCCAAGGATGCAGCCAGCCCAAAATCCTGGCCCCAAGACCGCAAGAATGTAGCCAAGGAAGGAGTGAGCACTCAGAGGGTGAGGGAGATGATCATGAACAAAGCACATGTAGGGAGAGGAGGGGACGGCAACACTGCCTCGTCAGGCCAGGGTAGGGGGGCACGTTGGTAGAAAGGTTGGGTAGACATGGGTCTCAGGCTAACAAGACTGGGGGGCTGAGGGGAACATGGCCTGGGGGGGGCCTACAACCCTCTCTCTCGCTCTTTCTCTCTGTCTCCCCCCTCTTTCTTATATCTCTGTCTTATTTTCTCTCTCCCTCCTTCTGATTTTCTTTTATACATCTCTGTCTCCCCTCTGTCTTCCTCTTTCCCCATTTCCTAACCCCACTGCCATCTTCCTCCCTCCATCTCTCTGTTTCCCCCTAAGTTCAGCCACCTCCCCAAACCCTGGTGGATAGGGGGGTGGGCTGGGGATGGACACAGTTGCCATGGAAATGGAGGAGGGGGTTGGCCAGTTGCCATGGCTTCTAAAGCAGGAAGGAGCCTCTGGATGAGGGGAGGCATCACCTTGGCAACCAGGGACCTGTCAGCCCCCCAGGCCTGGAATGGGGAGGCTGCTCTTCAAGATCCCACCCCCAAGCTCAGAGCTCCCCACACACAACCCAGCTTACACAAGCTCATCTGAGGCCCATGATGAAGTCCCCCTGCCTCTGGCTATCACCCCACACCCCCTGTCCCACACTTGGACTTTCTCTAGCTGGTATTCAAGGTCCCAACCTCTGGCTCCCAATTTCATCCTTGAGTCCAGTTCATGAACACCCCCTCCCACCCACCCCCAACAAGTCCCTTTCTCAGACTTGACAAGGAACAAGCAGCCCTCTGAATGAAATGAGGGAGGAAAGGCAGCCAAAGAGTTCAAAATCAGAGTGTAGGACACTGCTCAGCTCCAAAGAGCTGAATCTTGAAGGCCCCAAAACAATGAGGAGCCAATGGGGGAAATGCTCCCCAAAGCAGGCGGGAACAGGGCGTGCTGGCCAGTAGAGGGGGTGAGAGCCCCCAGGAAGCCTCCCTCAAACTTCAGGGCTGCTGACCCAGCCCACAAGAAGCCCCCATGACAAGCGTCTAGGGCTCATCCCCACCCAGTCCTTGGATTCCCGGAGAAGCAAGTGGAAAAGCGAATTCTGAAGGTGAGTGGCTGGGCCATGCCTGGGATTTCCTGGTGGAACCTGAGGCTCAAAGTTGATTCGCATCCAAATCTCTTTGGTGGAGACTAGACCAGTGGGTTCAGCACCTTGGAGCCTTCCAGGGGCTCAGTAGAAACAGTAGAAACCCTGGAGCCCTGAGTATGGGTCACTCCCCATCTCTAAGCCTCAGGTAGTGATCCAGAACTCCAATTCTGGGGGGATCCAAGAGCCCCTCACACTTCTGTGCCATTTAATGTCAAGGCCTAGTCACTAAGGCCTCAGAAAGGGTGAGCGACTGAGTGAAACTGAGTAATTCAACGAGTAACTGAATTCTCACCAAGGCGAGAGTGCTAATGAGTCTTCAGAACCGCCCCCCATACAGGCACACACACACCACACTGTTTACAGAATGCTTTCCTCACAACAACCCTGTGAGGTAGGTGGGTCAACTAGAACCCTGATTTTACAAATGAGAAGACTGAGGCCCAGACAGAAGTGACTTGTCAAAGATCTCCAGGAAGCAGTGAGTGGCATTTTCAGCCAACCCTAACCCACCTCATTTTACAAAGAACGGAAAGCGAGGCCAAGGAGGACTTGCCAAGGTGGAAGAAGGAAGAAGACAGATTTGTTTTTTATTGAAATGGGAGAATAGGGGGAAGAGAATGTCTGTCCGGGTCCAAGGCCTGGGAGAGGGCAACAGGCAGAAGCTTTGAAGTCAGCAAATGGTAGGAATGTGGGGAGGGGATGGGGTTCCCCGTAAGTGTCCACTGAGCCACCCTCAATCTACCCACTTCACTCCCCCCAAACCAATGGGACCAAGTTCCTAATCCAGCTCCTTTCTCCACCCGCCTTCCCTTGGCCTCTTCTCCTCCAGCCTCCCCTCCCCTGGCCTCCTTTCCCCTAGTCTCATCTCCTCTCCTCTCCTCAGACCAGCTACCTTCCAGGGTTATCGGGCTCCCCGAGTCCATGGGGGACCAGGGCAGAGAATAAGGGTTGGTTGAGATCCAAAGACCAGGCTCATCCTCGTCACCATCGGCAATGTTGTCCCTAAGGCCAGGGGAGAGAGGAGCCAGGGAAATGCAAGAGCCCTGTGCAGGCAGCCTCCAGACCAGAGGCCAACACCGTTCTTTCCAGTTAAGGCTTTAGAGACCTGAGGAGGGTAGAAATGGGGACCCTGATGGAGGGCTCCGGCCGACAAGGATGAAGCCTCCGGACTTCCAGGTTACCTAGAAGCAGGGCTACTGGACCCAGAAGGGGGGCAGCAGAACTGGTGGGCGTCCTCGTCATCCTCCATTAGCTCCTCGTCCCTGGGGTAGGGAGGGGGGGGAGGGGCAGGAAAGGTGAAGGGGAGTGGAGAGAGGTGGGACCATGAGAAAGAGGGAGAGCTGCTGTTAGGTGGGCAGGGAGCCAGTCCTGGGGGTGCTCTGGCCACAGGAAGGTGGGTGGGAACTGGGCTAAGGTAGGGAAGGACATGGCTAGACTTAAGAGGCCAACCCTGAGAACTCAAGGCCTCCCCCATCCTTGACACCCCCCCCTTCCAGGCCTCTTAAAGGGCTACATCCCCTCCCCCCAAAGAGCTTTAGGGCCAGACTGGGCCTCGAGCTCCCACCTACAGGAGTCTGGACACAAATAACAGTGCCAGAGGAAATACAGAGAACAGGATCCTAGGAAGCTCAGCACCAGAAAGGACCAAGGGCCTCCTCCTTCTGAAGGACATGTGAGGCCTAAGGCTGCGAGATGGAGAGGACCCTGCAGCTGATGCTCCCCCGCCCCCAGAGACGAGGCACTCTTTCTCTCTAGCGCTCTCTCATCTTCACCCTAATCTGAGCTCTCTATCTCTCTAGAGGGGTCTTAAAGGGACCCTTTTAAGGAGGGAGAAACAGGTTCAGAGAGAAGAAAGTCACCCAAGGCTACCTACTGTAACAAGCCTAGCTGAGACTAGAAGCCAAGTCTCCTAATGCTCACTTCAAAGTTTTTCCACTGTTACCCCATCTGTCACTGCTTTACTGGACCAGCTATAGCTCTGTTTCTCTGAGCATATGGACTCACAGGCCTGAGAAGGTAACCTTATGGCCTAGAAGCAACTATTCAGCTACTTAGGAATTCACCAATGTATGCCTCTATTCATCCATCCATCCAATCATCCATCCATGTACCCATTCATCCATGCATCCATCCATCCCTCCATGGACCCATCCATGAATTTGTATACCTAACTGTCCTTTTGTCCATTCACATTGCCAGCTTTCTGTGAATGCAGCCACGAGGTGATCTCTATCTGTCCAGCTGCCTCCTCAATTCAGTTATATTCAGCAACCATGCATGAAGCCCGTGCTATGTACTAAGTACTGTGCTAGGGGTCCTGAGGATACAGAGACAAAACCCGAGACAAGGCCTGGCCCTTAAGGAATTGCTGTTGGACTGGGATTGGGGTTAGGGTGAGTGGGGGGAGGGGGAGGGGATGGAAAGGGCACGGAAATTACACAGAAAAGTAAATACAAGTTAGGGGGAACCAGGCCTGTGTTTTCATCAATCAAGGGAAGTTGTAATGAGGAGGTTCACAGGAGCAGGTAGCACCTCCTCCACACCTCTGGGAACTGCCTAAGGTCCTAAGTGAGGAAATGAATTCCCCAAGTCCTGCCAGCAGCTAGTCTGTATCAAGAGGCTGCACTCCCCTCCCCCAAAACAGCCCAAAATTTAACACAGCAGGGGGTTGGGGGGCTGGTAAGGACCTCCGGTGTGCCCAAGCCATGTCTTAGAGAAAGCAGCAGATTAGGAGGGAGCAGGGAGGGGGAGGAATCACCAGCTAGTCTAATGGGACACAGAGCTAACATTTCAATAGCGCCTACTATGTGGCAGGCACCACATTAAGAATTTTACAAATATCTCCTTTGTTCCTCACAACGACCCTGGGAGGGAGGTGCTGTTGTTACCTCCATTGCACTGCTGAGGATACTGAAGTAAACAGAGGTTCAGTGACTTGCCCAGGGTCGCACAGCTAGGAAGGGTCTAAGAGCTGGATTTGAACTTAGGGCTTCCTGACTCCAGGCCCAGTGCCCTATCCATTGAGGATACATGGAGCTATCATAGGAAATAAGTGGGGAAAGGTAAATGGGAGGCAGTCTGTAGAAGGCCTTAAATGCCAGGCTAAAGATTCTGTGTCTTATCCTAGAAGCAATAGGGAGCCATGGGAAATCTGTGAGTAGGGAATGACACAGTCAAATCTGTTTTAAGAGTAATAATTTCACAACTTTAGAGAAGGGAACGGCTGAAGAAGCAATAGTCCAGGCCCTACCTGTCCCACAATCCATCCAGCCATCTATCCATCTACCCAACCAACCATTTACTTAACACTCAACCATCTATCCCACAATCCATCTGTCTGCCTAGCCAACCATTCATCAATCTACCCATCGAACCTTACTTCTATCCATCCATCTATCCATTCATCCATCCATCTGTCCATTTATCCATCCATCTGTCCATCCATTCATCCATCTGTCCGTCCATTCATTCATCCTTCCTTCCATCTACCTAGCTGACCATCCTTTCTTCCTTCCTTCCTTCCTTCCTTCCTTCCTTCCTTCCTTCCTTCCTTCCTTCCTTCCTTCCACCCACCTAGCTGACCGTCCATTCATCTATCCATACAGGCATCCATTCAGCAAGTATATTCCTAGATGCTGAGAACGCAAAGACAAAAACAGGAACCCCTCCCCTAACCAAGAACTTCCATTCCGCTGGAGGGAACCGGGAGCCATACATACATGGATGAGTCAAAGCTAGCTAATCTGAGGAAGGAGAAAGAACTTAACAATGGAGAGTACTCAGGATGCCTTCCCATGGGAGGTTGGGCAGAGCCTTGAATTTGAAGATATGGCAGGGGGGGGGGGCAGGAGCAGCCGCCTGGGCAATGGGGGCCACTGGGGTGAAGGCAGGAAATGGAAGGCTAAGGTTGGGGAATGGGGAGTGGCTTAGTTGGTGCTAGTGTAAACAGGGCTAAGAGGAGTGATGTCAAGTTAGTCTGGTAAGGTCATCAGGGGTCAGACTGGGGAGGCCTGAGGAAGCTAGACTTCATGCTAGAGGCCAAAGAGCATCCCTGAAGGTACATGAGTAGGACAGTGACCTAGTCAGAATTGTATGGAGGAGGCAGGGAGCCCAGCAAGGAGTAGCTGATTGCCATGGTGTAGGGGCTGAGGGCTGGCAAGTAAATGGGTATGGTAGGAGGAAGAGGAGGGAAGGGTGATGATGCTGAATTTGGGAACCTGAGAGATGGAAATGGGCAAATCGAAAGGACAGAGAGTTAGAAGCCAAGAGAATGATTTGGTCTGGACTTGTTGGGTGATGTCCAGGAGGTAGTACAGGATTAAATCACTGGAGCTTGGGAAGAGACCTGCATCTGAGAAACACATTTGGGAATCATATTCCTAGAAGTGAGAGGGAACTATGGAACCAAGGAGGTCACAGAGTCAGAAAGGAAAGTGGTGCAGGACAGAGCCTTGGGGGTTGCCCAAACACAGGAAAGCAGAAAGTGAGTCTTGATCCCACTGAAGTGGTTGAGAGGACGTGGTCATTCCAGTACGACAAGGGAGGGGAAGAAGGACTGATTAAGTGCCTCCAATGTGCCAGGCACTGTGCTAGGTGCTTGCCAAATATGAGCTCATTTGCCAGGAAGAGACTGAGGACAAAGGACTGTCCCAAAATCATGGGGGGAGGAAGGGGAGGAGACCAAAGCCTGGTGACTTCAGGACTGGGAGGGGGATGAGGAAGCAGAGGCCATAAGTGGGCTGGACTTTTCTAGGAGTAATCACTTGAGGGCTATTTCAGGATGCTGAGACCCAAACAGGTTTGTGGGGAACAGGGAAGGTACCAGTGGTTAAGGTGAAAGGTGAAAAGGGATTTAGGGGATGACAAGAACACTGCACACATTTCTATGGCTCTTTACAAAGTAATCATCTATGTGCCAGGCACCATGTTTTCAAACACGATCTCATCAGACCCTCGTAACAGCCCCGGAAAGTAGGTGCTATTATGACACCCACTTTACAGTCGAGGAACTGAAGTAGACAGAGGTGAAAGGGTCACACAGTCACTGTGTGTAAGGCCAATTTGACTTCAGGTCTTCCTAACTGGGCCTGGTGATCTATCCACTGCAGCACCCCCTAGCTGCCTAGAGGAGATCAGAGAAAAGAAGGTGAATGACCACCTCTTCATCACAGCATGGAGCAGAGGAGAGAAGGGCTTGGAGCTGAGGCTGAGTGACTCCTGGGAAGTGTGGGCCACAGCTCAACAGCACAGGAAGATGTGCAAAGGCAGGAGAGAACATGGAGTGGGGAGAGAGAAGCCAGGATAAGGGGCAAGGGGTAAAGACTTCAAGGAGAGAAGCCAGCGTCGACTTGAACTGGCTAATTATGGGCTCCAGACAGTGAAGCTAGGCCAAGAGCCGCCATCCTGAGAGCTCCCCACTCGTGTACCCATCTGTCCATTCGGTAAGCCTCCCACCCACAGCCCTGTCATCCACTCTGCCAGTCATTCACCCATCTGCTGGTCCATCTGGCTGGCCGTCCAACTATTCAGACAATCTACCCTTACCATACATTTCATTCACCTCTTCATCATCATCTGGCCATCCATTCCACTATCTGTCCATCTGCCCAATGAACAATCCAGCTGCATTCTAGTCTGTCCCTGCCTCCCTCTGCTTCAACCAGATTCATTTTTCTAAAGGCCTGATCACTTCTCCTTGTTCTAGCACCTTCCATGGCTCCCCACTGCCAACAGGGTACAATCCCTACTCCCCATTCTGGTGTCTGAGTTGGTCCCTTCACATGCCTTCAGCTCATGTGGTTCCCTCTCCCCAGCTGAGCTCAAAGGCTAATTCTTCTAGGAGCCTTCCTAGACATGGACTCCTCTGAAGCCTCCCCAAAGTAGGGCGTGCCTGGCAAGGTCCTGGAGAGCAGCACGGCAGGCAGGGGACAGGACTAACTCTTACCTGCTCTCAGTCGGCCTGCCTGGGGGGAGTGGCTGCATGGAGAGGAACACCCGGGCAGGACAGCAATACTGGTGGAGGGTGGGAGACTCTGTGGACCTGAGAGAAGACAGAGAAATATGGGGGAGAGACAGAGGGGGCGGAGACAGGGAGACACAGAGAAAAGGAAAGTAAGGTGGAGGTGACAGGAGGGAAACAGAGGCAGAGGAAAGAGAGCAAAGGGGAAGAGTGAGGCAATGAGTGCCAGGATAGAGAGAGACAGGGAGACGAGCAAAACACAGCCGCCCCCAAGGCAGATGGAGGAGGGAGGAGGAGAGCCGGATCAGGGCAAGGATGAAGGAGATGGTGAGAGGATGAAGGCAGCAGGAAGGAGGGGGAGACAGAGGGACAGAGAGGGGCAGAGTGAGAGATAAAGAGAGAAGAGGAAGGGATGGACAGAGAGAAAGAGGGTGAGGGAGACGGACAAGAGGAAGGAGGGAGAGAGACAGAGAGAAGAAGAGAGAGAGGGAGAGGGAGGAGAGAGAATGGAGGAAAGGGAGGGAAATGATAAAAGGAGAAGGAAGAGAACAGAAGAGGAAGAGAGGAGGGAAAAAGAAAACAGGAAGTCAGGAAGGGAAGACAGCACTGAAACCACAAAGAGACAACAACACCCAGGCTGGCCAGGAACACACACAGGGCACGCGGACTTGGCATCACCTGAGCCCAGGCAGCAGGGGGCCCTCTATTGCCACACCAGGGCCATGGGTCACCACAGAGTGAAGGAAGAAAGAGGAGACAAGAGAAGCAGAAACTCACAGACAAGAGAAACGGAGACAAGGAAGAGACAAAGAGATGGGGGGGGGGGGGGGTGACAGAGAAGCAGGAAACAAAGTGAGAGACAATGGGGGAGTGGGAGGCAGAGACTGACAGATGGGGGAGGGCGGGGGAGGGTCAGAAGGTCTCGGGTTCTTGGCTGGGGCTCAGATTGGGGCTGGGCACAAGGCCTATTCTTGGCTTCCAATGGAGGGAAGGCGGCCATCTAGACAGTACAAAGGTCCCTTCCCAGAAGGGGCCATTTGTGACTCAAGCCCAGGCAGCCCAGCTGGAGGCAAGGCCAAGTCAGAACTTCCCTGGGAGCACTGGTTTTGTCCTGAACCTGCCCCGCTATCTACCCCAGGGGAAAAAGGCAAGGACAGGGCCAGTACCCAGCGAACCCCAGGCCCATCCCCAGACAGAGAAAGGTGGAAAGACAGACCTGGAGAAGGGGAAAGACATAGTTAGGTATGGGGGGGAAGGGGGGGCGGGGTGATGGAGGGAAGAGACAGACACTAGGGAGAAACAGTGGGAGCCAGAAAGCACCAAAGGCTCTTGGGAGCCCCAGGCAGAGGAGGACCTGCTCTCTGATATTCCAACCCATCCTTTGTCCTTGACAATCCAACCTTCCAGTCAGAGAACGGCGGAGCCAAATGGAAGCTTAGAAATCATGTGATTCTCCCCTTTCCCATTTCACAGAGAAGGAGACTGAGACTCAGCGTTTATCTGTTCCTCAGGTCCAGAAGTCTCCCAGTTGGAAAGGTCCAAGGCAGGTTTGGGGAGAACTAGGGAACCAGGTATTGACTTACCTGCCCCTTCTTGGGGGCTCCATGGGGCTTACAGCCCCAAAGACAGATGAGGCCGGGCCAGGAAGGAGGAATCAGGGCGCTTGAAACCGAGGCTGGGCGGGGCTGAGGCCCCAGAGCAGGGCAGTGAGCCAGAAGGGAACTGGAAACTGCTCTGCCCTGCCTCCTTCCCTCCCTCTCTCACTCAGCCCCTCATTCCCTTGTTCAAGGTCAGTCCAGTTGCCTTCCCCCAGTGCTTCCTCTGTGAGCCAGATTTAAGTGGCCCTGGGTCTCAGTTTCCTTTTCTATACAAGGTTCACTAGAATCCCAGGAGCCCTAGACCCTTCCTTTAGGGCGGGGGGGGGGGGGGGGGGGGGGGGGGGGGGGCCGGGGTGTTGGCGGCGGGAAATGACACATCTCCAAGCTAGAAGTAGGATTTGGTGATTCCTTCCCTCCCAGAAGGGAAAGCCTTCAAATGGGGAAGGTGAGTACCAGACAGAGCCCCATTCCTCTTCCTCTTCTAAGCCTTCATTCCCTGCTGAGGAATATGGGGGGCATACCTGCTCCCCAACCATGTAGCCCTGAGGGAGGGGGGAAGGAGCCTGAAACCTTTGGACCTGACTGGGCTAGATCCCCACTGGATGGCTGCCCTCTTATTTACTCTTTTCCTCTCCTTTCTCTCTTTTTCTCCTCTGCTCTGTTCTCTCATCTGGGCTCCCTCTCATTGTCCTTCCCCAAGACCTGTCATGAGCACAGCCCCAACTTCTCTCTCCAAGTTCCAAGTCTCCAGTTCTCGACCTTCCTTCCACAAATCACCCCAATCTCCCTGCCCAGCATTTGCTGCCCATAGCTCCCAGACACACCCATGTCACCTTCAGGGCCTCCTTCCTGATGGAGGCTGGCCTTCAAAGTTCAGCTCTCAGCCTGGCCTCTTCAGAAAGCTCCATTACTCTTGACTCAAAGCTTTAGTCTCATCCCCTCACCCCCCCAAATGTATCCACATTCCCCCCTGCCCAGCTCACATGGTGACCAGCCTAGGCCCTTCTTAGCCTCTCAGCTTTGCCACATGCCCATACATAAGTTCACTCATCTCAGCTGGGTTGATCGGACACTCCCCATAATGTCTGTTCCAAACTTTCTTTCTCTCCCCAAACACCCCAACTCATCTCCAATTTTCCTGAAGTTTGGCATGGGTGGAGGAGAGTGGCCACCATGCCCCCAGTCCTGGAAGTTGCTGTGTCCCCCAGCACCGCCCCCCGCCCCAAGCCCAAGACCCCAGGAGCCGGTTGGGCAGCTTCCCCCTCCCCCAGACCATTTTCAGAGCAATTGCTGTCCAGTGATGCCTCATCCCAGATCTGTGAAGTCAGTGTTTATGGGAAGGCAGCTGTAGGCCTGGAATCAGGCAGGAAGACCAGAGTTCACAAATGGCCTCAGGTACTTCCCAGCTGTGGGATCCAGGGCAAGTCACTTCACTAATGCTGTCTGCCTCTGTTTCCCCATCTATAAAAAAAAAGACTAGTAAGAGCACACCCCTCCCAGGGTCGTTAAGAGATATTAGCAAAACTTAAAGCACTAGAGAAACATCAGCAATGATCAAACTGAGATTTGCCACTCATTCCTAGCAAGTTTCAAAAGGGCTAGCCTGCCGAGATGCTTCTGGATTCTGGCTCTGCCATCCCGTGTCTTCATTCTTTCTCCCAACTTCTTGTCTGACGATCTGATGAGCAGGCCCTAGGTAGGCCCTTATGGAAGGCACGGATGCAGAGCCATGGTACACGACTCGGGGCCAGCTGCAGATCCCTGGAGCGCTCTCCCAGAGACCCCCTTCTTCAGGCTGACGCGTTCTCAGTGACTTGATTTCTGACCATGGAAGTGGTTCCAAACCCATCTCCTTGTACTGTCTGTCACGTAGCTGATCCATCTTGTCCCCAAGAATGGGACGTGAGATTTGATCCAATGTTCTGTGGAAATCTAGGCACCCTGGTGCCATAGCACCTCCACCTCCCATCCTAGAAAAGCAAGCTCATCCAAAGAGGCCTGGCCTGCTCTGGAGGGAGGCTTTTGGACTCCCTGAAATCACCACTCCTCTCCTTAATAATCCTTTCAGGGATTTCTTCCCCCAGGAATCAAAGGCAAACTTCCCAGCCTAGAGTCTGTTCTCTTCCCTCTTTGGAAAACCGGGACTCCATCTACTACCATCCTGCATTCTTGTGGGCACTCTCTCATTTTCTCCCATTTTCTTTCGAATCCCCCTCCATAGTGCTCTGCGGCCCCATCTGCCAGTTCTCTCATGCTCCAAGGGAGGAGGGAAGATGTCCATCTCTCCTCTGGACCAGGTGGCTTGCATTCACTAGGGGTGGCCTGGCACCCTCTCCCTCCCTATCCAGGACATCAACTGCATTTCTCTCCTGTCACATCCAGGTCAAAGGTCATTCTTCCTCTTTGTCTGTGGTGTCTGGGAATCATGGTCCCATCCATCCCAAGCAGTAGTCACATACCTCTTCCATTCTCACCTTGGCCCCAGCCTTTTTGTCAGCCTTGGCTTCCCTGGCAGGCCTCAGTGCCCTGCTCCTGATTTTTCCGGTCTTCTATCTTACTTCCACTCTTGTAGTCTGGGATCCAGTGATGCTGGCCTCCTGGCTGGTCCTCAGGCACGTTTCCTGGCTGGCCCCCAGGCCTGAACGGCTCTCCCTCTTCCTCTTTGCTTCTTTCAAGTCTCAGCTAAAATTCCCACCTTCTCCAGGGAGCATCCCTCCAATTTAACCTGGATATATTTCAGTTGTATTGTTTGTATATTTTCCCTCCTCAGATCCCTGATTGTACCCTTCTTTGTATCCCCAGTTCTTAGCCCAGTGCCTGGCACACAGTAGGTTTGCTTAATAAAAGCTTGTTGACAAATGCATTTAAACTTTGACTTTCCAAATACTGTGTTTACACAGCCATCCTCCTCTGTTATCTGCCCTGGCCTCTATCTTCTGTACATGTTTCTTTAAAATCTCACTTGGCTGGAGAGCTCCCTGTGTAGCCATATTGCTTTCTTCAGGCAAGTATTCTTTCTTTTTTCATTAGACTTCTGGCCTCCTGGGTCTTCAGAATTTCCTTCGGGAGAGCTTCCTGCCCCTCCTGGGCAAACTTGCTTTGAATTTTAGTCCATGGGATTCTACTCACCTTTCCTCTGAAACCTTCAAATTTGGGTGTAGTCAGACCAACCCTATATTTCCTCTCCTTCTCTAGCACTTACCCTCAGGGTTCCCATCATTTCCTTTCTTTGGGTGAAAATCAACTTGGATCCTCACTTTTGTCATCTGCAATATGGTGATAATACCCCCCCTCCTCATAAGCCGGAAGTCAGCATGAAGGTAAAGTGCTTTACAACTAACTCTCTTCCTCCTTTCATGGAGATCATTCTGAGGTTCTAGGTTCTCTTTGGGCCTGGAGCCTTGTGCAGACATGAGACACCCCCAGATACCACTCCCACAGCAGCTCGGCCAGGAACCTGGCCAGACACAGCCCCTCACAACGATCCACTGGCACCTGACCCCCACGGGACTCCAGCAGGGCCAGGGCTATTCTGGGTATTTCTCTCTCTCTCTCTCTCTCTCTCTCTCTCTCTCTCTCTCTCTCTCCCTCCCTCCCTCCCTCCTTCCCTCCCTCCAGCTGCATGGTTGACTCATCGCCAGAGCTACTAATTACAGCCGTCAGAGAAGCCAGGGATGGGTGGGGAGGGGAGGGGGAAATGCAGGCGGCCTCAGAGGTTATTTTGGAAACTGCCTGACCTCCCTCCCCTCTGCCCTCCCTGCCCCCACCCCAGGGTCATTCAGCCAGACCCCTGTAGCAGGGACACACTTGAAAAACCTAAAAGGCAGACTTTCAGAGGAGGAAGACTGAGGCCCAGGATCCCACAGCTCCACCCCAAGGTCCAGCACCCAAAGGAGAAGCCAGTCAATGTAAGGGTATGTGAGAGAACATTCAGAGAGAGGAAACAGTTGGCTGTGCCTTCTTCTCCTCTCCCTAGCTTGGAATCCGAATTGTGGAGAAGGTCAGAGCTGGAAGAGGTCTTGGATGAGGAGGGGGGAGCTGGGAAGGGGGCCAATTTGCACCGAAAGTAGCCTGGGAGACTCCTGACCCAGCCTGCCAGGCCTGTAAGCCTTAGGGCTCTTTCTTTTCTTCCCTGCTTCTCCCCTTTTCCAAACTGGCATTGGGAAAGGGGTTGGGACCATCCTGAGAGAAGAGGGCAGGCCAGGGAAGGGGAGGACAGCCCCCCAAGGCGTAATGGAGTCCCTGCCTTTCTCAGCCCCTGGAAGCTGGGCTTTCTCTTGACAACATGTTTCTGTTACCAAGGGAACTCTGCAAGGAAGGGTCAATATTTATACCCCCCACCCTGCCACACAAGCATTCTCTCCCTCCTGCATCCCCTTAGCAACTCCCCCCCTTCCCCCAGCCTGGCTTCTCCCAGTGTGACCTTGGTGCCCTCCAAACATTCCTGAAGGTCCACCTCAGTCCAGCTTCCCACCCTCTCACTTTATAGCTGGAGGAACTCAAGGTCCACAATGGGCTAGAGACTTGTCCAAGGTCATAAAACAAGTCAGGAAGAGCCAGAGGTCTGGGGCCCTTCAGGCGGAGTCCACAGGAAGGATGCCTAGGGGGGCCAGGCCTTGCCCTGTCCCTCCCAGATGCCTGACATGTCCCCTGGTGCCATACTTCACCCTCACCCCTCCCCGTCTCCCCTGGCGCCGGATCTCCTTCTGTCCCTCCCCAGTACCAGATGTTTCTCCCCTCCAATCTATCCTTCCCAAATGTAGACCTCACGCTGTCCCTTCCAGCCATGCCTCACTCCACTCCACCCCACCCCCCTTCCCATACTCTCCCTCCCATCCAAAAGTAAACAGGGACTGACCTGACTGTTCGGGAGTTCTCCCCATCGGACCTGCAAAAGGGAGTTGGGGAGGCAGGGAAAGGGGGGAGAAAAGTAGACAAGGAATTAGGGTTATATTGGGGGAGTAGAGACCTGGCCCTCTCCCTGGGAGCCCAGCCCTAGACATTGGCTCTCAACGTATCCAGAGAGGCAGATTTCAGCCCTCTCAGAATGGCTGTCCCACCAGTGAAGCTAGATGCCCACATGTCAGGGACTTGGGTGCTTTTCAGTTTGCACTCTGCAGTTCTATCCCTCTGACTGACCTTTCTGTCCACCTCTCCCTCTCAAACAAAGATCATTGCCTTCCTGAGCTAGAAGGGACTTTCAGGGATCCATTCTGGGAATGAAAAGACTGAAACCCCCAAGCAAACCTCACAGTGAAACAGTTTGTGCTGCTGATGAAGAGGGAGGTGAAAGCATCTCTGTGAAGACACGAGGGACTACGAGAAGCTACGGACAATATGGGGCTTGGTTTCCTTGGACCGTTTTTATTCTTTCTTATAAGGGCCAGCTCTCCGATAGGCAGGGGAAGGTTATATTGAGAGATGGAGGGGAGGCAAAAAGAAGAGATACCAACCAAAAGTTGGCAATGAAAAAAACAAACCCAGAATGGCTAGGCAAGAGAAAAGCTTTGAGACCACAGAACCCAAGTCTCTCATTGTCCCAGGGAAGAAATGGGGCCTGGGAAGGGAAAAAGACCTGAGATCCTCGAATGTCTGAGAAGGAAGACCCCCTGCTCAGCTGGCATTCACCAGAAGGCATATTGGCTGGTGCTGCCAAGGAGAGGAGCTGGGGGCTACACAGCTTCCAGTAGCTGTGGAGGGGAAAGGGGTACACACAGGGTAC
The DNA here is from genome assembly GCF_028372415.1 of Notamacropus eugenii. Classification (NCBI taxonomy): domain Eukaryota; kingdom Metazoa; phylum Chordata; class Mammalia; order Diprotodontia; family Macropodidae; genus Notamacropus; species Notamacropus eugenii. The sequence goes on from NC_092879.1 coordinate 102,343,792, forward strand.
ACACAGCAGCTGCCCCAACCCCACACTTGCAGAGTCAATGACAAGTAGAAGAATGGAGAAAGACAGCCACCAGTGAGCAGAAAGGCTGATGGCTGGACAAGGAGGCCCAAAGGAGGCCTGGGCATCATCCTTCAAGCAGGAAACCACCCTCACTTCTAACTCCCTTTACCCCAGGGCCCACCCTCCACCCCACCACATGTGTCTAATTCTTCTCTCCCGAAAGGAAGCCCACCTACACCCACCCCCGCCCATGCCCAAGGCAAAGACCAGGACTCACTGGGACCCAGATCTGCAAACTGAGCAGAGCCAGCACAAGGATCACTGGCCTGGGCGTTGGGGGGCAGATGGAGCCCAAAGCAGAATCCTCAGCAGGAAGGGAAGTACACTCAGAGAACCTCAACTCCAGACAGACTGCAGGACTTGAGCTGAATTTGGGTAAACTGGGACAAGGCCCTTCATTGTCACTACAAATCCTGGCCACTTAACTGGCTCTGCTATGCTTCTGTTTGGGCTGGGTTTGAAGCCACTTTCACCCTCCTTAGGGTGTTCAGCACCCCTATTCCTGGGGGCTCACCATGTATACTGGGTACCAGACAGTGCAGATATGGGAAGGGAAGGGGATAAGTACCTAGATAACACTTTCTATGTGCCAGGCACTATCTCATTTGGTCCTCACAACACCCCTGGGAGGGAGGTGCCACCATCATCCCCATTTTACAGTTAAGGAAACTGAGGCAGCCAGAGGTGAAGTGACTTTCCCAGGGTGACAGATCCAGCAAGTGTCTGAAGTTGAATTTGAACCCTGCTCTTCTTGCCTCCAAGGTAAGTGCTCTGTGGTGCCCCCTTGGGCTTTATCCCAACTATTGCTCAGAGCTCCCCCAGCCCAGTGGCAGGGATGGTCTGACATGGTAGGCGACTTTCCCAAGATGCTGCCACTAGGGGGCAGCACGGAGGCTGGAGTCCAGGCTGTATCTCTACTGGGAGTCCAGCAGCCTTCCCACTGCGGTGGTGGGCGGGAGGGGGGGTCCCCATCCCCAGCTGGGAAGCCAGGCGCTTCTCCTCCACTGGCCGCCAGCCCCACCTAATTTAGAATTTCAAGCAACGACCTGAGACACGTGGAAGGCTCTGAGTTCTGTCTCTGTCTTGGTCCAGGGCCAGCCCTTCCCCATCTCTCTCCCTGGCCCCCACTGAGGCGCAAACCGCCTCCTTCCTGGAACCTCCCGACTCGCCGCCTGCACACCAGCTTCCTTTCCTTGGCTTCCTTTCCGGAGGGAACAGACTTGCCTGCCACTGAGGAAAATTATGTAACAGGAATAGTGCGACAGGCCCGCAGGCTGCCCACGTGCACCTGGGAGGCCCAGCAGTGGGTTACCACGTGAAGTGGCCCAACCGGGGGAAGGGAGACAGATCCCATTCACTCCCCTGAAACCAGGACAGAAAGGGGAATGAGAAGTTCCCATTCTCTAAGCCCCACTCACTCGGCCACCTTGGCAACGGCGCTCCCCCTCTTGGGGCTCTGTCTTCACCATCTGTCAAATAAAGGTGTCGAAGTGATGGAATATTTGCTAAGGTGACATCCTTCAATGCTAAATCCCCTGATGGGCCTCAACTTGCTTTTCACTCCAATGAGCAGGATCTACAAGGTCTCTTCCAACTCCAATGTCCTGTGTGTCTCAGCCTAAAATAGTCCTAATCTTGGCTTAGATTCCCAGGAACCACTGGGGGCCCCCCACTCCCCATCTAAGCAGTTTCCAGCCTCTCCTGGCAAACCCCACACTTGGTGCTGGCGACATGACTATGGCTCCTTCTGTCAAGGATCCAGAGTCCAAGACCAATATGTACTGGAGGAAGAGAGAGCAGGGGAGCAGGCCAGCTTAGCCCTCTCCCCACGGACCTGCTTGATGCCCACTCCCCTGGCCACTCAAGGGGTCCAAGGTGGGCACAGCAGTGGCATTCCAGCTCTTCATCTGTGAGTCCTCTGGTTTACACCCAGTGGGAGAGTGGTTGCAACAGCCTCTGAGGTCCTTATCAAATGGCCATGAGACTGTCACTGAGCAAGACAAAGGGGGAGTGGCCTGATGGAGCATCACCCCAGGCTCCCCCCCCCCATAGCAGAGACCGGAGGAGCCTTCATCTGGTCGAACTCCTCCCCCCATTTTACAGATGGGGAAACAAAGGAGCAAAGAAGGAAAAGGGCTAGTCCAAGGTCACTTCTGCTTTCTCTGCCTTTCTCATCCTCCTCTATGCCCGAACTTGTACCTCTCCAAGAGCTTTTGCTCAAACACTTCCAGTGGGCACTCATTCTTAGCTAGCTCCCCTCTAAAAAGTGGCATTGAAGGTCTTGGGCTTAAACACTGCTTCTGCCACTGAGCCAATGGTTCGGTCTGTCAGTTGTTCAATGAACATTGAACCTACTATGTTACAGCACCTCCTGCATTACAAGCTCCCTAGTGACTTGGTCCAACAGCCCTCAGCTCAGTGCTCCAGAGGGAAAAAGAAGTCTGTTTGCAATGCTTTCTTGAGGCATTCTGTCTTCAGCAGACTCATTGCCCAAACCCTCCCTACTCTTAATTCTGAGCCAGTTTCTCAGAGACAGGTCAGCAGGACCAGCCCATAGTAGGCTAACTACACCTCTCTTTTCCATAGGTGGTCTGTGTGTCCAGGTTTAACTCCAGTGCCAAATCTGAGGATCACAGGGATTTAGAGGGGTCTTAGACCAAAGATGACGTTGATGAGGATGACATTGAACAGGCCCCAGAGGGAATGGCTGCCTGCCTCCCCAGCCCCTGCACCCCTGGCTTGCCCTCTCTTCTCTGGCCAAGTGTTCCCAGCTCACTCCACAACTTCCAAAGAGGTGGTTTCTCAAACTGTGGCCTCCCTGGGAAAGTGGCTAAGCTGTTCTCCCCTCTTCTAGCAATGTCACTGCCAGGCATTTATCCCAAGGAGGCCAAAGCCAGAAAGAGAGGCCCGAGATGGATCCAAGTATTCATACTAGCCCTTTCTGTGATCACCGGGGAATGGCCAGACAAAAGTGTGAAGCCTGTGAAGGTAATCCAATGTTGCGCCAACAAGAAACAATGATATGAGAAATTCTGAGCAAGGTTGGGAAGACTTGTATGAACTGAGCAACCACGAAGAGATCCCATCGTCACCATCATCACTGTGTAACCAGCATTTCTATGGCTAACATACCCAGGAACCCCAATCGGAATTGCACAGGGCTATACAATAATCGACAACAGGAAAGAAGAAAAAGACAGGAGGGCTCACAACAGCCCTCTGACTGTTCCACACTCTGTCAGACCAGGTGTCTTTGTTTTTCCTTTCTAAGAGAGGGGACTGTGGGCACAATGTACAGTCAAAATCAACATGCATTTTTAATAAAACCTAGAAAATGCAAAAGCAAAAAAAGGTGGCTTCCTCTCGATATTGGATGCAGTCCTCAAGCAAGGGCTTGACCAGTGCGGAGGACAGTGGAACTATTCCCTTCCTTTTCCTTGATAGGACTGGGGACCCTATTGTCCCGTAAACCCCAGAGCTGCCACCCAAGCCTCTTGGGCTAGCGTTGAAATGGCAGGTAGATTTCCCCAAGACACAAGGCTTCCTGACCCCCAGCCCTGCTCTGGGGAGAAAGAGGGAAGTCAGGCAAGGCAGACTGGGAGAAGACCAAGGAAGCCCTCCAGGGTTTAGGGTCCCCCTCCCCAGCCTGACTGGCAGGGCAAACCAAGAAGCTGACCCAAGCTCAAAGAGCCCCTAAGAGCCAGAGCTGAGGGAGCTAGGGCACCAGCTTGTGTGGGAAGCTCCAGAAAAGCCCCCCACCCCCAGCCTTTCTTATTTTTACTCTCCCGTCAGCACATTAACACATCCCCTGCTTTTCCACCAAGACATACCTGTCTTGGGCAGTGACCTCTAAGAACCCATGTGAGCTCAGCTGCCATAACCTTCCTTGCACTCAGTATCAGATAGACAGACCAATACAACCAGAGACACACAGAGCAAAGACAGAAAGTTGAGGTCGAGAGGCCCCAAACACATACTATCTTTGGCTGCTGCCAGGCCAGATGGAGAAGGCCCTAGAGGGACCATAGCCAGGGCTGCCCATCCCCAGAAGCCATCTCCCCTACTCCCAGCAAAGGAGGAAATTTGCAAATCGACCCAGAGTGTCTCCTAATCTCTTAGCAGAAGGGAGACATGGGCTCCGGAGAGGAGTGGGTGAGGGTGGGCAGTTTCCGATCCTCTGCAGCCCCTCCTCCGGGGCTGGGGGCAGGAAGAGGGCCATGGGGCTCAGAGCTGAGGGCTCAGCCTCCCTCTTAGGGTCACAGACGCTTAGATCGAGAACCGAAAGGGACCTCAGAGGCATGACATCCAATCCCCTCATCTTCCAGACATGGAAACTGAGGCTCGGAAAGGGAAAGTAACTTGCCCAAAGGCACCAAGGGAGTAAGCAGCAGGTTTCCTGACTCCAGCCAAACGGGGCTGGGCAAAAGGAGGGGGGAGGAGGCTTCGGGGATCAGTGCCTAGGGGCCAAGGCCACCAGAGGAGCAAGGCCCCCAATCCATCGGCCTCCCCGCATGCCTGTGTGATCCTCGGGTCCCGGGCTGAATCGGGGCCAGCTCCCACGTGCGCGCAGGCACAGCCCTGTCCCCCGCACCCCCCAGCCCCGCACGGGAGCCCCGCACCCAGCCCCGACTCCGCCGGCCTGCCTTACTTTCTCCGAAGCGTCGTGGCCGGGCTCGTGCTTCCGCTGGTGCTGTGGCCCCCGCCCGCCCCCGGACTGGAGCTCCTGGAGGCCCCGCGGCTCATCTGGCCCCGGGGCGGTTGCGGGGGCTGCTGCTGCGGCGGCGGCTGCGGCGGCGGCTGCGCCTGGGGGGGCTGCGGCGCCTGGGGGGGCTGCGGCTGCGGCGCCTGGGGGGGCTGCGGCGGCGGGGGAGGCTGCTCCCCCCGGGCCCCGCCGCCCCCCGCTCCCGGGTACGGAGAGGGCTCCTCGCAGGGGCGGTGGCGCCCGCCGGGGCAGTCCCGGCCCGCGCGCTCGTGGTGCAGGTGGCAGGGGGCGCCCCCGAACGGCCCGTCCCTCTGGGGCTCGCCCCGGGCCGCGTAGGGCGCCTTGGCCGCGGAGGGCGGCGGGGCCCGGGGCGGGGGGCCCAGGCGAGGCTCGCGACGCAGGTGCAGGCGCTGGGTGTCCCGCAGGTTCTGGTAGGGGCTCTCCCGGGCCTGCAGCGGCCCCGCTCCGGCCGCGGCCGCCGCGCCGGCGCGCAGGTCTCGGTTCTCCCGGCTCAGGCGGTCCACTTGGCCCTCCAGCTCCTCGATGCGCCTCCGCTGCGTCTCCAGCAGCTGCTGCTGGCCCTCGATGATGTTGTTCAGCTCCAGGAGGTATTCCACGGCGCGGCTGGGGCTCTCCCCGGCGGCCCCCCCCGCGCCGCCCCCCGACTCGTCCATGGGGGCCCCGCGCCACAGCCCCCAGAGGCAGCCGCCTCGGCCTCCTCCTCCTCGCTGTCCTCCCCCCCCAGGGCCCGGCGCTGGCGCTGGGGCCGGCCCAGGGGGAGGGGGCCGCCGGGGGCCGCGGGCGCGCACGGGGGCTGCGGGCCCGGGGAGGGGGGGACGGAGGCCGGGGGGGCGGCGGGGGGCCGGCAGCCGGGCCTGGGCCGGGGGGGCAAGGAGGAAAGGAGGACCGGGCGAGGGATCGGCGCCGCGGAGCTCCCGGCTCGGCTTCGGGCTCCGGCTCCGGATCCGCTGCGGAGTCACTGCGCAGTGCCCCGACCGAGTCCGCCCCTGGGCCCGCCCCCTGGCGCTGGCTCCGCCCCCTGGCCGCCTTCTCGGCCCTCCTCCGTCCATCAGTCCATCCCTCCTCCGGGCCTGCCCAGAGCGCTGGACGCCGCGCCCGGGGCCCGATGAGTGGGGCGGCGCTCCCCCTCGGCAGAGCTTCCGGGGCCCGCCCACCGCCGGCCCTGCTCCTCCCCCTCGTGGGTCTCCCTGAGCCCTCCGTTGCCTCCTCCCTCAGGCTCGGTTGCACGGATCCCTCCCCAACTCGGCCACGGGACTGGAGGGGAAGCAAAGTTGAGCGGGCCGGGGATGGGGGGTGCGGGGGTGCCCAGATGCACCCCTCCGGTCTTCCCCTTCCTTCGACCCGGGCTTCCGGGCTGGGTCTTGGGATCCTGGACAGGTGAGAAGGGGAGGGGGGGGGGGCAGATTGGGCAGCCTGGGACAACTGGATTGAAAACGGGGATAAAGCGCCCACTCCGCCACCTGGCCTTTGCTCAGGCCCGCCAAGAGTGCCCTTCCGAAGTACCAAGTGCGGGGTGGGACCTTAGCCAATGAGTCGGTCAAGAAACGTGTTAGCACGCACTGCGTGCCAGTGCCAGGCACTGCGATCGCTTCGAGGGGTACCTAAAATACAAATAAAAACACAATTCCAACGCTCAAGAGGCTTATAATTTAATGGAGGTAGAAGCTGAAGGGAGGGCACAAGGTGAGTCCCCCCCACCGTGGAACTGGTGGGAAAAGAGGACGAAACCGTGGGCAGCCGGAGGGGCCAATCCGAGAGACAGAGGGGACAGAGGACAGGTGGCTACACAGGCACAAAAAGTCTTGAAGGATAATGACAAGTTACTTGGGGAAGGAAGCTGTGATGGCTCAGAGCAGTGCAGCTGGTGGGAAATGGGTCTCAGTTTCCCCAGAGGAGTTGGCAGAGATGCTCTGAGAATCAAAGCATCAATGCCTCCAGAGGGAAGGAGAGATCGGTGTTTAATCTGGAGGTCCGACTCAGCTAATTAGCCAGCTATCCTGAGGGCCCCCAATGGGGGTGGGGTTACCCACAGCCCGTCACAGAGGCAGGCTCTTATTTCCAGCCCAGCTCCACCACCTGCCGCCACTGCCGCCGCCGCCCGCCGCCGCCGCCGCCACCACCACCACCACCACCACCACCACCACCACCACCAAGATCACCGCAGCCACCACACCTGGCTGCCTCGGAGCATCCCAAGCCGGGGGAAGTCTTTTCTTCCCCAAGCCCTGAGCCTAGCCTTGGGGTCCCTCCACCAAAGACCAAACTCCCACATTACTCCGAAACCCCCAAGCAAGAGAGAGCGGAAGGCAGAGGAGAGGGAGAGACAGATGGACTGACAGACAGAACTCAAGTAAAACAGAATCCACCCATGAACATGACTAATGTGAAAATGTGTTTAATAAGAATGTATGTGTAGAACTCATATAAGATTGCAAGTCATCTCAGGGAGGGAGGGGGAGAAAATTTAAGACTTATGGAAGTGATTGTTAAAAACTGATAACAAACAAATTAAAAAAAAAAAGATCCACCCATGAGCCTCCACCAACTTCCTGGCCAGCTTTTTCACCTCTGTGCTGCACCCCAATCTAGACCCCCCTCCCCCTCCAGTCCAGCTCCCCTGGCCCTGCTTGCCCTTCCTGGTCTGTTGAGAGAGCCAGGCCAGACCCAGCCTCCACCTCCCCTCACCACATTCCCAGCCCTGGCCCTCACTTTTTCCTCAACCTTCCATGCCTCACCCCTTCCTTTGGAGGTGGGGTCAACATTGGGATCCCCTGGAATCCCCAGGAAGGGGGGCAGATCAGCAGGGAGAACTCCAGAGACAGAGTTCCTAGGGCAGTGAGCAGCAGACCAGCTCTCTACTGCAGTGACCATTTAAGCCTGAGATGGGGAATTGCCATGCCCTCAGAGTACGAGGTCCCACCCCTAATGGGGCAGACAGAAGGGGTAGTTAGCAGTGAGGATGAGGAGGGAGCTACAGGAGAGGAGGATCCGGCCCCACCTTTTTCCCTTTAGTGAGTCCTGGCCTCTGACTCTGCCAAGATCTTTCCCTGCAGACTTCTCCCTTCCCCTCCAGAAGGTGGGAGCTCTTTGGTAGTGGGGCTCCCTGGCTCATTGATCTCCATCTCCCTCTACTGGCAGGACCCAAGAATCAAAGACTGGCAGAGAACTGAAAGAGGACTTAAGCAATCACTCTCCTAGAACCAGGGCTCATTCAACTGCACAGAAGAATCCCTGGGGGCTGCAAAGTGACTTAGAAAACCACATAGCAACATTATCTCTGTTCAATTGTATGTTTTTTTAATTTTGTTAAATAATTCCCAATTACACTGTAATCTGATCTGTCAGCTCAGTGTTACAGGCAGCACACATGAGAGCCTCTTTCCTGGCGGTCGTCAATTTCTTTTGCTTCATCCTCATCCACAGCCAGATTCCTCCCAAATCTCTCTCGAAGGCCCTCCTCTCTCAACACTCTCTCACTTGGTAACCTCCTCAGCTCCCATGGGTTCAAGTCTCACCTACCTATCTACGGGGTCCTAATCTCCCTCCCAAGGCCCTATTCCACATCACTACCTAACTGCCTGTGGGACATCTCTTGGATGTTCTGTAGCTGGCATCTCAAATCCAATGTGGCAAAACTGGGGCACATTCTCTTTCCTTCCTCTGGGTTTCCTTATTTCTGGTGATGGCTCCACCTCAACCCTTCCAGTCACCTCAGCCTCAGGGTCATTCTCACTAGAGACCTAACTCGAAGGTCTATATTCCTCTTCTCTCCACTTACAACCCCCAAATCGCTCCTCTCTAACCCTAAATGCCTCATCCCTACTCACCTTATTCCTCCTCACTGAAGCCTCCAGTCCCTCCATCATTCCCTATTCTTCCTACTCTGGCCTCTCTCCTCTCTTCATGGCCTTGATGTCTAAAGGACCTCTTCCCTTGAATCCCCCGCCCTCTGGCCCCAGGACACAAGCCTGAATTACCCTCACCATCCATTTTCTCTACTCCTGCTTTATGAGAAAATCGAGCCCATCCATTTTAACTCCCTCTCCTTCCCCACTTTGTACAGCCACTCAGCCACGTCCCAATTAGTGCAAACAATGAATTCCATGGTCACATTATTCAAATTCCATTGGGCTAGAACCAATTACGAGACTGTACACAATCAAAACTTTGAATAGTCTAGATTCAAATGTGTGGGACCACTTCATGGCATTGACTGTTGACATCAATCAGGACCTGGCTATGCTTCAAACTACCTTGACATCATCCCCCACCTCTCTCCTTTTTTGCTCCAGTCTCTCCTCAGTGACGTGACTCTTCTCCTCACCAAGGTCAACCACTTGACATGTGCCCTTCATCCCATCTCCTCCAGATGCTTGCACCTTTGGATGGTCCCCACCCCTTAACCCAACTTCAGTCTCTTCCTTTCTCAGCCAAACTCCTAGAAAAAGCTGTCTACAATTGGTGCCTCCACTTTCTCACCTCCCACTCACTTCTCAACCCCTCACAATCTGGCTAATTCCGACCTCATCACTCCACTGAAACTGATCTCTCCAAGGTTATGAATGATCTCTGCTTAATAGCCAAACCTGATAGCCTTTTCTCAGCTGTCACCCTGACTCAGTTTCCTCAACTACAACAATGATATCCACATCCTAAAGTTACTGTGGAGTGTATCGAGGGAGATAATGTGTGTGAAGCACTATAGAAATCATCCCCACCTCTAAGACCTCTTTGCAGTTTGGGACAACCATAATGGTCTCCACCCTCTCCTGCTGGCCACTCTCCTCCTGCTTGTCTGCTCCTTCTCTGTCTCTGCTGGAGATGTATCTATCTCCTGCCCTCTCACTGCAGGCACCCCAATGCCATCCTGGGCACTTCCTCTGTGTGTGTGTGTGTGTGTGTGTGTGTGTGTGTGTGTGTCTTGGAAGCAGTTCCCACTTTCCTTTTGAGCTCCAGCTTTATGTCACCATCTTCCTCCTGGACATCTCCAACCTGACATGTTCATGAAAGCTCACTATTTCTGCCTGGATTTGGAACCACAATCATCCCCCCTCCCCAGGTCCTCCCTCCTCCATTTAATTCGCTGTCAAGTCCTACAACATTTCTTACGCCCCTTCTCCCCAGACTTTCAGCACTTCTCATCTGGTTCCCCCATCCCAGTCTCATCTTCCCAAGGCTATTTCCTTGCTCCAGAAGTTTCAAGTGACTCCGTGGGGTCCCTAGGGCCAAATCCAAGCTCTTGCCCTGCTTTCAGTGACTGCCTCTTCATGACCTATGTAGCCTGGCCTATTGACTGTTGACATCTTGCCATTCCCCTTCCCCAGACCCAGCCTTCTTCAGGATTCAGTTGAGGTGCTGCTTCCCACATAGTGGGTGGTCGTGCTGGTCTTGGGATGCAGCAGGTGCAGAAGAGATATGTAATACATTGGTTAGAGGGCCTATGGAGGCCAGAGTCTGCTTCCTGGTTTTCTTGAGGTCTCTAGCGCCTGTCAAAGTGTAGACGCTGAAGTCATGTCTGCCAATGCGCTGGAGGAATGTTTCTCTTCCCAGGTGATCAATTCCTGTTCCAGCGCTGGCGCTAGGCCTGGGGTCAGGAGACCTGAGTTCAAATAGAGCCTTAGACACTTACCATGTGACTTCAGGCAAATCACTTCCCCTTCTGCCTACCTCAGTCTCCTCAACTCTAAGATAATAATAATAATAATAGTACCTACTTCCAAGGGAGAGATTTGTAGAAGTGTTTTAGCACGGTCCCTGGCATACAGTGTGGGTTCGTCCTTCGTTGCCGAAGAAGACTGTGCCATCAGAGAAATAATGGCATGACTTGCACTTGACTTTGTTTTGAGTGAGGGAGGGCTGTGCAGGTCACCAGCCTCACTTCTCCAGAGCCATCTGAATCCAGGGACCATTCCTCAGGATGACTGGAGATGACCCAGGATGAGGCAATTGGGATTAAGTGACTTGCCCAAGGTCGCACAGCTAGTGAGTGTCAAGTGTCTGAGGTGAGATTTGAACTAAGGTCCTCCTGACTCCTGCACTGGTCCTCTATCCACTGCACCACCTAGCTGCCCCTCTGGCATACAGTAGGTGCCACATGAATGATTATTCCCTTTCTCCCTCCCCCTCTGTTGGGAGGAAAGCTAATGGCAGCCTTCAGTCCCTTCCATTTTTCCCTGCTTCCTTACCTCAGATTCCCTCCTTGGAATTGTCTGCTGACCTTCTCAGCTCAGGGTCACCCAAGACACCAGAGCACAAAGCTCACCCCTTGGCTAAATCTCTTAACCTCACTCAGGGCCTCAATTTCCCATCTGCCCAATGACAGAGTTGGACTTGACCTCTGAGGCCCTCTCCAGCAGAGCAGACTCAGCTGAACTCTAGGTATGGGGTGGCAGTGGCTGGGGAAGACTAAGAAAAGAGGGCAGGAAAATCTGCCAGGTGCCCACACAGGCAGGCATAAGGTGTGTGATCAACAACTGAGCAGCCTCCTCCCCTTCCAAAGCCAGGGCTCCTCTGGGCACGAGGCTGCCCAGCAGCAGCTCTCCCTTCCCTCCCACCCCCCAGCCTCAGACACACACATACACACACACACACACACACACACACACACACACACACACGTGTGTGCAGGCGTGACAGCCTCCCTCCTGGCATCCTAGCCTGCCCGCCTGCCCACCCACACGGCCAGCTCTGTGGGGGGCAGTAGCAATGTTGCTGGCTTTCGGGTGGGTTCCAGGGAGTTGGGCAGGTGACTTTGGCCCACAGCAGGGAAGGCTACGGGGGTGAGGAGCCGTGGCACAGGTGAGGCCAGGACAGAGCTGTGAAGGATAAAAAGGCAAGACGACAACAAGAAGGTCTAAGGTCTGTTTCTTGAAGGCTCCAATGGCACTGAACAAGCTATAAGCAGGAAATCCCCAGGAAAGGAGCCGAGTACAGGCACCAGGCTAGGCTCAGCTCAGCCACCTGTTCACTTGTGTGACTCTGGTCAAGTCCCTTCCCCAAGCTCAGTGAAACCCTTTCTTGATCAGTCAGTGTATTCTGAGATTGTGCCCAAGGACTACCACGCTTACTGAGGTGATGACTATGGCCTGGCTTCTGCAGTCCTAGGCAGAGCAGCAAAGAGCTCCAGCTCACAGGTCCTAGAGAAGAAACCCGAAGCCACCCACTGCCTGCCAGCCTGCCAAACAGACCCTCCAACCCCCACCTTAGCTCTGAACACCGTCTAGGCTGCCAAACTGGTTCCCATGACAATGGGTTCCAAAGAACTTGGCAGAGGGATTTTTAACTCTGCAGGTGCCAGACAGGAAGGCCCTGAAATCTCATTCCCTGAATCCCACCATTGGGCCCTCAGCCTAGCAGGAAAAGCTGTGGGCCTGGTTCCTGCCCCCCATCAGAGGAGGCCTTAGGACCACCTAACTTGCTATAACCTTAGAGAAGACTGAGGGCTTCAGATAGCAATCTGGCAGAAGCCTAGCCCCGAGCCTTCAAACTTTCAAGGTCTCCTGATTCTCTGGGCAAGGACCAGGCAATGGCTTCTGCTCTTCAGGCCTCTATCTCAATCCAGGCTGATAGGGCTGAGAACCTGCCAAGCCCAGATCCCAGGCCTCTGGGTAATCCCACCCCTCTCCTCCTTCTCAGATTACAATCTAGGCCAGGGTTCCTTCTAGGAAGGGCCCAGGGTTTAGGAGGCCAACGCCAAGCAGTTCAGGGCTGACTTGGGTCTAGGAGGTGCTACCTCCCATCATGGTCTCAGAATCTCCCTGATCAATGGGAATTTGTCTTCCATCCAAGTGGTCATCAGACCTCATCTTTGCAAACCTCAGGGTCAGATATGCGGAACTAGCCACTGCCTCTCATTTTTGGACAGCTATGAATGAAACTGGCATTGGATTTCATCTAAAAGAAAAATTTCCAACTTTATTTCAGGATAGACATGACCCTCAAGGAGACCATAGGCTCCTCCCACCCCATGCCAAAACGGACAACTTCAGCACAAAAGCCATGATTCTCTACCAAATGAGAGTGACAAGGCTGGAAATCTTGGTCTATAGCTTGGAGGCCCTGGCCTCCCTTTCCCGAATTCAGGTCTGCTCGGCAGTCCACCCTAAGCCAGGGCTGGTATCTGGGTAGCTGATGCACCTTGATGATAACACAGTCCACTTGCTGGAGGAGAGGAAAAAAACTAAAAGCAAAAAGAAGCCAGTGGCTTCTTCCCCCACAGGCCCTGGAAACGTGCTCACTCTTGAGGCCCCATTCTCTTCTCAGACTATCGAAGCTTCCTTCTGATCTGCCTTTTTGGCCAGCTCTGGAGATCCTTGTGCACTGGGGGCAGGGCTAAAGATATGGAGGCACCACTCTGAAATTCTCAAGGCCAACCCAGCTTAAACCCTTTCTAGAAGGTCCACCGTCTCAGCTGGCCCTGCCCTTGAGCCATGGCTTCTGGTCTGGCCCTCCAAGGCCTTCAGCTCTTTGGAGGCAGTGCTCTGAGCGGGCTAGCTGATGCCAATGCCCACCTCACCAATTGATGTCTCTTGGAACTTGTCAAACAGTCCAGGTCAGGAGCTAAAATGTGGCCAGTCAATTTCTGCCGCTCCAAGCATTCCTCTCCTCCTCGATCCCTTTGGTTCAAGCATCTTGCAAGCTCTAAACCCAACTGGCAGAGGCAAAAGGTGAGCCCTGGCCTCTCTGGTGCCACCGAAGCAGCTGGGCTGGGCCGAGCCCTGGCTTCTCCGCCCAGAAAGTACCCTGGCTGGCTGGCTCCACAAGGCACTGGCTGCTTCCCACCTTCTGGAAGGTGGAAGTACCTCAAAAGAACTCCCAAGTTCTTAATCTGGTCACAGCAGAAGGATGGGATGGGGAAATGGAGAAACACAGCCCTGCTCAGACAAAAGCAGGTATGTAGGAAGCCACCTCCCAACCCAGAGGCCCTCCCCTTCAGGTCCTCTAATCAACAGAATCAATCTCGATGGCTTCCCAAACATACATGTTGGACAATTGCTGGGAGCCACTCCCTCAACAGGGGGTGAGAAGGCAGAATGCCATGGAGAATGCAGAAGTGGCAAAGAGCCCTTTGAGGTGATGATGGCAACGCTAGGAGAAGGGGATCCAGGCAGGGCCGAGGCAGGCCAAGGGAGAATCCTGTGTGAAGGGCTTCACTAAAGAGTCCAATATGGGACCTCAGGAGGTCACTGAACATCTCCTCTCTAATGCCATGATAAGCCCTCAGCATTCCAGATCCAGCCCAGGAAGTTTCTGTTCCTGGGGCCCAGCCAAATCACTGTAACATGAGGATCAGAACGACAGCACCCACCTCCCACCTCCCAGGGTTATTGGGAGGACCAAATGAGACCTTATTTGTGAAGCACTTAGTAGGATGGCACATAGTAGGTGCTCTACCAATGCTTTTCCCCTACAAGTCTTGCCAACCAGATAGCTTGGCTTCATGAGGAAGCTCTCTCAGCCCATTTTCCTCCATCTTCCGCACTTCAGAGGTGCAAGTAAGACATTTTGGGAAAGGGGGCACCCAGGTCCTCTGCTTTGCCCAATCCTAGCCACCCTCAAAGCCCCACCTTCAGGTTCTTTCTCCATTCTGTCTATCACCCACAATTACTTCGGCTTCCTCTAAGTTCCACAAAATCCTTAGTGTCTAGCCGACATACGTGGCATATTATACATGCAGCATACGTTTAGGGTTATTTTTCAGGTAGTTTGGGTGTACACATAGGCACAAGCACGCACACACACACCTGTGTTCTAAAGAGACAGATGCGGAGAATGAGAGAATGAACAAGATAGAAGGGACCTTTAGACATTTACTAAGTTCAATCACGTGCTTTTACAGAGAGGGCAATAGGGCCAGAGATATGGGCAACTGACTTGGAACCCTCCAATGTTTGAGGCCCAAAGGACCTTGATTCCCCTCTCTTGGCTCATCCAGGCAGGGCAGGCCCAGCCTCGCTTGACCTCTTCCTTTCTCCACTCACTCTCTCTCACCTTCTTCTCTTTCAGATCAGCTCCCGCATTGGCCATGTTAATCTGCCAGGTTGCTGTCCATCTCATTGTGGTTCTAATTCTTCCCCAGCCAGAGGAACCCGCCCCTCTAGACCCACAGCACAGTGGATGGTCACTACCCCTCCAGCCTGGATCTTCGGATGCAGCTGCACTGAGCGTCTTCCTCAGCCTTTCCCACTGAGCCTTAAAGTCAGGCCAATGTCCCAAACAACTGTGGACCGGGACCAAGCTGGCCCCATCCTGCTTTCCAAGAGCTCCACGGTGGAGCTGAGAAAAACCTCAACAAGGCTCTCAAATTCTTGGTGTTCCAGGTAAGGGGCGCATGGAAAATGGGAACGAACCGGGAGTGGGGGTGCTGTGGCCGTCAAGGCAAGGGTCTGAGTGCCCTGCTACTGACAGGGGGCCAGGAAATTTGTGGCTATGAAGATGCCCAAGGATCACAGTGGCCTGAACAGAGAAGACAGGGGTGGGGGGGAGAACAAGGCTGCGGCCAGCTCGAGGTGGGGGGTGGGATCCCTACCAAAATGCCAGGCAGGACCCGCCTGCAAAGGGGAGGCTTTGGGGGAGGAATCAGGGCCCCCAGATGCCTGGTGGGAAGGGAGCCCAGGAAGCTCGGAGAACGTGGCGGCTCTGAGCCCACGACCTCCCGGTGAGAACCAGCCCTCTCCACCCCCCGCCCCATCCTCCCCTCTCTAAGCTTAGTCTCGGGGACCGTCAGCACCCCACGAATCATGTCCTTAACAAAAGCCAGGTGTGCTCCTGGGGCCCCACAGCGTCCCCCTCCGCTGCTCCAGAAGTGACCCCGTCCCGAGGGCAGGCTTGTCCCTCGGCCCGAGCAGGCGCAGAACTCCGGCAGGAAGGGAGGGGAGAAGTGGGGAAGGAAGGGAAGCGGGGCCCCCGCCGCTTTCGGCCGGGCCGTACCACTTGGGCCAGTCCCGGGGAGGGGCGGGACTCCGGCAGGGAGGCAGGACTCCTCCCCCGCAGCGCTTCCGGCGGGCCGGGCCGTACCACCTGGGCCAAGTTTGAGGGGGGGAGAGGGCCGGACCATCTGAGACTCCGGGCAGGGGTCATCTTGTGCCATGCCCTACCTGAGCCGTTGGGTCCGGTGATGACGGCGAACCTCTGGAAGGACCGGGTGACCTGCTGACCCTCGTGGGCCTTGGAGTTCTCCATGTGGAGCAGTTTCAGAGAGCCCACAGCAGCAGGGGGATGACGGAGGGGGCGAAGCCCGCGCAAACACAGGCCCAGCAATCGCGAGCGCCGACAAAGCAGCGCGAGAGGAGCTGCGCGCGTGCGCATTCGGGAAGTAAAGAACAGGCGAGACTCCGGAACATTGCGACTCCAGGACTAGCTCTCGTTCTGCGCGTGCGCAAATTCGCCGCACGAAGCCGAGGCACCTTCTTTCTGGGTTCCAACTCAATTCGCTCTTTGCCTTCCCTGCGCGCATGCGCTAGAGGGCGGGCCAGAAGGAGGGACTCCCCGGTTCCGGCCCCAGCGCACGCACGCGCTATCAGCTCGTTGCCATGGCAGCGAAGAGACGCTTAGTCTCTGTTCCTTAAATGAGGGGGATACCCGTTCTTGGCGTCGGAGCAAGCCCACTAAGGAGGTGAGGGCGTTGCTGGGGAGGGGCAGATGGATGAGCTGAGGGCGAACACACAGGGGAAAGGAGGAAGAGAGAAGGGGAGCTGGCCTGGGGGCCCCGAGAAAAAGGGATGTGTGGATGGGCAAAAGCTTCCAAGGCTGGACCTGGGGGGTGGAGGGCAGTAGAGAAGCAAGTTGTGCCCCCTGCGGGGTCACTGCTTATCTGGGGGCCAACTTCCAACCAGACTCTCCACTCCACAGAAACAGACCTTCCACCATGGGGACACTTTCAAACAGATCATAAGAGGCTAGACCTAGTGCTGAAAGGACCCTCGGAGGGGCATTGGCTACGGGAGGGCATCGAGGGCTTGCCCAACACCACAAAAGCTGTCAAAGAACTAGTCAGGATTTGAAGCCGTTCCCCCTCTCCCCCGCCATTCTAAATCCAAGGCAAGAGGACTGGGTTTTAGAGGCAGGAGCTGGATCTCAGTCCCCTCTACTGCTTTGTCTTTTAGTTTGGCCTCACCCCTGTCACCTTCTCTGTAACACAGACACTGGACTAAGAGTGTTTTTAAGACTATCTGGGAAGGACATTCAGGCAAAGATTTACTAAGAAGTTTGCTCCTAAACTGAGCCTTAAAAGATACAAAGAGGTATGATTGAGGACAGGTACCCAGTTGCAGCCTGTGCTTCCTTTCAACCTCACCACTTAAATGAAATTGCCCCATCCAAAGTTAGCCCACTGAACTCAGGGGCATTTTCTCCAGTCTCAGCTCCCTGCTGTGCATCTTGGGCATCCTCTTTCCTTGGCTCATTCCTTCTCCCTCTTGACTTAGTGGTGACCCTTCTCCAAGTCCATCCCAAGGGAGGGCCCCCAATGCTCTGTGCTGGGTCCACTACTCATTCTCAGTCTTCCTCTGGCTTTGGGGCTCAGTCCTGCACTCCTAATGGCCATCAAGTCATTGCCAACCACAGGCATCTCAAACTCAACAAGTCCCAAACCCTGCCTCAATTCCACCTCCCTTTCCTTCAAAGCACAGCTTAGAGATCACTGCCTTCAGGCAGCTTAAAGGTACTGGGTCTACCCCTGAGGATACAGAGAAAGACAAAACCAGCGTCTCACATGAAGGAAGTCCCATTCTAATGGCAGACATTGGAGCACCAATTAAGGACAAACAAGGGGGAGTCTGATCCCCATCTTGTGCTCTCCCTCTTGAAATGATTCGGTATTTCCTTACATTGTAAAAATTGTGGCCCCTGAAAGAACTCCAGTTCCTCAAAGGCAGAGGCTATTTGTTGAGTTTGAATGATGATCTCAAAGGCTTCTTGCAGCTTCTCTGACCTCCAGTAGCCAGAAGCTTGAAAGTATGCTCCTGGGGTAGCAGAAGAGTGGCTAAGTGCTCCTTGTATCTTTCAGTCTGAGGTCAGGATGTATAAGGTAGACATCCAACCGGAGCAGAAACAGTCTGTGGCCATCGAAGCCCGAAGGAACCAAGAGAAACAGAGGCAGAGCCGAATCTTTAATGTTCGGAACCGAGTCATTGGGGTGAGCTTCCCTAAGGTGGCAAAAGTGAACCCATCCCAAGACTAGGAATCAGGTTCAGGGGTGCTTTTTCCCCCTTCAACCCCCAGAACAGTTCAGCATCTAAACAGATTCCTTTATTTTTAGAGACGGAAGCTGAGGCTTAGAGAGTGACTTGGCTATTGTCTCACAGACTAGAAGCTGGGCCTTCATTTTTCAGTGACTCTTTGCCCTGCTGCCTCCCCTTCTGTCCAAGGCCCAAAGCTCCCTGGAGAGAAGGACCTGACCTGGTCCACCTCATCCTAGCGGGTGGAGGGTGGGGCAGGGCCCATCCAAGTCCCAGCAAGCATTTCAAAGTGGTGGGTGTTGTTGGGTGGGGCTGCCCCACGATCTGTGGCAGGTGAATGTAGAAGCCCTGAATAGTCAAGTGCAGGAGCGGAAACTGCGAGAAGATGTTGAGAGGGCTCGTGACACGGCCTTGGGTAAGAACCCTGGAGGGGGTGCCCAGGGAGGGTCTGGCCCACGGGCCCCTTGTCTACCAGTAACCCTTCCCTTCCAGATGCCAAATGGGGCCAGTGTGGTGCAGTGGCCCAGCTGCTGGAGAAGGAGGAGTGTCTGTGTGCCCGGCAGGTAGCTCAGCAAGTACAGGCCTTTCGTGAGTGGGAGCAGCAGCCCCAGGCCTGCCAAGACTCTGACCTGTGGAAGAAAAAGTTCCCCCAAGCGGGTGGCCCAGACTACCACCTGGGGCCCTCCAGCATGCAGTTCTTTGATGGGGAAGACTTGGGCCAAGCTACCCGCCAGCGCCTACAACGGGAACAGATCCGTTGTGAACTGAGCTGTCAGCAGGAAGAGCGCCGCCAGGCTAGGAGAGATGAGAGGTACTCAGGTGAGAGTGCTGCAGCAGTGGGCAGCTAAAGTAAGCAGGTGCAGCCCCTCTCCATCTGAGGAGAGATCGGGAAGCAGATAGGGGCCTTTTCTTTCTCTCCGCCAGCACAGCTGGGCCCTGCCTCCTGGTACAGGGCCCAACCCTCACCATCTACTCATTGGCCCTTTGGAGGGTTATAATGGCAGTTAGTATCCTGCCCATGGGAAACTGAGGTGTGAGATGCCAGGTAACTCGCCCAAGGTCACAGAATTAGGGCTCTCCAGGATTCTGTTCAGGGAAGACAGAGTGGGCCAAGGCCCAGTCTACTTTACCCTTTTTGGGCCTCAGCCTTCCCTAGCTGTCCTTAAACTCAACTGAGCCCATGTGGCCACTAGGGGGCACCACAGTGTATGGAATCAGGTCCAGTGTACAAATCCAGCCTCAGATATTTACTGGCCAAGTCACTTCACCTCTGTCTGCCTCAGTTTCCTCAACTGTAAAAATATAGGAGAGTCTTCACTAGGAGCCCTTCACAAACTGTGAGGCCCAAACCTGGGGGCTCACTGGCCCCTTTCTCTGCCAAATCTTTTAGGGGTTTTGTAGTGTTTTTCGTTGGGGCCCTGCCCCAGATCTGTGTTTGTGGAACAGCTGCCCTGGGCCCCAAGTGACCAGCACATTTTCTCTCTTCCTGCAGAGATTCTGGATGACCAGAAGCGGATCGAAATGGATCTGCGAGCCACTCACCTGCAGGGTCTGGAAGCTGTCTGCCGTAAGGCCATGGATGTAGCTGTGGCTAATTACAACAGGGCTCAGGTGCTGTGGCTCCCCCTCACCCCTCCAGGCTGGCTCCTCTTCCTCCCATGTGGGAGGCATGTGCCAGCCTGATGCTGCTTGGCATTGGCAGAAGAGCAGACCCTGCTACAGGAGGGTTCCACACAGGATGCTCCAAAGGGGCCTCAGTCTAAGGAAAAGGGTGTTCCCTAGCTTTGAGGAGGATTTGGGCAAGAGTGCCAATTTGGGGGCTGCATTTCACATTTCACCCTAGGTCCCTCTCCCAAATCCTAAGCCTGAGCTGCCTCTTTTCCCCCTAGGCCATAGAGGTTGGGGAACAGAGACGCCTGGCCCGCCAGAGGGAGCAGGATGACAACCTCACTGAGATCTACAATCACCTGACCAGTGACATGCTGACTGAGAAACCTATCTCCTCGAACCCCTTGGTCTCACATAGGGCAATGCTGGAGCGCTGGAAGGGCATGGCCCCTGAGCAAATAGCTGCCATCCAGAAGGAGCAGGTGGCTCAGCGCCTTGAGGCCCAACAGCAGCGGCAGGCTGAGCAGCGCCTGGAAGCTGCGTGGGCCCTCCAGGAGCAGCTTGTGGCTCAGGCCACTTGCCAGCTGGAACATGAGCAGCAGGCCCATGTGCGGAAACTGCGGCGGGACCTAGATGCATGTAACAAGCAGCTGGCCCAAGAGCAGCGGGCACGGTGAGTGACGAAGGAAGGGGTGAGGGCTGGGCCTGGGGTCTGGAGTCAACACCAACTTTGCCTTTCAGGAAGGACTTCCTGGACAAAGTGGTGTACACCAATGAGCCCACGGCCTGCTTCCATCTCCAGTTCAACACTAGCAGCCGCTGATGTGGGACTTCACTAAGGGCAGGGGAGCTGAGCTTCTGTGGAAAAATAAAGTGACTTTAGGTAATCACACTGTGTCACTGGCTTGTGCACCTCCTCAGCCCTGCTGCCCCACAGAGCCCAGAGAAATCATCTTTATTAGGCAGCAGAGGTTAAGGCATAAAAGGCAGAGGCTCTGGTGCCCCCAGGCCTCTGGCATCAGGGCTGCATACGGATTCCTCCATCCAGACGGATCACCTCACCATTGAGCAGGGGATTTTCTACCACGGCCTGCACAAGGTGGGCATATTCTGTTGGATCTCCTAGGCGGCTGGGGAAGGGTACTTGACGGGCGAGGAAGGAGCGGACCTTATCAGGGAGTCCCAACAGGAGGGGTGTCTCAAACAGGCCTGGAAAATAATAACAGCTACCTTTTATTGAGTGCCTACTGTGTGCCAAACACTTTATAGATAGGACCTCACTTGATCCTCACAATAATCCTGGAAGGAAGGTGGGTGCTGTTATCCTCATTTTATAGCTGAGGAAACAGGCAGACAGAGGTTCAGTGACTTGCCCAGGGTCACCCAGATTAGAGTTGTTTGAGGCTGCATTTGACCTTGGGTCTTCTTGGCTCCAGGCCCAGCTCTCTATCTACTGCAGCACCACCTAGCTGCAATACTCCAAGACAAGTGAGTTTCAAAACAGGGATGACACAAGTTTGAGGCTAGTTAGCCCCTGTCCCACAAGTTCTGACTTTGGCCAGGTCCCTCTCTTGCCTTGATCCTTAGTTTCCTCACTTGTCAAATAGGGGGTTGAACTACCTGATGACCTCCTCAATCGTCTGAGACAGGTTTAGAGATGGCTTATCTTGGGGGATGGAAGATGGGGAAGCAAGAAAGGGAGCTTGGGGGACACTAGAGCCCTACCTGGAGCAATTGTGACCACCCGGATCCCCATGGGAGCCAGGTCCCGGGCTGCAGGCAGGGTCATCCCCACGATGCCCCCCTTGGATGCAGAATATGCAATTTGGCCAACCTGGGAACAAAGGGGGAAAGTGAGCTGGATGTGACCTGGGAGTCCTGGGCTTCTAGGCTCATCTTGCTGGAGATGGAAGTGGCTGACATACCTGGCCCTCAAAGGCAGCCACACTGGCTGTGTTGATGATAATGCCCCGGTGGCCACCCTCATCTGGCTCATTCTTCCCCATCTCCCCAGCAGCAAGGCGGATCACATTGAAGGTGCCAATTAGGTTTACCTGTGGCAGGGGAGGGGAAGAATTCAGTGGCCATATCTTTGGGCTTAAATGGCTTCCCTTTGATAGTTAAGGAGCCTTGACTGGATTTATGGGCCCAAGAAGGCAGAGCAGCAGAGGCCCTGGGGGTGGAGAGTTGGGATCCTGTGGGTGGGACAATGTACCTGGATTACTTTCTGGAAGGCTTCCAGGGAATGTGCTTGACTGTTTTTGAAGTTGTAAGTCTTGGAGGCCACTGCGATGCCAGCACAATTTACGGCAATGTCCACCCGGCCAAATTTCTCCTTGGCCAAGGTCAGGGCCCCCTGTACATCTGCTTCAGAGGTTACCTGGCCAGAGAGAAAAGGGAGGGGAAGCATCAGGGAGCTGCCCAGGGCAGCCTTCAGGATTTCCAATCTCTCCCAACCACCATGAGCTGGGAAGGGGAGTGAGGCATACACCCTTCCGCCTGGCGGGGGGGGGGGGGGGGGGGGGGGGTGGGTTAGATGCAGACTTACATCGGTGGGGGCGAAGGCGCAGGAAGCTCCCAGCTCCTTTGCCAGGGCTTCGCCGGATGACTGGGGCAAGTCCATGATGACAGCCCGAGCCCCTTGCTTGATCAGTCTTCTGATCGTGGCCTGGCCCAGGCCCGACGCCCCGCCTGTCACCACTCCAACCATACCCTGCAGGAATCGGGGAAAGGAAGTGAGCTGAAGCGGGGGTAGCTCCAGCTGCCCCTTCCCCATCCCTGGCAGCCAGAAGGCTCTGATCACACAGACCCTCAGAGCTCCCGGCAGACGGGGGAAACTGAGGCAAAACAAGGTCATCGAGCCGGCCAACGACGCGGCGGCCGTATGGGACACGCCCCCGAAATAGATGTGGTCTGAAGAACTTTAACTGGGGGAAGAGGGTGTCTTCATCTACTCTTCCCCTCGGCCCCTGGGCACGAAGCCACGCGCGGTACCTGCAGGTTCCGGATGCCTCGCGCCGCAGCCATCCTGGAGCTACTGAGGGCCCTCCGCGTTCAGCAGCAAGTCAACCAATGGCTGGGGGGGAGGGACGGAGCGCCCCTTGCTGATTGGGCCAGATCCAGGGCGGAGGGGGACGAAAGGAGAAAGGTCATGTCTACTCCCTGTGGCCCTCCTCCCACTGTAGGAAGTCGCGGAGGCCAATGGGCAGCGGAAAGGCCGTCAGAGCCACCGCTGATTGGTCCATATCTTGCGGAGGCGGGGAAGACGATGATCCCTTCCTGTGGCCCTCCTCCCGCCCAAAGAAGTCGTGGAGGCCAATAGGAGGGGAGTGCCACAAGAGCCGCCGCCAATTGGTTCAAACCTGGGCGCGGACGCCGTGGTCTGCCAACCTAGGTGCGGAATGGAGGAAAACGCGGAGGAAAATCGGTGATTGGACAGGCTCCGCCCGTTCCTCCCCCTTCCCCGCTCCCCCTTTGGCCCCGTGCCGCGTGCCGCGGGTTCTGGCCCCCCCACGGCTGGTGGCTTTGTGCCCCAAGGCGCTCTTGGACTTTGGGCGTTGGGAGGTGTCTCCGCCCCTTCTAGTTATAATGTTTTAGCAAAAACAACTTGGAAAGGCTTGAGAACAGTGATGAGAGCTGGGATAAAGGTCGAATGCCAAAAACCAAAGAAGCACCCAGGGCTTCCTTCCGCCCAGGGAGGCCGAGGCACGAGCCATTGGGGCGCATGCGCGATCTGGGCACACAGCCAGTTTTGCTGAATTTCTACGTTCTCTTTCCCTCCCTCTTAACTACTGCACTCGTACTGGAAAAGAAAAAGTAAAATACACGCCATGATCACCCTCTCTTCCAGTCTGCCTCCATCAGAAGGCCGGATCATTGGCATGAGACCCCAACTTTCTCAGTCTCCTAAAGTTGTTTGTTTTTAAAATGCTTGTAGAAATTGTTTCTAATTATTAGTCATCAATAGCATTTCCCCCCATATTGCTATTTATGGCTTGGGTTTGTTCCTCAGAAAACTGCGTGTTCATATCGTTTGACAAAGTATCAACTGGGAAATATACATTTAAGTCATTTCCTTACACGTCTTGGAAATGTGACCTTTATCAGAAAAACTTTCCTGCAAAGATTCCCCCTCCCCCACATGAAGCTTATCTTGAAATGATATGAAATGAGATAGGATGTTAGGTACTGGTCTTTTTTCCGCTTTGAACCTTGTTTTCCCTACAATTTTGATCGCCAAGTGAGTCCGTACCCCAGTAACTGGTATCTTTGGGTTTATCAAACACTAGGTTACTACGTTCCTTTTTCCCGTGCATTTATATGTAATATAACAAATCGTTTTGATGGTCACTGCTTTGTAGCATAGTTTAAGACCTGGTACTACTAGGGCCCTTCCTTCATGGTTTTTTTTTTTCCCCCTCCATTAATTCCCTTGAGAATAAATAATAAATCCCTGTCTGGCATAAAGTACGTGCTATATAAGTCTTTATTTCCTTTTCCCCCTGCTAGGTTATTTATTGGTAACATGTAGAAAAGCTGATGATTTTTCATGAATTTATTTTCTATCCTGCAACTTTGTTGAAATTAATTGTTTTGACTACTTTTTTTAGTTGACTTTCAGAAAACCATCTTATCATTTGCAAAAAGTAGTAATTTTATTTCCTCTTTGCCTATTTTTATTCCCTCAATTTTTTTCATGTCTTCTCACTATAGCTATTATTTTTAGCACTATCAAACAGTAATTGTTATAATAAACATCCTTGTTTTACTCTGATCTTATTGGAAAGACCTCTAGTTAATTTCATTACAGATAATGCTTGCTCTTAGTTTTAGATAAATTCTTCTTACCACATTAAGGAACTATCCAATCATTCCTATGTTTTCTATATTAAAAAATAATAAGATTTTTGTTGTTATTAATGTGGGCTATTACGTTGATAATAAAATAAATATAAAATATATGATATAAAATTTAAAAATAATGAAAACTATAAAAGTGGAAGATCTCCAATGTATCTCTTTCAGACCTAGACAAATCTAACCAAAAATAAACAAGAAAGGAACAACCTACATAGAATTTTAGAAAACTTAAAAATAATAGACTTCTGGTGATCACTCAATGAATACACACAGGAATATACATGTTTCACAAGTGCACACAGCAGTATCTTTACAAAAAGTGACCATATACTAGGGCATAAAAATCCCACAAACAAATGCAGAAAAGAAAAAATAGCAAACACAACTTTGATGGATTATAACACAAGAAAAATTGTATTCAATAAAAGGCTATCAAATAAAAAATAAAAAAAAATAATTGGAGACTAAATGATTTAATCCCATAAAAGGAGTGGGTCAAGAAACCAATCAAAGACACAATAGATAATTTTATTAAACATACTAACAAGGAGACAACATATAAAATTTTGTGTCTCAGGCAAACCATTCTAAAGAGGGAAAATTTATATCTGGAAACATTTTCATCAACAAAAGAGAGAACACAGATCATCAAATGGAGCATGTAACTAAAAAAAAAACTACAAAACCAACACATTTGAAAAAAAAATAATAAACTCAAAAGTACAAATGGTGAAAATCAAAGCAGAGATTAGCAAAACTGATAAATGAAACTAGTTTTCTGAATAAAAGCCCAAGAATAAACCATTAGCTAATTTGTTTACAAAAAAAACAAAAACCAAATTAGTATCAAAAATGAAAAAAATGAAGTACAGTATGTTTCCTTCTCTGTCAGCCCCCTCACAGTGTTTTACATGTACACACACGCACACCTCGCCCACCCTCTACACAGACACACACACCTTCCCCTCTCCCCCTCTCCCACTCCCTGTATACAAACACACAAACACACACACATACAATGATGTAAACTCAAGTCAGTAGTGCAATGGAGCTGCCAAACAACCTACATGAGAGGCCCAATTTCCCGGAACTTGGAGGACTGTGGCCCTCCAGAAAAGACCCTAAGCAGGACTGATAGCTTTGTTCAAGTATTTGATGGCCATTTGCAGGTGGGCCCCAGGTGCCTTCTACTCCCATCCTTTCCTTCACCCCTGTCCAAGGCTAACCATTCCACACTGCCACCAGTTTACCCAGTGCCTTTACCTGAACTATTGCTATTTCGTATTTGATCCTGGAGTTTACTGAATCCGTGTGTGTGTGTGTGTGTGTATGTGTGTCTGTGTGTGTGTGTGTGAGTGTGTGTGTGTGTGTGTAACATGATCACATCTGGGGTTTGGGAAAAATCCCTTTGGTGGCTAAATGTAAGCTGGACTGACACAGGCAGACTCTCCCCCCTCCCCTTTCCCCACCATCTTCCACCTCCAGCAGCTGCCACAGCAGACAAGGCGTGAAGGTGATAATGCTGCATCAGGTGGGGGTAGGTGTCACAGGAGAGAAGCAGTGGATTTGACAGATGCAGCAGAAGTGACATCCATAGGCCTTGGAACCATATTGGATACGGGGAGGAGGGGGACGGGGCGGGGGTAGGGGAATGATAATGGATTGAGAAGTCCAGCAAAATGCCTAGGTTGGGAGCCTGAAGAACTGGGAGGATGGGGGTGGTGCCTTCCCCAGTAAAGGGGAAGGTACTAGGGGGCAGAATTTACAAAGATAATGAGTTCCCTTTTGGACATGTTGAGTTTAAGATGTCTACTAGACATCCACTTCAAGATGTCGTGAGCCCACTTGTCTCCATAATGGAAATCCATCTGGTGAGTAGGGCAGGTCAGGAAGGAATCCCAGGCCAATGTGTGCGGCATCAAGAGAGGAACAGCCTGGGCCAGTCAAGTACAAGATTTGTCACCTTTTCCTAACTCATGGAGGGGATACAGGGGAAATCCGAGTCAATTCTGGCTATTACACAAGAGGAGCCAGGAAAGAAGGAAGATGTTGATGAAGAGGCCATGGAAAGGTCATTGGTAATGTTGGAGAGGGCTGTTATTGAAGGTGTCAGAGAAATGGGTATATTTGGGTGTAGCTCCCTCGGCCACAAGGACTTGCTCTATGTAACTGCTGGGATCAACACACAAGAAATTCAATTTCCCAAGAGGCCTTTACAGAGAATGTAACTATTTATTTTTGGTGAAGGAAAGGGGGTCATCTAGGGAGGTCAAGGTGCATGTGGAGTTCCCTACTGGTATGTCTCTAGCACACTCTTGCCCCACCTCTCAAAGACATTGGAAGTAGGAGATAAATGATGGGGGGAAAGGGGATGGCTTCTCTCCTGGCCAATTCTAATGTTTCAGTGTCCATTTTGGCTGTAGACAGGATGAGCCCCATGGAGACTTGGGTGAGGTTGGGTGGTGTGGTAGCCCTATGGTATGAGGAACTCCTGCCAGAGGGTCAACAGTGGAAAGAGAGTAAGAGGGCCCCTGGCCCCTGCCGCAGACACAATAGGGACACGCCTCCCCACTGACTGATTGAGTGACATGTGGTCAGTCTGGACAGAAGAGGTGTTGGAGATCCATGGGAAGTAAGGAGCCAGGAGAAAGGCAAGAGACTTGATGCTGAGGAGTCCAGTCTGCCTCCAGGTCCCATTCACACCTCCTGAGCGGCACAACAGGGCACTGCCTGGGCCCATGAGATCCTGCAGCACAAGCCGAGCACCCTGAGACCACGATTGGGGCCCTCCCCTTGGTTCTAGCCCAGCTCCTCTCTCTAACCCCTCCCCCATCCCTGAGCCCACCAATGGTGAACCTGGCTCAAGTTCCTGACCTCTTGCCTTTGCTTCCTCCCCTCCACCCCCAACGCTGAGTATGAACCACTCACCAAAGCCATTTGGAATTCTGGCAACCGGGGACCTAAGCAGAGCACAGAGCTCCTGACACCAGGGAAATGCTGTGCACAGGCCAAAGCATCCTTCACCTGAACCTGGAAAGCTTGTGGGTATCGGTCTGTCTCACCTGCAAACAGCAGGGGAAATCAGTCTCCCTGGCCCTGTGGCTTGGGGGTTAGTGGGTGGGGTAGCGTGACAACAGGAGAGGGGAGTCAGGGGCAGCCCTCAGCCTTCTTGGTCTCATCTGCCTAGATCTGTCTTGTTCATTATCCCTACTGTGCGCTCTGATGCAGAGCAGTGGGATGTACTGCTCTAGTCTGACTCTGTGTTTGGGCCCCAACCTGCTTATCTAGGGGATGGGTCCTGGGCTGAAGGAAGCAGAGAAGCAGCTTTTATGACCAGAGGCTTCCCCCTGGTTATAGCTTTGCTAGAGAGCCTCTCTGCTCATATACCTCTATCTGCCTCTCCGTCCCCCAAGAGACCCTGGGAAAAGGACCAGTGCTGTGAGCTCTCTGAGCATCTGTAAAGTGAGGGGATTGGCTCTTCTGGTCTGTCAGGGCCTCATTCCATGTCTAACTCTAACCTTTTGCTCTCCTCTTCCATTGGACTGTGATCAAAAACTCACTCAAGAACCAGACAGCCTGGAGTCAGGAAGATCTGAGCTCCAGTGTAGCTTCAGACACTTTGTAGGTGGTGACCTGGGGCAGACTGCTTTGCCTCTGTCTACCTCAGTTTCCTCATCTAACAGCCCCTCCTTCCCAGGGCTGTTGGAAGGGTCCAGTGAAATTCTCTTTGCAAAGCGTGAGCTTTAAGCCAACAGATGCAGGTGAACAGGCAAGTGGGCTGCATGTGGAGGGCTGATTACCAGAGACAGAATTTTGGAGGGTCCACCATCCACAACTCAAAAGGCAGAACAAAGGCTGATGCTGCCAAAAGGGTTCCCAAGACCTCATCCAAGGACAACTTTCTAACTCAGGCCTGACTGGAAAGACAATCTGGCTGCCCTCCTGCAGTGCTTAAGGCAGTCACTAGCTGAGTGCAGCTCACCCTCTCGGAGTTCCCGGGCCCCCGTGAGCCAGCATTCAGCATTGTGCACGTCCTTCACATGGCCCACAGGGGCCAGGGGCTGGGTAGGCGCCAGAGGCTTCTGCAGGAGGATCAGAGCCAGATCATTCCAGGAGACCCCATTCACCACCTGGTACTGCTCATGCAGAACAACACTGGAGACCCGTGCAGCTGTCATGTGGCCTCCAGGCTGTGGAAGCCCCAGGAACACTGCCATGTTCTCTGATCTCCTATCATGGAACAAGAAATGGTGCCAGTGGTCCCACTTGTCAGTCCTTCTTCCCTCATCCCGCCATGCTCAGCCTTGAATGGTATGACTGGCTTTGTCCAACCATGAGGGAACAGCTAGTATCTCCACCTCCCCTTCTCCAGTGGCCTCATCAACATGTGGTTGGCTCCGCAGCTTCCCCATCACATATGAGCCCTGATTCGCTGTGGAAGGAGCCTACTGTCAGCTAAGTGCTTACATGTCCCGGATACAGTGGGCTGAGGTGAGGACCCAGGAAGGGCTGAGGATGGACCCACTGCAAATGGTGTTGTCACAGGTCACGATGAGAGCTTGCCATGGCATGGCAAAGCGCAGTGAAATTCGATTCACCAGGGCTGGAGATAGGCACCAAGCTATGAAGTTGGGCCCTTCCAAACCCCATCCAGGGAACCCTCCCCCCCTTCCTCTCCCCCTCCTCCTCCCCTTCCTGCTTTGGTTTCCCCAAGGGTCAGGTCCAGGGCCCCTAGTAGGAGGTTAGGAGGAAGGGTCACTCACCTTCAGGATTGGGCAGGGAAGAGAGGGTGGGCCTGGGGGCAGGCTTGGCCCAGGGTGGGTGCTGGGGCTTTGTGGAGGCCCTGAGCCAAGAGCTGAAGGGGTGGATTTGACTGAAGACATAGGGCCGAGTGCAGGTCTCATCAAAAGCAGTGAGGGCACCCATCTGTACCCAGGGGGTCTCCTCTGGGCACAGCTTCGGGCGGCACATCAGGGGGGCTCCCAGGTCTCCCTGCCAGGGGAGAGATAAGATGAGGTGAGAGAGAGGGCCACGAGGGCCAGAGAGCCCCAAGGGTAGGGGTACTCCTCACCTTGCAGCTGCTCTGGCCTATCACCTTCTTGGCTTGCACACAGAAAGCCTTCAAGTTCTTGATGGGCCAATAATGGGCACAGTTGCTAACCTCAACCACATCCAGTCGCTGCTTCTGCATTGTGACCAGGTTCCCTGGATGGGATGGAATGGAAGGCACCCTCATCCTCACTGAGCCTTAGACCATGATCAAAGGGCCAGCTTGGGGGGCAGAGCACCTGCTTTCAAACCCTGACTCCACCATTTCGAGCTGGGTGACTTGGAGGGAGTCCTTTGAGGCCTCAGTTTCTACATCTGAAAAATGACAGGATTGGTCTCCAGAACTCCTAGCCCTCTGGGTCTGCCTCATTGACCTCCTAGCACCATCTTCTTTGGCTTGTACTCCCAGTTTCTGGGCTCAAGACTCACCTTTGATCAAGGTCCAGCCAGGGATCCAGCAGTCATAGAGATGGAGTTGAGACTCTGCTAATGGCTTTTCCGGGGACTCCTCTAGGCACACAGCCAGGACCCTGGGCTGGAAGTGCAAGGGCTCCTGGAGGAGGATGAGACCCAAGCCCATGGGCCCTTCTATCCCAAAGTATGGCAGGGCCCGGTGGATACCCACAAGTTGGGCCCGAACCTGGTCTTCAAGGTTGTTGACGCCCGCCTGCACGCGGGCCAGGCTTTCTGAATTTCGTCTGCAGGAAGATGCAAAGTGTGTGTATGTATGTGTGTGTGTGTGTGTGTGTGTGTGTGTGTGTGTGTGTGTGTATGTGTGCGTGTGTGTGTGTGTGTGTGTGTGTGTGTAGATGTGGGTGATGTGCATGTGGTCAGCGAGCCCACAAATGGGGGAGAGTGGCTATCTTGGGTCCCATCAACGGGAAGGATGGTGGGCAGAGAAAGGCAGGAATGAGGAGACCCTCTGGGGCCCTCCCTCCCCCCTACATTCAGCTTTGGGGCACTCACATGATGTTGGCACAGCTGGCGGTGGTTAGGACCCACCACTCATTCAGGATGGAGCCCGAACAGAAGTGGGACAGAGAGAACTGCAGTGACACCACCCAGGGGAACTCACCTTCCTCTGCCTCCCAGCAGTTGGGGCACCGAGCTGCAAAGCCCGGCCGCATCCCACACCCAGCTGTTCAGGAAAAAGGTCAGGCCAGACTGAGCCTGGGAGCTGGGCACCCCACCCCAACCCCTGCCTCTGGAGCTACTGTTGAAGGATGAGCTAACTCACCTATCCCTTGCTGGGAGGACAAGGCCGTCTGGAAGAGCCAATAGGCTTGGAAGTTGCTCCTCCAACCCAGGCCCAAGCGACACTGGGCCAAGGTGACCCCGAGGGGCAGCTCCTCTGGCTGCTGGCGGATGTCAGGGCCCCTGAACTGAGTGGTTTCTACAGAAGGGGGCAGGGGGGAAGGGGAGGGGTAGGGGGCAGAGGAAGATGACAAGGAAGGGCCAGGCCATGATGGAGGCATTGATGGTCTTGAGGGGCCCCAGGCCAATGCCTGCATATCTCCAGGGAAGGGAGCAAGGTGAGTCTGAGAAGGGTCTGGGGACAATGACTGGGATGAAGGGAAAAATCTGGGGGAGAGGAAAGGGCCTGGGTAGGTGAGGGAGCCTGAGGACAATGGAGCTGGTGAAGGCAGGATGGAGGGTGCCAGGGCTCTGGCTGGAGCGGGGCCAGCCCATGGGATAATAGCTTTGGAGGCTCTCCCAGTCACAGGCCCGGCCCAGGGCATGATGGCACCCACAGCTGGCGTTGGCACAGCCCAGACCCCAGCTGCATCAGCCACTGGCTGGGGCACAGGTGAGGCAACATGGGCTGGATTGCTCTCCCGCTGAGTCTGGGCTTTAGCAGGCTCCTGCGCACGCTGAGGCTGAAGACCAGCTGCTTCTGCCTCAGATGGAACCCAGGGCCCAGCTATCTCTTGTGCTTCTGGTTTAGGGACCATCCAGGGCCTGGCTCTCTTAGGTGCTGGCTGGGCCTGGGATCTGGCTTCTGGGGGAGCCTCTACTTCAGCTGGATTTGCTTTGGCAAGAACCCAGGGTCCAATAATATCACTTGCTGACTGACCAGGAGATCCAGCAGCTGGATGAGTTTGGGGCCTGGCTGCATGTGCCTTAGAAACCCTGGGGAATCTGCCTGTTTCAGTCAGCAGATGAGGCTGTGATCTGGATGCCAATAAAGTTTGAGAGAGAGCCCAGGGACTCATGGTGTCAGCCACCCACTGAGGAGGCCAGAGTCCAGCAAGGGCTGTCTTGGGGACATTTGAGGGCCCAAGTGGATTGGCTTTAGGATGAGCCTGGGGCCTGGCTGGCTTCTCAGCCTGGTGAGTCTGACCTTCATTGGCACTCTGGAGAGTCTTTGGTCTGACCGCGTTCTGAGCTTTCCTGAGGCCCAAGTAAGCTGATTGAGGCTTTGGTCCAGGCACGTGCTCACCCTGCTGAGGCTGGGATCTGGCTTTGTTGGGAACTGAGTGGGTCTGAACTAGGGCTGGCTCATGGACAGGCTGAAAAGGCCCAGGCTGATCTTGGGACATCTGCACCTGGGGCTCTCCAGTGGGAGGGAGTGCCTGGAACTCAGCTGTCTCATCATGGAGGAGCCAAGTGGCAGCTCCAGGAAGCTTGACCTCTGAGGGCGATCGTACAGCCAGAGAAAGCTGCTTATCCTTCCCGCCACCCCCAAGCCCAGGGGCATTGTGTACGCGGCTGATTTCTTCTTGGGAAGAGGACAGCCGGGGAGTGACCTGCAACCCCAAGCTGGCGATGGGACTGCTGTCTGGATGGCTGCAGGGGAATGTCAGAGGCTGCTTCTGGGTAGCCTGGACCACAGCATCCATCCAGCTGAGGTATGGAGTTATGCGGACAGCGAGGACGGGGACATAGCAGATCTTTGTGGGCGCACTGACCAGCCCCACAAGCTCCCAGCGGTTTCCAAAATGGCAGAGGACCGGGCTGCCAGGCTGCACCTGCATAGGGCAGGGGGAGGGGGAGGGATGACTGTATGACCTCTGGGGGATGAGGGAGACCCTCCCCCGCACCCTGGGCCAAGCATTACCCAACAGTCTGGGCCTGGCCAGGAATCGCTCCAAATGCAAAGACTTTCAGGCTCAGGAAGTTGGACTCCCAAGTGACGGCAGGCCCAGGACCCCAGGAACTTCACCATCATCCTCTTGGCTGGTGTGAGTCCAGGCTCTCGGGGATCTAGAGGAGATATGGGAACAAAATGTGAAGCCTGTTTCCGCCCTCTCTCTTGGACTCTGAAATCAGAGTGAGAGAATCCCGTGGTGGACCCTCCCAGTGCTGACTGTGAGAAATGAGGCTTTGACTGGGATTTGGGGAACAGGCCAGTGCTGCCACTCTGCACAGGGTCAGTAAAGGGAAGGAGGGTGAGAAAGGGAAGGAGTGAGCACCAAGAGCAGCCACGGCTCTCTCCAGGCCGGAGAACAAGGGAATGCTGTGCAATTTGCTAAAACAGTGACAAAATCCATGTCATGCTGTTATCACGAAGAGATGATGAAATGTGGCTCTTCCAGGAATGGCCTCTGTGTCTCGGGCTCTTATTCCTATGAATGCTACAATGGCAGAAACGGATAATGGCTCATCAGCTTTGCAGATGGGACCAATGAGGGAGGAGCACAATTTTCTGCTTCGGTCAGGACTAGTGGAGAGCTGGGAATCTGGGTGACTCGTGAGCCCCTTTGGGCTGCGTTACTAGAAGGGGTGAAGCGATGAGCTGGGGAGTGCCCAGGAGGGCTGCTGGAGGGGAGGGCGCTATTTCAGGTCCCAAGAGAAGGCTTAGCCTGGAGATGGGCCATTTCCTGACAATGTGCCTCCGGCATCCTCTCTCTTGCCAAGCCTTGCAGGACCAGGGTTAGGGTTCAAATGTGCCCTTGATTTGGAGCCAGAAGGATGACTTTCTGTTGGAATACCAGCTTCACCCTTGGAGACTATGAGCAGCTGCCAGGTCCTTCCTCCTCAGCCATTTGCTGAGCTGATTGGAGGCCTAGTTCCACTAGTTTAAGGCTCAATCCTTTCTAGTTGGAGAATGTTTTCCTTTGGTCCTT
Source organism: Notamacropus eugenii (assembly GCF_028372415.1). Lineage (NCBI taxonomy): Eukaryota > Metazoa > Chordata > Mammalia > Diprotodontia > Macropodidae > Notamacropus > Notamacropus eugenii. Next base: position 102,377,337 of record NC_092879.1, read on the forward strand.
CAAATTTTGGGATGGGGTGGGTGGGAAGTAGCAGCAAGCTCCATCTTCCTCAAGGGACTTACTCTGATGCTGATAGACCTCACATGGCTGATGTCCACAGAAGGGGCAGGTTTTTTTGGCCTTGCTAGTGTCTCGGGCCAACTGGACTTGACCCCCAACCAGTCTGGCTGGCTGATGAAGGAGGACCATGCCCAGGTCACTCTTGGCTGCAATGGCCCTGGCTGGGGGCACAAAGTTGGGGTGCAGGCAGATCCAGGAGCCGTTGAGCCAGGTTCCTGAGCCCCTCATAGGCAGGAGGCCTGGATTTCTGAAGGGGGATAATGAGAGGAATTCAGCTCCCTGGAACAGGAAGAGGGATGTACGAAGACTAATCGTCATCCAGCAGTCGAATGATCAGCCACCAAGTAGTTATTAACTAGGCATGTGTGTGCATTCCAGGGACAGGAGACAGCTAGTACAGTATAAAGACATACAGATGGGACATGGGGTGGGTGCCACATGGCTAAACTGGACAACGTGGGAATTGGCTACAGCAGGAAGGGGCCAGTGTGAATGTAGTATTAGTAAAGGCCTCATTCAACCAATACGACTGCATCCCCACATCCACTGGTGATGGAGAGTCCATATTAATCTATGCAGAGAATTGACACACCATCCCCCCAATCCAAAATATACTCGACAGACCTCATCCTTCCTTCCAAGGGACAGCTTTGCATGTGTTGCCTCCCCTAGGGCCCATTTATTCTACCCTACTGTGGCAGGCTGGAGAAGGCTGGAGTCCCATCCTCCCAAATCCCTCTGCCCTCTTCCTTGGGCACGTACACATTTTTCAGACAGCTGGCAGTGGAGAGGACCCACCAGTGGTTCAGGAGCACCCCCTGGCAGACCCCAGCCACAGATACCAGCCACGGCACCTTCTCATGGCTGCCCACGACCTGGTTGTTTCTTGGCCTTCTTAGGGTTTCCCAGTCCTGCTTTGACTTCTGAGGGCTGGAGACTATAGATGTGGGAAGGATGGAGAAGGTGGGGTGGCCAGGGCCCATGAAGCATAGCCTCCCCCCAACCCCCCCACCATTATGTCCCTGGAATACATTTCCTGTTCTGTTTTGTTCTAAGAGGATAGAAAGAGAGGGAGAGTGAGGGGAGGGCATGGTCAGGCTTGGGAGGGAGAGGAAAAGAAAGGAGACCTCAGCTATGGTATGTTCTGTGTTTCCTGGGACTTACAGCCAGCAACACAGGAGAGAACCAGGCTTAGCCCCCAGAGGCCCAAAACAGCCTTCATCACCCTGGAATGGCGTCCTCAATGCCTAGGATGCTCAAGCTCTGCCTGCTCCGGAGCTTGCGGAACCTTTGAGGTCACAGGGCCCCCCCCACTGTGACATCGGCAGTGTCGTTGTCAGTCACCGTCCAGCTCCTGCTCCGGCCCAGCCCACGCCCCCTTTTCACCCACACTCAGTGTCAGCTGACTCAGCCAGAGGCGCAGAGGAGGAGGAAGGCAAAGGAACAGAGGAGAGAGGTCTGTCCAGGGCTTAAAGGATGGAGAATTAGCCAGTCATGGGGCCAAACATGATTCTTTAATATCCGAGCCCACTGGCTTTTCTCTGTGGCCCTAGGCTAATGCTGGGACTCCAGGGAGGGGACAGGGCTTGGCACAGGCCCCTTGGCATCTCCCATTGAGTCCATCGGCAGGCTGAATAGTTGTTGCTGCTCCCCCTCCCCCTCCCCCTCCTCCTCCCCCTCCCCCTCCCCCTCATCCTCCTCCCCTTCTTCTTCCTCCCCCTCCTCCTCCTCTGCTGACATCGGTGATAGTATGTCTGCGATGGTCTCCATCTCTAGCTCAGCACTCTTCACATTCTCCAGGATAGTGCTTATGTCGATCTCAGTGGTGAAGGCCTTGCAGGCTTCTGCTGCATCCCCAACATTGGTGAGGACTGAGGTGCTTTTGGTGCTCTGGCTAGAGCGGGAGAAGCTGCGCAAGAAGGAGGCGATACGGCTGGGCTTCTTAGTCGGGGCAGTGGCTGGAAATGGGATGCGAAAAGAAGCCAATGAGAGACTAAAGTCTGGGGATCACACACAGCATCTTTGTCGTCCTCCCTCCTTCGCCTCCCCCTCCCCCTCCTCCTCCCCTTTTCTGGAAGATGGCTGTCAGCTGGGAAAGACAGAGGATGAGCAGAAAGTGGCTTACGGGGGGCACTGGCTGAGCTCTTACTCTTCACCGATTTATGAGAGGTCCTGGAGGTGTGGGACAAGGCAAAGAAAATGTCCAAAGTTAGACTGAGGGTGAAAGCTCATCAAAGGGGTGATAATGATCTGAGTCTTGAAAAGAGAAGCCCCTCTGCCCCTTCACATTTTGTTTTGTTTAACGTTGGAATAATAAAGAGAATTCAACTCTATAAAAAAAAAAGACCTTTTCTAGGCAAAGTGAAATCCCCTGTCAGGATCCTTCTTTTGGGGGGGGGAACAGTGGGAAAGGGGGAGTGCATGGCCAGCTGACAAACGACTCCTCTCACCTGGAACCCTTTGCAGATGGGCTGCGGCTGGTGGCTTTGCGGGAACATGGGCTGTGGCGGCTTCCCCGGGGTCGGTGGCTGGATTTCTGGGTCTCCTTGGGAGTCATAGCCCTCCGAGATGACCTGTGACCACTGCTGCTTTCGTTCTCGGCCCCTTTGTGGGGTTGGCCTTCTCTGTGCTGGGAGTGCCTCCGCGATGACTTTCCTTCCTTGGGTGCCTTGGGGCTGGCCATGGTCACCCTCTGACTTCCATCCAGCTCACTTATGTAGCCCTCACTCTGCAAGGTGGACACGAGGCGGGACTCGGGCCCAAGTGGGGTGATGGTTCCTAGGCCTGCTACAGCTATGCTCCCAGGTCCAGCAGAGGCCATGCTTACGTGGCCTGAGGGGGTGGTTAGGCTATCCGTGCCCACAGAAGCTATGCTCATCGAGTCTGGTGACATGCTGGCAGCACCAGCCAGCCCTAGACTCACACTGCTGGCAGATATGGTCTCTGTTATCTGCCCAGTTGCAGTCCCAGCCAGGGCTACACTGAGGCCTGGCCCCTCACCTCCTGCTGTGGCTGCCCCCATGCCTGGGGAGCCCCCAGCCATGGCCTTGCTGGTGGGACCCCTGCTGGCAGCAGCTACCACGGCCATGCTTGGGATGGATGGTGTACTGGGTGGGGACATGCTGGGCACCCCTTGGATGGTGTAGTGATGGGTCATCAGGTCCTTCTCAGTGACTCTTGGGCTAGGGAAGCCTTCCCCAGCTGCAGCTGCCATGTTGATTTTGTGGCTGGGCCTGTCAGGCATTATGTGAAGACTCTGGATACTCACTTTATCCTGCTCCTCTTCACTGTGGAGAATTGGCTCCTGGGAGTAGGGCCGAGGAGGAAAGAAAGAGGCAGGGGTCAAGGTCAGGTCATAAACTGCCTAGGTTAGTAGAATGGAGGAAGAAACTAAGGAGGCTTCAGGGAATTCCGTGGAGTGTTGTGTGTTGTTCCTATAGAAAAACACAGCTTTGCCAACTCTCTCCATCCCCCCAATCCCCCACCTCCCATTTTCCTGACTGGGCTTGGGGTTGGTAATCAAGGCCTTCCCTGTGAACCCTAGAACAGAGGCCAAAGCAGGAAGTTGGACACTGTCATCAGCTGAGAGGCTTGGCCAAGAACACTAATCAAATTGCTCATCACTTTCCCTGCCCCCCCCATTCTCTAGCCTGTGTGATTAGAGAAGACAGGGATGTGGGGAGGCCCTGGGAGGCCCGGCTGGACAAGACCCAGCTGGACAAGACCCAGCTCGACTCACAGGAGATTTCTCTTCAGCCATGAAAACAGGCACTTCGACCCCATCCCCAGCAGGAATGGCATGGGTGCTGCTGTAGCCCTCAACCGGGGGCCGCAGGAGGTAGATGAGCTTCTCCCAGTAGGAGAAGAGGTCCTCACGGGCATCGGAAGACGGGCAGAGTTGCAGGTAGAACGATCGGCCGCTAGCCAGCTTCAGCCGAAGCTGCTGCTTGTCACGATCATGCAGAGAAATCTTCACAAATTTCAGGGGGAGTAGCCTGCAGCCCCCCACCCCAGGAAGTAAGTATGTTCCGCAGTCCGACCTCCTCCTCCTCCTCCAACCCCCACCCTCCCCCAGCGCTGGCTGCTTGAGACCTTAAGTGGCACACTGGGGGTGCAGGCTCTGCTGGGAGCTGACACCTCATTTTCCAGGTGAGAGAGAGATGGAAATGGGGGATCTTGAGAAGGTCTTGTCATTTAGAAGTCCATGGGTTTTGACCTAAATTCAGTTACTCTCTAAGTGACTTGGTTAAGACCATGTTGGCTGGCATGTTTAGCAGGTTATCTGAGCTGACAACCAGGATGCTGAAAGGCTGTTCTGGTAAGGGATGGGACATGTGTAGTGGCTGGGCTCACCTGGTTAGCTCCAGGGTTTTTGAAGGGTGAGGGTGCTGCATCTTGGTCTTGGAGCTGGCTTTTGGAGGGGGCTGGTCCTCAATGTGTGCAACAGGCCGGGCCAGGAGCATGACATTGGGCAAAGGCAGAATGGGGCTGGTGGATGCAATGCCCACAGTCACCATGCGTACCCGGTTATGCACGTCAATCACTTCCCCTCTCTTGCTGATCTGCAAGGGGGAGAGACCAGAAGCCCAGTTCCCAAGAGATCCTCTTCCTCTTCCTCCTCCTCTGGATGGACATTATCTAAGACTGCCAGATGATCAATCCCTCACCAAATTCAAACCTCCTGGTTCACTATTTGAGGCCCTCCCCAGCCCACTCTCAAGTGGAATCCTCTCAGACCTCAATGTGTCCTGCTCAGCCAAGCCTTGTCCTTGTGTCTTCATTCAACCCATGGACAGACCCGGGATTCATGGACCTGCCTCACTTAGGCACCAAATGGTGCTGCTACTGCTAGCCACTGCCACCATCAGACTAGGACAGTCAGTGGGCATGAGGAACCTGGGCCCAGAGCTAGTGTGAGTTCCTGGGGGTGGGAAGTTTCCCAGGGGAGGCACCTGAATGAAGTCGCTCTCGAACATGGGGGCATACTTGAAAGCATCGTATTCCCCCTTGTACAGCTGCTTCTGCAGCTCCCCCATGGATGTGTTGAACATGCCCACAGCGTGCCCGCTGGCTGCTGTATAGTAAGGGAGCATGGACTCGCTGCTCACGGTCCTCCCTTCCTTTCTTTTCTTCCAAATGGACAGCTGCACTCGAGCGGGCAGTAGCGGGCAGAGGGCAGTAGGTGACAGCAGGCAGCAGAAGGCAGAGTGAGCAGCAGGTGGCCAAGTGGGCAGAGGGTGAGCAAAAGGGCAGGGCAGGGCAGAGCAAAGAAAGGTTAGGGCTTAAAGGATTTTCCTGACACCCCCCCTCCCCCGACCTTTGGGAAAGGGAGGGGCCCACAGCCGCTGGGTGGGGGGCAGGCAGGACTGAAGGGCTGCCTCACCAGGGGCCCTGCCACCCCATGGGGGGGGGTCACCTCTGCTAGATCAAGGTCGCCACCTCCGTAAGAGGGAATTTCGGAAGCATCCATGGTCACTGTCCCCAGTGTTTCTTCCATCCCTCCCCCCTCCCCCCCTCCGTCCTCCAGGCCTTTGATAATTGTGGGGGACAGGCAGACGGGCGGCTAAGTGGGAGTGCAAGCGCAGCGGCTACACTGCCTTCCTCCCTCGATTTGCGCTCCAATCCTCGAACCCTCGTTTGCTAGTTCAGCAGCTCGGTCAGAGGCGGAGCCGAGGAGGGAAGGGCCCGAAAGAGGCGTGGGGAGGGGGGACGGCGGGGGCGGGATGCCGTTTTTCCTCCCTCCCTCCCTCCAACCATCTGCGTGCAGCCGCGATGTCGGGTTTTATAGCGGCGACGTGAAGGGGGCGGCCCTCTGTGACAGTGCCCCCCCTCTGTGACCCCCTCGGCCCCGCCCCCAGCCGACGATCACGCCCCCTGGGGTAGGCGTGTGCCCACACACAGGTCCACACAGGTATACACGGACACAGGAGTAGCGGTACACACGCAGAAACGTACACGAACACACACAGGCGCACAGACACACAAAAACCACCCACCGCCCGGGCCTCTTTCAAACTAAAGCTTTATTGAAGTGTTTGGGTCCTTTCATCCTCTTCCTTCTCCTCTTCTGGAGCCTGGGGGGGGAGGGGAAGGGGCGGTAAAGCCAAGTGGGTCAATACTGATTAGTCCGGCAACGACGGTCAGGTCAGACTGAGAGGCAAGGAGAAAATGGCGCCCCAGCCTGGGGAAGCGCTGGCCCCGACTCCGGTGCTGATTCTGGTCCTAGCTCACGGTCCCTCCCTTCCTCCCACTCCCCCCACAGCTTCCAATGAATTCGATTTTCTTTTTTGAGTTCATTGAATAAATATAAAAGTGGAAATAAAGGCCCAATAGTCTCCAAGAGCTGCAGTTTTTTCTCCCAACTATTCCCAGACCCCTCCTCCCACCTGCAATGGACCGGCCTAGGGTGGTAGGGAGTCCACCCACCAGACCTAGAAGGGGCTGGCCTCATCTCTTTGGGATCCAAGCTCTTCCTTATTTCTAGAAGGAGGCCATGATCAATGAACGTTACACCTGGGGCATCCTCGGCAGATCAAAGCTTGAACCCTCTTCTTTTGAGGAAAGCCAGGATAGAACAACTGGCAAGCCTTAAGAAAACCCCCTTTTCCATAGGCTGGTGGCAGAGAAGCAGAACAAACATAGGCTTGGGGAGAGGGAGGTCTTGCCAAGAACGCTTTATTGTAACCCTCACCTGGAGCCAGGGAGGCCAATGCCCATCCCCTCCCACTGACTCATTAAATGTGCGCACCAACACATTCCAAGCAGGAATTAAGAAATGCAAACAGAACCAAAAATATATATATATGTATATATATATATATAATTTTTCCGCTTCTTCCCCCATCCAAATGCTTCAAGTTTCAACACAGCTAATTTTCCAAGGAAGTGAAAGGCCCGGGGGTGGCCGCTGCCAGCTTTTCCACTCTTCGAATGGGGTGAGCGCACTGGGGAAGGGGCAGGACAAGGGTTGGGCGGTTGGTTGATTACTGGTTAAGTTTCTTTCTGAGGTGTGTAAAACGTTTTTGTGGGTTCTTGTGTGTAAGGGTCTCCCCCTCCTTTTTATCCTCTCCCTATCCCCAAGTCTGACAGTAGACAAAAGTTACAGGGCGGCAGCGGCAGCCCCTCGGGCCTACGCCAGCCCGAAGCCCTCTGAGCACTCCTGGATGGCCAACAGCAGCATATGGCGCAGCTTCTCGTAGCTCTCATAGGCCGGCAGGTCCAGCTGATTGAAACTACAAGGATGGGATCACAGAGACTCAGTCAGTGATCACTAACCCTTCAATTCTGTACACACTCCTCCCCCTCCAGCCATCATGCTGCCCTTCTCACCATGTGTGGGCTGAAGGCAACCGGTCTGTGGATCTGTCATCTCGGTGGATCTGGAACTTCTGAATGCCATTCATGCCCTCAAGTGCCGCAAAACCCTGGAGAGGCACCTTGGAGGTGCCTGTCACAAACTGGAGGAACTTGGCACGGTCAGCCTGGTCAAAAGAACGCAGGGCTCTCCAAAACCACTGAATCTAAAGAGAAAAGATACCTAGGCTGAGCACCGAAGTGTGGGCTGCCTGGCTTTGGTACTGCCCCCTGGCACAGCCTGGGGCCAATCCTTTTTCCCCACTTCCCAATCTAACAAGAGCCAGACAGCCTCCAAATCTCAGTTCAAATTCTACCTTCTGCCCCCTCTCTGTGGAATGATCTCTTCCTCATCGCCACCTCCTGGCTGTCAAGTCAAAGTCAGGCCAGCAAATAAGCAATCAAGGGCCTACCATATGCCAGGAATACGCGCAGAGGCAAAAGACAGCCCTTGCCCCCAAGGAGCTCACAATCTAGTGGGGAAGACAACAAGCAAACAGATAGGAAGCAGTAGAACACAGGCCAAATGGCAAATGAGAATGATTGGGAAAGATCTCCTGGAGGAGACGAGATTTTAGGTGGGACTTGCCAGGAAGCAGAGATGAGGCAGGAAGAGTGTTCCAGGCATGAGGGACAGCCAGAAAAAAATGCCCAGAGTCCAGAGATAGAGGGTCTTGCGGTAGAACAGTCAGGAGGCCAGGGTCACTGGATCAAAGAGTACAAGGTGTAAGAAGACTGGAAAGGGAGGAGGAACCAGGTTATGGAGAACTTCAAATGCCAAACAGCATTTTCTACTTGAACTTAGAAATGATAGGGAGCCCCAGGAGTTTTATCAAGTAGGAGAGTGACATGATATCAGTCATGTGCTTTGGCAGGATCATTTTGGAGACTGAAGGATGGACTCAAGTGGGGAGGGAATGAGGCAGGCAGAGCCCTCCTCCCCTTAGCAGCTACTCAACAGCCCAGGAGCGAGGGAGTAAGGGCCAACATCAGGGTGGGGCCAGGTCAGAGAAGAGACGTTGCAGAGGTGAAATGGCTGGGCCCTGGCTGTCAGGGCCAAGGCACGAGGAGGAGCCCGGTAGGACTCCTAGGCATGGGTGAACGACTCAGAGAAAAAGGCGGCCAGTACTGTTTTGGACCTGCTGAGTTTCAGATGTTACTGGATGTGCAGCTGCAGATGGGAGGGTGGGGGTGAGCCACGATGAAGAAACAGGGTTAAGTCGCAGCTAAATAAACCATTTTTATAGGGGTCCTCTCCTAATTCCTGGCTTTTTTTCCTGATCTCCACCTTCTCACATGAGCTCCTAAGAAACAGGATGCTTTTGTCCCCTTGAAGGACTTAGCACATGTGCCTGGCACACAGTAGGCACTTCCTGGCCCCTTTCTCAGTCTAACCCACTCTAATCCAAAGTCACTAATGACCCACATTTGATCCCATTTCCTTCTCTTATGGACATAAGGCTCTTCAGGTCAGGAGTGTCTAACTTCCTTGCCAGAACAGCAAAAGAAAATGAGGGAGGATGAGGGAAGTGATGTTTGTTCCCAAGATTTTCTTTGGCCATCAAAGGAAGATGTCCTGCTCCCAAAGGTAGACCATGAGTGTGTGTCAGGGAGGCTCAGTCTCTCAGGTCTAGGAGGTTGATCATTTCATTGGGGTCTCAGGGCCTGTCTTCCTCTTTGCCTTGTGCACTCATGATCACTGGCAATGCTATTGAGTAATTTGAGAAGCTCCCAAGGGATGAGCTGGGGCATCTATGGAAGGGTCACTCACCTGGATGGAGTTGGACTGGTACTTGTGATACTCTGTGTTGGATTTCAGGTCATCAATGTCTATGGTGGGCAGCCCTGAGATGAGAAGTTCCAGCTCTTGCTCCGTGAAGATGGAAATGAGGCGTTTTGGGATAATCTCATAGAAACCCTCCAGGAAGGCTGCCAATTGTTTGCGGATAGCCCCTGTTGGGAAGAAAAGCCCCAGCATCACCCTGGGAACCAGATTGCCCCCATTTCCTTTTCCCTATGAGGGAACCCCTTGTTTCTATATTTCGGATTTCCCCCAGTGCTGAATTCAACTGGGAAGGGGCTGTTAAGTTGATCTACTCCAAACCTTTCATCTCTAAGGAGACAGGGACTTTGAGCAGGCTGAGGGTACGGCTATTGTGCCCACTCCCCAGAAGTACCTGTCATCCTCATCTGGCACACGAGGTGCACGTATTCCTTCTTGTTCTCCTCAGTTACCAGGATGTTGGCTCCATTAGGTTTGAGGTCCCGAACCTCACAGACTCCAAACTCCTGAACCTTAAAATAAGACCACAGACCTTAATCAGGACTAGCAGAGAACAGACCCCCTTGCCCACCCCTGCAGATGGATTTATGCCTGGTTCAGATGGGCAGGGGCCCTGATGCTGCCCTGTTCAAAGACCATTGGCTTTTTTTTTGGCTTTCATTTCTTTAAATTGACCGAGGTCTGGAGAACTCTGTTTCTCTTGAGGCATTAAGATGGTGCCACAATGTACAGAGGATTGGACCACCAGAGTGCAAATCTGGCCTCAGACACTGACTGTGACCCTGGGAAAGTTACTCAGCCCCTATCTGCCTCAGTTTCCTTAGCTGTAAAATAAGGACAAGGACAGTATCTCCCTCCCCGGGTGGTTGTGAGGATCAATTGAGAGCATATCTGCAAAAGCTTAGCACAGGGCCTGGCACATAGTAGGTGTTAATAGTTGCTTGGTCACTCCCTACCCGCCCAAACTCTTAGGGTCTCATGGGGAAAGCTTGGTTTACCAATGTCACAACCATGGGCTGGGGGAGATGGAGGGCCTCCCCCATGGGTGAGGAGGGGAACTGTCCCAGACATGGGATCTCACGGGCTCAAAAACAATCCCAGTGCATCTTTCCACCCAGTTACCTCAGTGCTGAAAGTGAGGTCATAGCCAAGAGTGGAAACATCATTTTCCAGCAAGTAAACCAGGCCCTGGTAAAAGTGGTAGTCCTCACTTTCCATATCTGTGTACCTAAAGACAAGCACAACCCGCTATGAAAAGAGGGTGAGAGGGGCTGGGGAGCAGGGGAGCAGCATTGGTCCCGGCTAGGGCCGACGGGGCAGGATGCCCATTTCCTCACCGGACTGACTTTCCCAGGATGTGCTTGTAGAAAGATCTGGTGAAGTAGCACTCTAGAAGTCGGTTGTCATAGACAGCCTTGGCCACAATGCGCCCAACAAATTTGAAGTAGCTGAGATGGTTGGGATTGCAGTGGGAGGAGGGATTGATGGTGTAGGTCACCCGGTCACCGGGTGAGGTCCGGAACAAGGCATACATGGGGTTAAACATCTCTCGGGAGATGATCATGTACCACTCTCGGAGGAGGCCCCCAGCATCTTGACCTTCTTCTCCTTCAAACACTATGTACCTGGGGTGGGGGAGATGGGATGTGAATGCCATTTGTGCCCCATCCCAGCAGCAAGCCCCAGAGAAAGTCCCCAAGCCTGGCTCTGCTCCCATGCCCATGCAGGCCATTCTGAGTCTCCCCAGGCCACCACCAAATAACATCATGGGACTGCGAGTTGGAACTCTAAGAGACCAGGGAGATCACCTAGACAAATTCTCATTTGCCAGGATTCAAACCCAGGTCCTTCTAAATTCCCAATCTAGTGTTTCTCTGCTGTCCAACAAAGCCTGGATCTCTTGCAGTGAGGTGAAAATGAGAATACGGGGCAGAAGATGCCACCTGAACAGCCAACTCAAATGAGATCACTCTGGCAGAGCATCTTTGGCTAAAGGTCGAGTGGGCTTCTGCCAAATAGGGCAAACCTCTTGCAGTTTTGGAGGTAATGGTGCTATGATGAATGTGGAGGTTGAGGCCTGAGATAGCAAGTTCATCTCTGCTATTTAGGAGCCAGCATGGAGTCAAGCAAGTAACCTGACCTTTTTGGGGGGGGGGGAAAGGGGGATCATGAGAAGCAACATCCTGCAGGTTCCCCCCAGTGTTCTACTTCAGATGGCAGCTGGCAAGGGAGTGGGGGGGGGGAGGTGAAGAGCGAATTTGCCCTCCACATTCATTCAGGGCCCTTACAATCGATTCTTCATTTCCTCTGGGGATTTCCGATGCAGCTCACGGTAAGAGTCTTCAAACACGTGGTCACGGCGGACATGTACAGCCATGTCTTCTTTCCGGAGCCCCTCATCGAGGCGCTCAAGCTCTTGACGGAAATACCTGGGGAACAGGGAGGGGGAAGACTGAGTCTGATCATCCTATGCCAACATAGGAGGGCAAGGGGTGTGGCTGGACAGTAAGGCTGGACTAAGCTAAGACAGAGAGCAAAAGGAACCCTGAACAAGTAGCTGAGGGCTTAAGAATCTATTCCAAGACCCAATTTGTTGGAGCATGAGGGTATGCAGGCACACCCTCTCATAGCAACCATTTACCATTGGTCCCCACAGTTCCCTCAGGGGAGGCAGCAGGCAGTGGAGCTGCACTAAGTGTAAAGGGCTAAGGCACCGAACTCTCACCCACAGTTACAGGGCCCAGACCTGTAAGCTCAGACTACACCAATGTATATGCAGACTGGACAACGATGGGCCCTTGAATTAGCTACTTTAGGCCCAGGGTGGCCAGTAAAACTCTAGACATAAGATGGTGGCATTCTAGGCCTCATGCTATGTGACAAATAACAGAACTGAAATGGAGTTCATCCCCCCTTCATTATATAGATTGGGAAACTGAAGTCTAGTGGTCTATTCTAGGATCCAGTGACAGTCAGGATGGATCTGCCAGGGAGCTGCCTGTCTCAGCACACTTAGCCACTGATCAGGTTTCATCCCCAGGGATCAAATGATGATAAAAAATGCCAAGGTGGACTTGGGGAGTTTGAAGCATCTGCCTCATGGCAAGGACATCTCATGAAACCACCAGGGGCCTGAGCTCTTTGTACACATGAAAAGGCAATCAACAAAAATGTGTCCTTTGTCCCCTCCTGCACCTTCCAGCCAGGGGGCTGTGGTGCCCCAGGAGGGGATCAGGCTCAGTGCCCAGAGTGCCAGCAGCAGTCCACACTTCTATACCACATCACATACTTGCGCTTAACATCAAAGTCGAGCACGCGGATGTAGTCCACCAGGACAGCAAAGGGCCCGTCTGCGAGATGGGTGGTGGACTGGCGTAGGATCTGATTTAGCACAGTGCGGTGAGTCTCTGAGGACAGGGAAGAAAGTGGGCATCAGGCTGGGTGCTCCAAGGCCAGGCCCATGTGCAGAGTGTGGTGGGGCCCCCCCGCAATGGAGGTATGTGGTCTTTGGTCAAGTCTGAGCTTAAGCCCCTGCTGGGGGTGGGGTGTGTGTGTTGCTCATCTCCCTGCTCGCCCCCCCCCCCCCCCCCCCAGCTAAGCAAGGACAGGCCAAAGTTGGAGACATGGGATTATGCTGGCTGACTCTTGAGGGCAACTTTAGAAGCTACCCCAGGTCAGCGTGATCAACTAGATCCCATCAGTCCATTCTGAGGGTAGTCTAGGGAAGGATAGCTCTCCTCTCCCCCTCACCTGCAAAGCGAAGAAACTTCTGTGTGTCCGGGGGCAGGCTGGAGGAAATGTGCATAGATGAGGGCTCTCGGGAGAAGAATGGGTCCAGTGAGGAGGGGGTGGCAGGGGTCAAGGGAGCAGGGGAGAGTGGTGGTGGCTCATCCTTGATGTGAGCTAGCTGGCTTTCCCGGGTGTCCCGAACAGGTGGCTTACTCTCACGCTCAGTGGCATGGACCAGGAAGAAGGCTTCAACAGCAGGCTGTAACACTGGGGAGGGAGAAGAAAGGATGAGCACAGCAGATGACACCTCAGCCTGTGAGGGGAAGGAAGGATGTCAGGGCACTGTAAGCTCACCCAACACTGCGTGCTGATCATGAGATTCTTCTAGCTCCTTCAGACACTCGCCCAGCATGTCCCAGAGCTCATCGAGGCTCAGCTGTTCACTCAGTAGGGGCAGGTCAGGGGGTCTCTCCTCTTTGTCCTTCTCACTCTGTTGGCTTCCTTCAGAGCCTGTGGGGGGTGGGGGGGAGAAGAGAGAGAAACCCACGAAGGTCAGTTGCTTCTAAAACCCTCCTGGTGACCCAAGTGGCCACTGTTGCTGGGCTGGGTAGAACAGGCTCCCTGAGCGCAGCCTTCTGTCCAACAGGCCAAGTGCCAACTAGATGGCTGTTTCTCAGTGGCTTTTTGGAGCAGAGGCTTTTCTCTAAAGGGTTGGATGCACGGAGATGGGCGGGTGGGAGGTAGGTCCTCCCAAAAGGAGAGCCCTGTGGCCACAGCCAGTCAGGCACTGCCACATTAGCCTGGGAGTAGGCTACTCCCTACAGGTTCCAAGCCAGGTCTTCCCATCTCCCTGGGACAACAGCATGACACTGACCAATGGACTGCGTATCTTGAGAAGCAGGTGACGGCTGGTCTACATCCATGGGGGACTCATCTCTCCGGGAAGCAACCTCAGACTGGCTGGACTCCGACTGGACAAAACGGGAGACAAGGCAAGTCACCAGGAAGTCTGGGTCCCTGCTTCCTCAAGCAGGGGCCATTCCCATAGGTCACAGAGAGTACAGTAACCCTTCATCAGTCCTATCCACACTCAGGACCTGATACTGCAGGATGAGAACAGAAGCTAAAGTTGCCTTGCTCTGCCTAGGGAAAGGCTTGGTCTATACTGTGGTACAAAGCCTTCCTAGACACAGGCTTCAAAGTTCTCTTCTTTCTGGGGTGAGGGCTGCTCAGGTGTTTGTATTGGAAGCCACCACCTCTCACCTTCCTGAGTGAGGCCCCCAATCATTTCAGAGCCCTCAGGACCCAGGGCTGCAGCAGGGTGCGTGCTCAAGTGAGCCAGGGCCCCAAGGGGTGCTGCCCTGGGGGACCAAGGTGGCTCCCTCCCCCTCCTACTCAGAAGCCAGAAAAGAGATCTGACGAAGGGTTAATACACAGCTAAGGTGCTCAAGGCTGAGCCCAAAGGAGGGAGAAAAAATGGAGAAATTCAAACTTAACCCCCAGCTCCCTAGAAGCATTTGGACACAATGCTCATGGATAACTGGGGAGGGTGAAGGGTGGGGGGGAGGAGAGGAGGAGAAAAACATAGATGAAGAAAAAGAAAACTAACAAATGAGAGGCTAACCGTTGCTGCTTGCTGCTGTCTCCGCGCCCTTTGACCCTCACGTACCATTTGTATAATGGCATCAGCCTCAGCCTCCAGCTGCCGAACAGCTGCCTGGATGCTGGTAGCCGAGCCCAGGCTGGAGGTACCTGGGAATGGGGATGAGAGGGCACGTCATTCAGGCTGCAGAAGAGGACAGCGGCAACCCCAGGGTGCTGAGTGAGCTCTCACCCCCTCCCCCTGCATTCCCTTGGCTGCCTGGCCTACCTAGCCTGCCTGTCTGCTTGGCCTTCTTGTTAGCTCTGCGTGTGTCATCTCGGAGTTGAATGATGACCTGCAGCACCCTCAGGAAGAACTTCTGTGTGGACGTTTTGGATGTTAGCATGGACATGGATGGCAACTGAAGCTCTCGACCACCCAGTGGACGCTTCTGAGATGCCACAATCACCACGTTCTCAGCAGTGTCAAACCTAGGGGGCCAGGAAGAGGAATATTTTGCTGTGTGTATGTGACAGGGAGAGAGCAAAAAAAAGATAGTGAAGGAGACAGAGGGGGAAGGATGGAGAGAGACAAGACATATATAGAGAGGAGAGAGGGAAGGGTGAGAGAGAGAAAGGGAGGGAAAGGGGAGAGACAGAAAAGAGAGAGGATGGAGGGAGAGGAAGAGAGAGCGGAGGGTTGGGGGAGGAAAGAGACACACACAAAGAACAGTGGGTGAGAGCAGGAACACATGCCCCAAGTGCAGTGGCCCACCTGCTCTGCATCTTCCCTTTCAGACGGGTGGCCTGGGGTTGTTCTTCAGGCAGCCCGTCTGGGGACAGGATCTCACACTGGGCTTGCCGCTGCTGCTCCAAATTGTATTCTCGCAGCTCAGCCAGAAGGGTGCCTGAGAGGAGCAGAAGCAGCAGAGGGTAGTCAGGGCCAGCTCTGGGGAGCTGGTGCTAAGACAGCAGAGGTGCAGCTGCTCCATGGCTTCCTTCACGGCCTTCCTCAGGTTCCCACACCCACTGTACAATCCTCAGAGAAGACAAAAGGGGCCTGGGGGATCCCTTGAAGTAGCCAAGAGGACTGCAGCTCCAAAAGTCAACCCCACCCCCAATGGTTCCATTTCCTCAAACGGTCTCCAAGGGCCCTGTTCAAGGCCTGTTGGAGTTGCAAGCGGTGTATGTAGCTCCTGAGTTTTTCTCCAACACTTGAGGAGGAGTGGAGCTGAGAGAAGTCAGGTGCTTTGGACAACCTTTTCACAAGGCCTGGGGAAGTGGCAGGGAGTCAACGGAATGCCCTTACACCACAAACCCAAAGTGAGGCCTTTGAAGGACCTGAAGAAGGCATCCAGGATGAGAGCCTTCCCCTCTTACCAATCTGTTTGCATAGGGTGTAACCCAGATGTCTGGCTCCATTCAACAGTAGCTTAAGAACAGTGTCTCGGGTTGCTGGGTCACCCCTGGACAGCTGGAGCAGAACATTGGCTGCATCTTCCAGGCCTTCTTCTGAACACGAGTGTGAGGTCAGCACCTGGAGGAGAGGAAGGGTGTGTAACTGGGACAGCTTCCAGTCAGGCACTATGCACTCTCACTCCCCTCCCTGGCCCACTGCTCACCTCCACAGAGAGCTGGAGCTGATTCTCGGTCAGACCTGATGCTGCCATCTTACTCTCTGCACTGCTCCCACTGCCTCCCTCACCAGCCTTTGCTGGGGATTTGCTGCTCTTTGTAGCACCTTCAAAGGAACAGCAGTAACAGGAGTGAGTGCCAGGGAAACAGGATAAGTAAATGCCAGTTCAGTGGCACAAGGATGGGTGCTACCCAACTGGCAATGCTGGGCCTCAGCTTCCACCATCATCTAATGGGTGGCCAGGCCTGACCGAGGAAGTTCGAGCTCGGGACTGAGGACCAGGTCTTGACACCCTGACAGCTCCCAAGCCTGTCTTCCTGTCCCGCAGCCTAGCAGAAGCCTCAGCATGCCATCCTTTCTACTCTCACAGACCCCCTAACCAGTTTCCCTTGGCCAGCTAAGCACCATGCCTTCCCCTGTCACTGATCGACTGCTAGAGATTCAGCTCCTGTGGCAGGTGCCTTTCAGCCCAGCAGGCAATCCAGAAACTCCCCGCTCCAACTTACTGGCAGCAGTGGCTGGGGTGGCTGCCACAACAGCCGTGGCTGAGGCTCCAGCTGGGGTGGGGCTAGGGGGTAGGGGGCCTGGGGTGGTAACTCCAGTACTGGTCGAGGTGGCACTTGCTGAGGAGGCAGTGGTGGTGGAAGGAGTGCCGGTGCTGCTGCCCGGATTAGCCAGAGTCTCTGGTGCTTTGTTCTCGGGCAGCGCAATGGAGATGAGGGACAAGAGGCGCAGCAGTTTCTCAGTGAGGAGGGAACTCCGGCGGATCACCGGATGGGACAGCATGTTCATGAGTTGCCCGAGGGGAGAGGCTTCCAGGCTGTACAGAGAGGTCTCTCCCTCACTGCCCACGTTGATGGGCACTGACTTGACAGAGTTTTTGCCTTTGCGGCTGACGTTCATGTTGTCCAGTTTGACTAACAAGTCCCAGAAGTCAGTGGAGATGCCGCTGCTAGTGGACTGGCTGGGACAGGGGCTACAGGCCTGTTTGGTACTCCTCTCCCGATCAGTGTCACAACCTGTCTCTTTGGTCCGCTGCTGTGTGAAATGACTGGGGAAAACCTGTAGGGAAGCAGGGATAGGTGGGTGGCAGCAAATGGGTCACATTGCCAGGCTGTTAGGGAGGGGCCCAGGCCCACAAAATGCACCCCACATGCCTAGTCCAGTTTCCAGGGATTTCAGACCACCTCTGACCCATGATTGTACCAAGCCATCCCCAAGGTTGGGCCTTGGTCACTAACCCTGAGAACGTCAGACCCTATGATCTGATCTGACTTGCTCTGGGAGCAAGGGCCCTGTCCTCACCTTGGCTAACTGGATGAGGGTATCCAAGACATGCCTACACACCACGGGAGCAGCCTGGGGGTGAATGTGGACTGTGGAGCCACAGCCAGCATGCTTCTCGGTGTGCTTGCGTCCTGCTGCCCGCTGGATCTGGAATATGTTAGTCCGGCAGCCCAGCGCTGCATCCATGGACACAGAGAGCCAGGAGAGCTGGCTAGAGCTCTTGGACTCCATCTTGTGCAGCAGGTCCAGAGGTCGGCTATCATGGCTGCCTGCAGGGCAGCCCTTGGCTGCCTTCTTGCCCTTTTCCTCAGTGGCTGCTGCCTTGGGGGTCTCGATGCACAACTCACTCTCACTGCTCCGCTGCAGAATGGACAGCAGGCTGCGGATAACCCAATGGCGGGTCTGGCCATGATAGCACAGGTTGCGCAGAACGCGGTGGAGGCGGCTTGTGTTGAGTTTGGGCTCATCCACAAAGAGGAGGACTAAGAGACACGACAATGCTTCGTGGTCCAGGAGAAGGCGGCCCCTGAGGCGTAGGAGGCTGTCCACATTACTGCCTGAGGGCCTGCAAGACAGAGGCCCATCAGCTGCTCCTAGTCTGCTTTGCAACAAGCTCAGCAGAGCAGCCAGCTCATACAAACTGGGCACAAAGACTGGGAGGTGCAAGAGGGGGCCTGAGCTCAGCACCAATGGAGAGAACCTAAAAAGGCATCTCTCCCACGCACACCTACCCCATGATCTACCCACTCAGTAGTGTTAAGGGGAAGCTTACTACCATTCAAAGGGCCAGGCCCAAGGTCATTAGCAAAGCCCCTGACCTCCACAGACACCATTTAACTCAAAATGATAATGGTGTACAGAGCAGCTGGGCAGAAGTGGCTCCGAGGGACTTGTCTCATGTGGCCCCTTGCCCATTCCCCTGGCCTCAGGTCCAGCAAAATGGGGCTGGGCTGGAGCAAGCTTCTACCTTTGTCTCAACCTGGGCTTAGTTAATCCTTCTAGAAAAATGAGAAAGGAAGAGACAGGGAGAGGAGCTGGGCTATACCCTAACATCCCTCCAAAGGGACATCTCCTAATTAGGGAACAAAGAAGGGGCACATACAAGAATGGGTGTGAGGGATTCATGGACAGCCCAGCCTACTGCCATGCGTGTGCTTGTGCATGTGCATGTGTATAAGACACATGGCTTTTATCTCACAAATACTACCTTTAACCACTGTGGAAACAGGGCCCAAATAAAGAAATTGTCTCTATGTTCAAATTCTGCCACTAGCAATGGATTACAGAGGTTCCTGCGGGTGGGAGTGGCATGCTGCCACTCACTCCCTGCTGAGGGAGGCTGGCCCATCCTATTCTGCTGTTGCTGATCTGATTAAGAAGGATTTCAGGGAATGCGTAGTTGGGTCTTCACTCCTTAGGATGACAGGGTTTAGGGTGAGGAGGGTCCTCAGGTATCCTTTAGTACATGCCTAACTCCATTTCCCAGACACATTCTTCATGGTATTCATGGCCTGCCATCCCTTTCCTCTTTGGAATTCTAGTCTAATCCTAAACAATGATCACGTGCCATGGTTCTGGCCCTCTGCTTCTGCTCTGTTTCCTGTGCCAGGCCCCCAGTCAGGTAAGGCTGTCCATCCTGCTCCATGCCACCTTCGTTACTCCTTGCAGAGTTTAGCATGGCCAGCCAAGTCAGATGAGATGAATAAGCTCCAAAGTCCTATCCTTACAGGGAGCAGGGCCAAGTGTTAGTGAGAAACTCTAGCCCAGTCTGACCCATGCCAACACTGGAAGGGTCCAGAGGGGAAGGGAGTTGTCTAATAAATGCTGGAGGTACTTGGTTGTTTTGGAAAGTCCTGCACTGGAAGATGTGGGTCCAAGCTGCATACCCTGCCACTCTGTGACCTAGGCAAGTCCCCTTCCTACTCTGAGAAAGCCATCATGACCAGTTGAAGGTTGGCTGCTTGTCCCAGGCCCAAATGAGTGGGAGACAGAGACAACGCTGTTGCCTGTTGTGCAAAGAGGCAAGCTGGCATTCAGAAAATGGGGCCCTGGGAAGGCACATACCTGGTGTGGCTACTGCTCCCACTCATCTGGAAAGTACCACCCCTCTGGACAGCCAGGCGTGTGTACTGGACTCCACGGTTGCCACTCAGGCGACTTGTGAAGGCTGCCAGGGACAGAAAGAACATCAGAGGAAGAAGAGATATGCCAGGCCTGGAATTTGGCCCCAGAGGCCCCTACCCTGTCCCTACTTTATCATGTACCTGGGCTCCTGAGGATAGCAGAGAGGGCTGATGTGCTGCTGTGTCCAAAGAGCCTCTCATGCATCAGCTGTCTCTGCCGGGCCTCCTGCTCTCGTCGAAGGGCTTGGGCCTCCGCGGCAATGTCAGGAGGCATCACTGCCAGCACACTGTCCTCCATGTCCTCTAGTACGCTGCGGCGTAGGTCTGATGGCAGAGTTTGGATGAAGGTCACTGGGTCCATTGGAGTGTCCGAACTGGCATTCTGGGCCAGCTCTCGCCTCTGCTGCTCAGCGCGCTGCTGGGCAAGGACCTGAAGCACAGAGAAAAAATAAGGGTGAAGCGTTCAGCACTCAGTACAATCTTCTCACTTTATGAAGGTGGGTGGGGTCCAATGTAGCTCAGGGGAAAGACAAAGGCAAAAGTTTGTTCAGGGCAGAGAAATTGAAAGAACTTGGCCACGAAGAGCTCGAAGCCCTCAGGTCTGCCACAAACATGCTTGATGAGCCTTGGTTGCTCCGAGTGCCACCATTCCCCTGGTGACCAGTGAGGAGTAGTCCACAGCTGGTGCCTAAGAGACCTGGAAAGTTTGACTAGCTGCGGCAGAAGAACTGGGCTGAGGGTACGGCTTCTGCCACCTTTCTTTTAGGCATCCCTTGTGTGTGTTCTTCCCCAAGCAGAAAGTAAGCTCACAGGGCAGGTGCTTGTAGGCCTGCACTCAATAGGTACTTTATGTCTGTTGAATCAACTGAAGTGAACAGGAGTGAGGAAGCAAGCAGGAACCTCCCCCCACAAGGAATTCAGGAAAGAAGGTATATCCCTCCTGCCACATACCTCCTCCTGAATAGCAGGGGGCAGAGCTGCAAGGAACTCAGGGCTCACTTCAGTCACCCCAGGGTTCCCCACCACAGGGGGAGGAGTTGGGGTGGTGGCAGCAGGGGCGACCCGGGCAGGGGGCCGGATGCCCAGTTGATTCTGTAAGACCTCCCTGCGGATATCATCAGGCAGAGCAGCCAAAAAGGAGGGATCCACACCTTCGGGCAGATTGATACCTAGGGAAAGTGAGGCCAGACAGTCAGCTCTACAGTGGTACCTAGAAAATCCCTGGAGAAAACTAGCCCAATCGTGTGGAGCCTGTGCCATGGATCACAGGGCAAACACGTGTGCATTTTCCATGTGGCTTAGACCTAGCCAAGGAGTGATCAATGGAAACCACCCACAGACTGGGGAGCAGTTTGGCATGGTGGCTGTCTGTCAGGCCAAAAGTAGACTGGTTGTGCCTTGGATAATCTTCCTGTTCAAACTCCTGTCTTTTAAAGTCAGGGTCTTTTGGTGAATGTTCCCAAGCCCCAGAAAAAACTCAGACAGCATCCCATCTCTCCACCTAAAGAGAGACCCTTGGCTACAGCTGCTCTTCTCAGTGGCTGGCAAAAAGGGGAAAAATTCACTCACATCGTTCCTGCCAAGGCACTCCGATGCCTACTGTGCTCGGACCTGCCCTGACGAAAGCCAATAGCATTGCTCTCTCTTTCCTACTTTTGTTCTCTCTTAAGCAATGACTCAGGTTTGTCTAATCTTGTGATTATGGTTATTAGCCCTACTTTCTAAAGATGAGGAAATCAAAACAGTGGCCATCTGCCCAAAGTCACAGAACCAAGCAGCCACTAAAGTGACTGGGCTGAGAGCTTTGACCTATTCCCGCTGTCACACTGCTCATCTCCATATTTTAATACTTGTGACTTAATTTCCTTGGGACTGGGAGCACCTGGTCTGTGTTGGGTCTGAGGGGCATGGATGGCCAATAGCAGCTGAGCCTCTTGATCTGCAAGGTGCCTAGCCTGTGTGACCTTCCCCCGGTGGGGCTGGCCTCAACACAAAGCCCAGGCACCTTCCCTGTCCAGAGCCTCACCAGCCAGAGGGTCATCTTCTTCACTGCTTGTTGAGGGGAGGGGCTCTTCCAGGAGGCCCCTGGAATCTGCTCCAGAAATGGCCACTGCAGAATCTCGGGTGGAGGAGCTTTCTGAGGATGAGCCAGGGGGAGAGCTAGGCAAACACAAGGGGAGGAAAGGTCACTGAGTGTCTAAGGAGGAGCATGCCCTGTGAAAGGAAGAGGCTGCGTTCCCAAAGCATACCTGTCTTCAGCCTGCTGTGGAGACTCTTCCGGGGACTCTCTGGGCCCATCACCACTGCCCTGTGTTTCTGTCTCAGCCTGAGGTGGATCTCCGGGAGTGGTGGGAGCTGGCCCAGGAGCTTCCACACCACTGGCCTCTTCCAGGTTACAGGATGCTAGGCTGCTGGTATCCATAGGGGAGCCCTCCAGCTGGCTGCTCACAGCTGTCAGGGCATCTGAGTCCTCAGCCCTTTCTGGAGACAGGGATGCTGTGCAGAAACCAGAAGGAGAGAAGTCAATGCCTGCCCGCCTTTGGGGGTGGGGGGCAGATGGAAGTAGCAACAAGAGGGCAAGAAACGTCAACAGAATTGGCCCCAATCCTCATGGGCACCAACTGCCATGATCCCTTTCTTCCAATCAAGAGAAGGTTTTCTCCTTTATCTGTCCCACTTCCTTATCAAAGTCCACTGTAGAGTACCTGGCCTCCTAGCCTCCCTTTGGAGGCTACCTTTACCTTCCTCACTATTGGATCCCATTGGCAGTTCATGGTGTGCCCTCCACAGGGGCAGCGGAGATCTTTTTTTTTTTTTTTTTGACATTTGTCCTCTCCCTCCCTACCCCTAGGCTGGCAGGGTGGGTTCTAGGAGCTCCAAAAGCTTGAATTCATGGGGGTGGGCAGAGAATCAACTTTCCCTCATGGCAGCTGAGTTTACTCTGAAGGTCTTGGTTCAAATTTGGTCCAGGATATGGGGCAAAGACTAGATGGTCTTTAGAATCCTGAGCCCCAGGGATGGCCCTTGCTAGCCAAGGAATAGCACTGGTTTGCATTTGGTGCTTACTTATTGTGGGAGCTGGGGAGAACTCCATTTGTGTGGCTTCTGTTTCCCCACTGGCTCGTCCAGTGCCCAAGTCTTCATGCTCTGCAGGCATCAGTGGCTGGGGGGCAGCATCTGGGGCTGGAGCTGGGCCAGGGAGCTCCTGGTCAAGGTTGCTTGTGGCTGCTGGAGGTGGCTGTTGAGAGGTTTCCAGAGTGACCAGGGTCTGTTTGGGCCTGGTTGAGGTGCCTTCAGCTGAAGATGGGGTTGTGGGGCAGCTGTCGGATCCAGGAGTCTGATCTTTCTCGGAAAAAATAGGGAATGGGTGTTAAAGCCACTGGCTGAGGATCATATGCAGCCTGGCAAGAGGCTGGCCAAACCTAAGCAGGAAAGGGGGAGATGCTGGGGCTGCCCTGGGCTAGCCAGCCCAGAATAACTGTTGCACATCTGGCTGGAATGGGGAAATGGTGCCTTGTCAGGGATGTGGAGCTATACTAGGGCTTCTGGCCCCTGGGCCTGCCACCCTGCAGTTACTGCACCTGCTGCCGCTCTATCCCCTGGTTGCCTCCCAGGGCTCTTAGCTCCTAGCAGGCCCACTGCCACTGTTTCCTGGGTCAATAACTGTGGCAAGGACAAGCTGCAGTGCCCTTTGTTTTGGCTTATGTATCTTTCCATCAAACTCAGGAGGAAGAATGTACCCCTTTTACTGGTAGCAACTTGCCTGCAGGGGTAGCAGTACCTGTGGGACTGGGCCACCTGGTAAGAAAGGAGCAAGGGGATCGTACCACATCACCAGGAAGGAAGGTGTATAAGCTAGCTTCTGATGGGGCCAAAACAATCCCAATCCCCAAAGAATACAATTTACTACCTCTTGATCCTAATGGAGACCTGATTCCTCTAACTATAGAAAGGGGAGGGGGAGGAAGAGAGACAGGACAAAGAGAGAGAGGAAAAGAGCAAGAGAAAGTAGAGAGTGAGAGATAGAGAGAGAATGAGCATGTTTGCACGCACACAAGCCTCAGACAACCACTACTGGTTCTGACCGTGGGAGCACAACAGTTTCTTAGTGCTCTGAGATCACCTTGGTGAAGGGAGCTCGCCACGTAAACAAAAGCCCACCAACCCTAAGTCTAATGTCCATTGTCTCCAGATGGTAAATTTGGGGCCCAAAGACATGGGCTCAAAGCCTCGATCTACCCTAATTCTAATCCAAGTAGGCAGCACAATGGGCAGACAGCTGGGTCTAGAGTCAGAAAAGGCTTGAGTTCCAATATGGCCTCAGACACTTAAGAGCTGTGACAGGCAAGGCAAATCCCTTCGTGTCTGTCTGCCTCATTTGCCTCAATTGTCACATGGGGAAAATAACAGCACTGGCCTTTTGGGGATGCTAGGAGGAAGCACTTAGCTAAGTACTCTACAAACACTGTCATTGTTATCATCATCACCCCCCAACCCCCCACGCACCCCTCCCTGTGGCCCAAGTGCCATCAGCCAGGGGCCAAGCAAGGTTGGCAGGGTCAGCAGAGGCCCCTTCCCACCTAGATGTGGCTGCCCTGGTGCCTCCATGTGGCTAAGTAGGCCGTAGCAGAAGGTGGCCTGCAGCGTTAGCCTCGTGCCAAGAGAGGCTGGATGTGGTGAGAGTGAAGCTCCGTGAGAAAGACAGTAGACTGTATAGTTATCTCCAAGATCGGGTGTGACCCTAAAACTATACAATCTACTACCTCATCCCGCGGGGCACAGAGATTCTTCTGTGAGATTCTGCCCACCTAGAGCCAGTTACTCAGAACAGAGAAAAGGGTGTTAAAGAGCCAATAGCGCGACAAGGTGGAAGCCAAGGGAGGAGGGGCCAATTACCTGAGACGGTCTGTTGGGAAGAAGTATCCGTTTTGGATGCAGTGTCCTGTGGAGGGAAGCAAAAGACCAACGTGGGATTGCTCTGAGTGAGAGACCCGATGCTGCCAGGAGGTCACCAAGCCGCTGCTTTCTGTGTCAGACTGACCTCCGGGGTAGAGGCCAAGCACGGCTGGTGGGCAGCCGGATGGGTCTGTATGGACTCTCCTCCCTAGACAGCAGAGTGCCCCGTAACAGGTGTAGGCATTGCCAACCAAAGTGAGGTCGACTTTAGGACCATATGCTGGTGGGCCATGGCCACTGCACTGGTGATGACCAAGGGACACCTTGCTACCTCCACTGGTGAGTCCCAGTTGGTGGCTAAAAGGTTGGGGAGTAAAGCTTCCTCATGGGTAAAATAAAGGGGGCCTGGCTCACCTGTGTGTCCCTCCCCGCCCTTCAGGCCCACATCAGCTCGGACCACGCCAACTGACCTGAGGGCTCTGGTCCTTACTCTCCTTCTCTTCTTTCCCTTTGGACTCTCCATCGGCCAGCTGCTGCCTCCGTTTTTCTCGCCTCTCTTCCAGCTCCTCGTCCCTGAGGGACTCCAGTTGATTGAGGACAGGCACTTTCACCACTGCAGACAGGAGATGGCCAGCAGGAGGCCACAGGCTGGGTTAGAGATGAGGCGGCCTGGGCCAAGGGAAGCGATAGCCCCGTGGCCCTGGCCCCAACTCACCAGACACACAGTCATGCATACTCTCAGCATCCAGCACCTTACATTCCTCTGTCCAGCGAGTCAGGGCTGTGGGGATGCTCGAGAGAGTCCCTGTGGCAGGAAGCAAAGGAGGGATTGGCATCTGCTGCAGGCACCAGCCCCTCTGTCCACCCCACCTCCTGCCTAGCCCTCAAGTTCGGTAGAAGCTTGTCACCCCAGTAGGTGCTAGGGGTGGAACAATGAGGGCCACAAACTGAGGCCAGTCAAAATTGCCCTAAATTTACAGTTGAACAGGAGTGATGACCCCAAGGCTTGTTGCTATAAGCCACAACAGGGCTGGGATTTGGACCCAGGGGGTCCTTCCAATGCACTGCCCCAGGCACCAAGTCTCTCAAAGCCCAAAGAGGAACAAATGAGTATGGAAGCCAAGAGAGCTCACTCTTGGCAATTTCCTCTGTCCCCAGGGATCTCTGGGCTAACGCACCTGCCTGGCTGGTAGCTGTGCTCTGGTCATGGAAGAAGTCGTCAAGCAACTCGTCATCAGAGCGGGCAATGATGTGCACATCATCATTCCCCACCAGCAGGCGGGCCCGACCTCGACTCTGGAGGGGCAGGCTACTGCTCAGCTGAAGGATATCAGCTGCGGCGGAAGGGCCTAGCAATCTGCATAGAAGGAGAGAGTCACAGGGGAAGCCATGGGGAGGAAAAGCCAAGTACCTTGACCTGGCCCTCCCTCCTAGGCCCCAAGCTTCTTTCCATCTCTGGTTCCCCCTCCTGTGCTCACAAAGAAGCAGTGACTTCTCAGGAAGAACCATCTGGCCACATGGCCTCTGGCTTCTGTTCAGACTGTCCCAGTTTACACCATGGCAGCCAGCTCTTACTGGGTTTGGGAATCAGGACATCTTGACTAAAGGGATTCAGAGAAATCCTCCAACATCACTGTTATTGTACAGGCTCCCATATTCAGGGCCACACATGTCCTGACTGAGGCCAGCAGCGTGCCACTCACTAGGCTGGAGAGAAGTAGATCGCACTCCACTTCCCTGGCCCCCACCACAGCCCTTCTTCAGGCATCCAAGTCACAAACATTAAAAGTTTCTCTGGGCCAAACAAACTGATATATCATAAAGCAAGATCTGGATGACGTGGGTTTCCAGGCCTCTTATGCTGGGTAACCAGCTTGAGGCTCCCAGATGGGATCTGACTGGCGCAGAGAACATGGTCTTTGTTCATGGAGCCCATGAAATCACATGGCTACAGAAACCTGTAAAAGTTGCTTCGACCATTTTCTCACATCAAAATGTTTTCACCATCCCTCCCTTCTTGATATGGTGTATCCTTGTCTGCTGTGAACCCCCACCCCCAATTCATTAAAGAAGAGGTGAGCAGAATCCATTGGAAGCAACATTCCACAGCAAAAGCACATGGCAAAAAGCATACAAAAGAATTCAAGAGATCAGTCAAAGCAGCAGGATGAGGAGAAATTGTCACAAGTAGGAGCCGGCTAGGCTGCTAACCAGCGTGAGGAAGAAAGAACCGCTCACTCCTGGAGAGTTTGTCTTGCATGAGGACCTGTGTCTGTGGTAGCCTGCCTAGGTTCAGCGGATTTTCCTCCTTTGAGACCTTTGTGGGGTCCCATCCAATCTTCCTGAACTCTTAGCAGTGGCTGTCCTTCCTCACCCAACCCACCATCCTCAACTTGGCCTTTTGAACTGGCTTTTGGCAAACCCTCTTGCCACCCCCAGGCAGCTTCCTGCCAAGGCCCTGCTAGGGCCTAGCAGATTGAGTCCCCTGAAAGCCCAACTAATTGGCTGTCTGTGCTGTCACACATATCACTACCACCAATGGTGGGCTGAGCAGCACAAAGCTCAGCTCAGGGGAGATCCCTGGGGCTCTCCACTAGAGACATTCCTCTTCAGGCCAACAGTCACTTAAACAGCTTACCTGTTAAACCCCTGGAGATAGCTAGGTGACAGTGGCTACAGTGCTGGGCCTTGAGTCAGGAAGACCTGAGTTCAAATCTGACCTCAGACACTTCCAAGCTGTGTGACCCTGGGCAAGTTATATCGCCCTGTTTTGACTCAGTTTGCCCAACTGTCAAATGGCAAACCACTCCAATCTCTTTGCCAAAAACAAACAAAAACCACCCAAATGGGGTTACAAAGAGTCAGACGTGACTGGGGTGACTGAAAGACAACAAACAACCCCTATCTCCCTACAGCCTGAGCATCCTTTTAATGCCCCGCTGAAAACAGGCCAGTGTGGAAGCCAAGAGAGCTTACTCTTGGCAATTCCCTCCATCCCCAGGGATCCCTGGGAAAACTTTCATCAATCTAATTAATCTGCCAAAACCAGAGGCAGTGGCAATGCTGGACAGACTGGAGGCTGCTAGAACACACATCGGGGGTGGGGGGTGGTTCCAGAGTCTGGTCAGAAACAGAACAAAATTGCATCATGCAAACTCTCCTCTGGTCTCCCTCCCTTGTGCCCCCAGCCCTGCCCTGGCCTGGCAGTGTGGCAAAGTGGAGGCCAGAAAGGCTGGCTTCTATACCAGGAAGTCCTGGGTTGAATCCCTGCCTTGGACAGTGACCACGGGAACCTGGCTGGTCACTTCAGCTGGTGTTCCTCCACCCAGAGAGAGAAGTCACAGAAAGAACAGCCTGGAGTTGGTGGGGGGTGTTTCCCAGCTGGGGGAGGGTCTCTCTATCAATGAAATGTCAAGCTGAGCTGCTCCCCCTTTGCACCCAGCAGAGGAAACTTGTACCTTGAGCAGGCACAGAAGGAACAACAGGGAGGGACTTCCTGGTCAACTCACCTCTGCAGTATGAGTGGTGGGTTGGGCTGCCGATTGCCAGGGTAATGCACGTGGATTGTATGCCCTGTATTGGCTGTCAGCTGCCTCAGCGTCCTCTGGCTGCGGCCCATGCCCTGGGTGAGGCGGGTGGTAGATGAACCACTGCCCAGGGTGAGAGAGCTGTGGTCCGCGTGCCGTACCATTAATGGGTGGGTAGTGGGGATGTTCCCTGGGGACGGAGGGATATCTGCTGTAAAGAAAATAAACAAGGTGTTAGGGCAGACAGGGCATATTCTTGAGCTACCTGTTGCCTCCAGGGACCCATTTAACCCAGAGGCTGGACTAGAAGGGCTGGTGAAGTGCCAGACAGTCTACAGTGAGAGAACTGAGGTGGGAACAGAGGAAGAGATGAAACATAAGCCAAGTTTTTGCTGACTTGGGGCAGACTTGAGGGAAACAAATGGGCACAAGCTCCCTCCCACCCCAAAACTCCTTTCCAGCCCCATCGGCCATTGTCTTCTCCAGAATGCCTCTTCTGCATTCAGACACCTCTAAGAAACACTCAACAGGAATTCCCCACCCCACACTGGTCTTTGAGCTCACCCTACACTAGGCACCTCTAGTCATTCTAGGCCTTTGCTGCCCAGCTGCCTGATTCCTCATCTCATTGTTAAGTTCTCCCCTGAAAGTCACTAAGGAACTTTCCACTGCCAATTTTTCTTTTCTTTTTTTTTTTTTTGGGGGGGGGGGGGGGGGGAGCGCAATTCTTGCTGCCCCTAACATGGTCCCTTTCCTAGGCCACAACTCTCCTGTCTACACCTGCTGCTGAGGATTTCAGGAGCACCTGGGGCTTTAAGTGTTGTTTCTCCATAGATAGTGGCTATAGACACCCCCAGTTTCAGGCCCCATTGCCAACTGCATAGCTGATACTTCCCAGACTGGCTGTTCCTGTGACATCAACAACTCAGCTTTCCCACCAAAGTCAGCTCATTCAGAAACCGCTGCTCCCACTTTCCTTAGCTTCCTCACCATAGCCAGCCAACTGTGACACCAAAGTGTCCAGCCCAGCAGCCTCTCACTCTTCCTGTGCTGGGCCAGGCCATGTCACCCCTGCCAAACTCTGAGTCTCTGGGTCCTACTGCCTTGAGCATACACAGCAGTTCCTGGCCTCCCTTCACCACCTTAGCCAGCTGCCCTTTGGTCCTCCCACACAGCTGAGATGTCTTGTCTATGCCACCAGGTCTTCCTGTTCTGCTGTGCCCTCTCAAGATATGCTGTAATGAACCACTTGTGATTTACTCTCAATGTGGCCTTGCACCGAGGGCCTCTGTAGGCCTCCTCTCCACAGTCTGGTCGTCTCCCCTTAGAATGGCAGCTCCTTATCAAGGGTTGCTTCATTTCTTGTCTCTGTAGCCCCAGGTTTAGTTCCGGGCCGGCTCAGAGGAATTCCATGATCAGGATGTTTCTAAGCACACAATTCCTTTTGTGCCCCCTTGGAGGAGGCCCAACCCTTCCCTTGTTGCATTTTTTTGAGAGGTGGGGTGAGGGTATGTGTGGCAGTGTTCATGGTTACCCTGCCTCCCACTTTGGTGTACAGTTAGACTTAATATTTAGGCAGAAGATGGCACACTCCTCACAGAAGCATCACACTCATCTGGGGCTTAGCCCCCCAATATCTGCTTAACCAAGAGGCACAGTCACATGGGCACACAGGGCTCACGTCGAAGAGGCTTTCTCTCAAACCCAAACCAAGATGTCTTGGTTACACAAGTTAAGTTGGCTTTGTCATTGAAATCTGCAATGCCCAAACTTCCTAAGGAAGAGGAAAGAGATGTGCCTGCCAGCCCCCACCTAAGTGTTCTCGGGCACACTGAGGCGGATGGCCGCCAATTGTACAGTTAGCCAGGGGAGGACAAGCCCATCTATGGCCTTGGCGATCCCCTTCAAACAAAGGAAGGCCACAGGACGGGGGCAGGCCCAGCTCCCTTGGGAGTGCTGGTGTGGGTCTTACTGGCACTGGAGAACATGTTGTCAAATTCAATGATAAGGTCGTCCTCTCGATCGAAGCGCTCAAAGCGGACTAAAGGGGATGCGTTCATGTCGGGGTAATCCTCGTCCAACTCCATCTCTGAGCCGTCATCGTCGTCATCCTCATCCCCCTCTTCACCTTCCTCATCATCCTAAAGAAGGAGACAGATGGCAACTCAGCACGTGAGATGCTCGCAGGAGAGGGAAGGCGCTGGCCAGGGGCAAGTGGCATGCCATAACCCACCTGGTCGTCTTCCTCATCTTCCTCCTCCTCTTCCTCCTCATCCTGACTCTCGTCCTCATCCTCATTGCTGCCGCTGCTGTCCTCCTCTTGGGTGTGCTCCTCCTCATCCTCAGCATCCAAGAGATTCATTGAATCTACAACGAAGAATCACACCAGAGGGCTGTGGGGCCAAAGGCGGTAGGTGGAAGGGAAGGAGGGATGGGGATAGAGGAGGAATGAAGGCAAGTCCTGGAGGCCTCCAGCTGGCCTAGGCTTCCTGAAAGCCCCAAGAGGCCCCTATCCTGAAAACAAGCTGCACAGGTTAGTAGCGATGAGGAGGCTGGGGGAGGGGGGGGGGGGGGGGGGCGGAACACACTTCTAGATGCTGGACCCAAAGCTGCCCACCCATCCTCCTCTCGGCTTTCTCCCCATATCTGTCACAACCTTCTTACTGAGAGCTTTCGGAACCAATGGGAATGGGTAGATGGAGGAGAGAACTTGAGGAAAAGTGAGTCATGCCAAACCAGTAAGTTGCCAACTACCCCAGGACACACTGGGCCACCTGTAGCTGTATCCAAACGTGGTCTGGGAGCCATATGCAGACCAACAGAGACCCCATGACTTCATCCAATTGGGCAGGGTGGAGTGCCAGGCTTGCAAGGGCATGATGGGAGGGTTCGTTCGCCTTTGCACTCTCACCTTCTCGGTTGGCCTGCAAGGTGGAAGCCTGGCTGAGGTTGGAGGGAGCTTCGTCCATCAGCACATCCTCTTGTGACTCGTCCTCTCCACTCCTGCCCACTGAAGGTTACAGAGCAGAACCCACCAGGCCACTGAAACCGGAGGAAATGGCTTCCCCTTCTACCTCAGGTCAGCCCAGGCTACCTCCGCACCCTGAGCCTGGACACACTCTGGTCCCAGGACTTTTCCTTCTTGGTGGCTCAGAGGGTAAATGCCTACCCTCCTCAGCCCGTCCTGCAACATAACTGAACGACAACAAAGGAGTTCGACCCCTTCCGTGATCCTGTCACCGTGGGGTAGGGCCACTGCCATGTCAACACTGCTGAGGCCTGAAGTCAACCTCTCTCTTTCAACCTACAATTCATGCAAAACCCCCAGGAAGAGCAAGAACTTTGTACAAGGAGAAACACGTCTGCTTTCCTGATGGTACCACAGGCCAGACCCTAGGCCCCAACATGCGACTGAGACACGCATAGGTCGAGCTGAGCAAGCAGGGGCTGAGAAAGGAACTGACATTCTCTCAGTCGTGGGGGTGGGGAGAGGGAGAAGAGGAAAAAGAAGGAGGGAAGTGAGATGAGAAAGGAGATAAGAGAGGAAGGAGACGGAGGGCATGTGTGGGGTGGAGAAAAGAGATCCAGAGGAATTGAAAGACTCTGCTTAGTCCTACACTGCTCACCTAGGATTGTGCTGTTCCCAGATCCACCATCTCTCTCAAGCAGCTCATCTATTAGGTCTTCAAGCTCATTCTCAACCTGAGGGAAAACAAACAGCAACAATAAACCATGGCTCTTGTCACACTAGCCCCAGGCCCAAGGCTCCGAGTGCAGTTAGTGGAAAGCACCAGTCCTATGAGCCTTGCTCCTGGCCAAGGCACCATCTCCAACTTCCGTTGGCCCAGCCAGCATTCAGCCCAGCTTCCTTAATGGCTCAATGAGCTTGGGAGAAGACCATCTGTCACTGCTAAGCCAAACCCCACAAATTTCTGTCTAGCCTTGGTCCAAGAGAATCCCAACTGGTCCAGCTTTGTTGATGCTGAGCTCTTAGGTATTACTAAACCCAACATTTTTTTTCACAGACAGGAAAGTGGAGACCTAGAAATGTTGTGACCTGCCGAAGTCACACAGGGCCACAAAGCCAGCATCTATCTGGCTGTCTCCCTGGAGTTCTGGGCAATGGTTACGAGCCTGCTGAGCAGGGGCCATACCTGCATCTCCTGAGTACTGAGCACCTGGGGCTGCCCAGCAATCACTACGGTGTCACTTTCGGCTTCTCCATCCATGATATCACCATCTGCCACCTCTGTTTGAGTGGCATCATGATCCTCCTCTTGTACTTCTGTCTCCCCCGTCTCTCCTGAAACAATGAACATGCATTTCATGACACTAACATGAGGAACACAGACAAGAAGAAGAGGGAAAAAAGACTGGGAGGGGGGCATTTCACTCAATGAAGGCAGGGTCCAGCGGAGGAAAAAGCAGCAGCAGCAGCAGCAAAGTGAGTCCTCATGAACAGCGGAGCCACCCTCAGGTAGCTCTGTGGTTTTGCTAGAGGCTGGACTTGTGGTGGCTTGACTGAGAAATGCCACCAGACTTAGTGGACCTCTTTGGAAAGCACTACTCTCCACGTGGCTTGTAAAGTCCTTGTGCACTCACCCACATGAGCACGCCACCTGTCTCCCAGGCCCAACTCCCTTGCTCTCCCCTACCTGGGTCCTGTGTGTTGCTGTTGGCATCTTGAGATGCTCCTGGAGCATCCTGCTCAGATTTGGTTTTTCCGGAGGCACTCTTGCTTCCAAAGAGGCTGCTGGGTTGGTTCACAATCCGTGACAGTGTCTCCAAAGGCTTCAGGGCAGCATTGACAGTGTTGGCCATGTTGGGACTGACACATAGGGAGAGAGAAAGATGAAATGAGCACAGGAGATCCAGCAAAGCTCTCAGAGGAGAGTCACCATCTGTATGTATCACGAGCATGCGGTGCTGGAGGCCAAGAAAATTCCTAGAGTAAAGAAAAGGTCACTGGACAAATGAGAACCAGGGAATTGGAGCCTGGGCTTCCTGCCCCAAATTCCTGACCACTGTATTTGAACAGAAATACATTTCCTCTGCCATCAAAAGTATGGTCTTTGATCTATCGGAGCACATAGTTCTAAAAATGGCATCCATCATTGGCCTTTTCAGTGACCTAACACTGGGATTTGGGGACAGAAAGAGAAGCTAGCAGTGCTAGCCAGGAAGAACTCAGGACATGAGCTCTTCGGTTGGCAGATGAAAGGGGTGGCAGGCCCCCCAGTCAATCACAAAACTTTTGTGAACCTTCTAGGATTGCCAAGTTGAAGAACTCTGTTTCATAGGCAGTCAAGAAAAGTCCAAAGTTTGAAAGGGAGGAAAGAAGGAGCCTAGTGGGGCTCACTCTGCCACCATGTGGGCTGAGCTCTTACCTGGAGAGGTCCAGACTATGGGGCACTCGCGCCAAGTCATTCACGAGGCCTTTCTTCAAGAAGAGCCGAATAATGTTGTTCATGCCGTTGTGCTGGGTCTTGGCCGTGGTGCTACTATAGAAGCTGGAGGTGGAGGGGCATGACTCCATGATGGTGCTTATGATGCACATCACTGCTTGGAGCCTGTGGTGGGCAAGAGAAAGGGCTGCTAGGGCCTCCTCCCCCTACCCCGAATTCCCAAGGCCACACAGGAGCAGCCTGTAAGGGAACGCATGAGATGACCCAGTCTGATACTCCCAACACAGACCTAGCATTACTGCCTAATTTACTCTGACATGACAGAGGTGTACTTTCTGTCCTCCCGTGAGCCCTATGGGGCTGCCAACGTGGTCATTCCACAAAAATTACTTTCTCCAAAGAGACCAATGATCTCTTAGCTGACAAATCCAATGGTCTTTTCTCCATCCTCATACTCCTTGACCTCCCTCTAGCTTTGGACACCGCTGAACACTCTCTTTTACTCAATACTCTTGTCTCTAGGTTTTCGGGACAGCCTCTGCCCTGGTTCTCTTCCTCCCTCTCAGACCACTCCCTGCCCTGTCTCCTTTGCAGGACATGCTCCTGCAGATCACACCCTCACCATAGGCATCCCTGAGGGGTCCTGTCCTGGGCCCTCTGCTCTTACCCCTCTAGACTAACTTCAATGGGGGACCTCCCTAGCTCCCATGGATGAAATAACCATCTATTTGTATGCTGACAATTCTCAAATCTACCCTCTCCCCCCCACCACAACCTCCAATTTTGCCTGTGCAACTGCCTTGCAGACATCTCAAACTGGATGCCTAGCAGATATATTAGACACCTTATATCCAAAGCAGAACTCAAAATCTCCCCCTAAACTGTACCCCACCCCCCTCAGGCTCATAACCTAGAAGTCATTCTGTACACTACTCTCTTTTACCCCCCTGTATCCAATATGGTGCTAAGGCCTGTCTATTTCACCTCAGCAGTATCTATCCAATCCACTCCCTGCTCTTGGCCCCTGCCTGTCACATCTGGAACAGTCCTTCAGTCCCTCCCACCTGGATGAATGCAGAGTCTATGGTGGCTCTGCCTGCCCCCAGTACATCCTCCATTCAACTGTCAAAGTAATCTTCCATGTAAGCCCAGTCCCTACTCCAGGAGAAACTCTAGGATCCACTAGAAGATTCACTGTTGGCAGTCTAAAGTCCTACCTTTCTAGTTTCCTCAGGTTACACATAACTCCATGACACATTCTCTTTGAGCCAATGACACCAGCCTCCGGGCTATGACACAAACATCTAGACACTCTATTTGATTCTAATGGTCTCCCCATTCTCTGTTCTGCCTGCTGACCTCTCTGGCTCCCTTTAAGTTGCAACTCAAGGTCAACCTATTACAGGAAGCCCCCCTATAACTCCTCTCAATTCCTTCCCTCTCTTATCTACCTTCAACTGAGTCTGTCTAGATACACACAGGTTGCCTCCTCTGGTAGATGATTAGTTCCGAGGGGAGGGAATGTGTCCAGTGGTGCCAAGTGCCTGGCACATAGTAGGCACTTATTGGCTGAAGGGCCAGACAGGGCATTTGGGGGCCTTGACCACTCACCTGGCATGTTTCTCTGTGCTCTCAGCCATTGCCAATGCTCGGCTAAGGGCAGCCTTGACTTCATTCACCAGGGCCACTTGGGCATCTGTGCCACTGCCTGCGGCAGCCAGGCTGGCAAGAAAGAGACGGGCTAATGCTGGGGTGTCTTTGTCCTCAGCATTCTGGGTATGTGGGAGAAGGTGGTCCAGCACAAATGCCAGCACGCTGCAGTCCTAAAAAAGAAAAAAATCAGCCATGATGTCTGATTAGAAGGCCATCTCGCAATGGCTCCCTCAACCTTCATGCCAAGAAAGAGAACTTCCAATTGTGCTATCCTAAGCCCTTCTATGAGGTTGGCACTTACTTCCTGAGAGCCTTACAGTATTCCCTCAGGGAGGAAGGAATCATCGATCACATTCCCTATAGAGGAAATGCCTTGGCCAAAATCAAATGGAAAGTGGACGGAAGGGCTCAGAATGAACACCAGCTCCTCTTGCTGTTACAATATCCTTCCAGAGACCACAAAATAGAAGGTGAGGCTCAAAGCCCTCCTGTCTCTGTAGCAGTGATGGGACTTGGTCTACTCAAACACTTATTAGTAACCAACCTGGAATGGCCAATGGGGGAGCTTTGGCAAAGGTGAGAGGAGGAAGGCAGGCTGGCTTACTTAGAGGTAGGACCTGCCTGGGGAAACCTTGCCCAGTAGGGCTGTGACTTTTTTTTTTTCACCAGAAAACAAGTGAGAAAGAGCCCTATGGGGCTGTATAGAGTCAATCTCCTAATGGCTGAGATGGAGAAATAGAACCAGAGAGGAATATGGAACAGACTCACGGAAAATCACATCACTCTGCCAATCAGGAGAACCTTGGTCTCCAATCTCAACACAGAACATCCTATGATGTCCATGCTCAGATTTTGGGGGTGAGTAGCCTCCAAAGGAGGAAAAGACAGAGATTTCAGCACTACAGATGCCAAGAATGGAGAGCAAAAGAGCCCTTATCTGGCATGAAAGCCCAGGTTTGATCACTCCTCCCATCCCCTCCCCTGGGTGCCCTAGGAAGGGGCAAATGACACGTTTCCAATGGTAAATACCTCTTTGATAAGCTCTGACTGGCCCACAGCATAGTTGTAGTTGGCAATCAGCGTGGCAATACCAACATAGGACCTGACCAACTCAGCCAGCAGCCTCAGAATGGTGGAAGTTGGCATCAAAGGCTTGCTGCCTTTGGCTTTCTGCTTGCCTTCTTCGGAAACTCTTTCCCCTTCCTTGTCTTTCTTTCCTTCCCGAGATTCCTCTGGAGTAGAAGCTGCTGAGACAGAGAGAGGGAACCAAATCACCATTCTTCCCCTTGCCCTCTGGACATCTCATACCAACAGTGACCATCAATAGAAGATCCACCTCCAGTGGGAACAGTGAATTAGTCCCCAGGCAGGACCCCAATAATGTCAAACAGCCTTTAGTACATAAAGATCCAGATTCCTCTTCTGTCAAGGGCACCACAATCATCCCCCTAGAGTGCCAAGCAGTGGCCAAATCTTGTGGTTCAAACATCCCTTGTAAACATCCCCTTCTCTGCACGCCAGCTCCTACTGTCCTCAAACCTGGAGTTCTACAGTGGCCTGTTGGTTGGTATCTGTTCCTCGAGCCTGTCCAAGATGCACACTGAACTACATTCTGCCCGTACACAGTGGCTCACGACAACTAGGAGCAAACATCAACTTTGGCTGGATTTCAAGCCAATCAGCTACCTTTCCAACCCCCTTAGCCTTCCTTCCCATTCCTGGCTCTGCAACTGAGCTCTGTGGTTCTCCATACCCTAACTACCCTCTCAGGGCTGGGTTCCAGCAGGTCTCCTCAGGACTGTATCCTTCCCAGTCAGTTTTCTTACTTCAAACCTGAACTATTCTCTTCCTCACCTCTCCTGTCCCCCAACTACCACTCTCTTGTATCGATTCTGAGTGTGCTTTAAGTCTCCACATTCTCCACCCTGTTAGAATTTAAGCCACATGAGGACAGGAGCACTTGAGTTTTGTCTTTGTTCTGAGCCTGTCAGTGAGGAGGCAGCTGAATAAGTGCTGAGTGATTGGTGTGACATGAAACCGTGAAGAAAGAAACTAGGAGGCCTGGAAGAAAATGACAGACATGCTACCACACTCCTCGGCAAGAAGACAGAGCAGCGAAGTACCTGCCAAGTGCTCCTGGCTCCAATCAGGAGCTGCACCTCAGGCCACCAGAGAAACCAGCAGTTCAGGAGCTTCCCAGAATCATTTTTTTTTCTAGAGGATAGTCATGGGAGCTTGGCCTGGAGAAAGCCAAGTGAGGAGACTTGGCGAAATGTCCCCCCTACACACACTTGCAGCCTCACTGCCACCCTAGGCCAGTGTGGCAGGATAGTCACAGACTCAAGGAATAGCTGGCTTAACTGTTACCTCCTCCTTGTGGGGTCCCTGACTGAGGTGTCTCAGTGGATGCACCATCGGTGGCAAAGACTTGAGCCTGCACACAGGAGAAAAAGAACACAAAGCCATGAATTCAAGATTGTGCTTCTGGGGACTCCAACTATAGTCTGCTAGACAGGGGAGTAACCTTGTTTCTCCCAGGAAAGGAGAAATGTCTGGAGGATTGGGGATGGGAGGCAAGCTGGCTGCTCCAGACATGGAAGAAACTGTCTTCCTCCACACCCAGCACCTCTGTTTCCTCACTACCACTATAGGTATTATGGGGAGAACACAAGAGACCTGGGTCTGAAGTCCATCTCAGAGTAGTGGCCTGGAGCCATGCACTTTATGACTGATGCCTCAGTGCCCTGATCTGCCAAATACGGATAACACCAGGTTGTTGTGAGTGAGGAAAGGGTCAAAAACAAATGACATAACTAAGGACCGAGAGCTGAGCTCCAGTTACAATGTACGCCCCCTTTGTACTACTCTCCACAAATTCAGCAACTAAATTAGGAGGAAATCCTTTTTACAGCTGAAGACAGGTCGTTCCAATAGAGAACAAGGGATGGCAAGGAAAAAGAACTTTCTAGCTACAATAATTAAACATAGCCAAATGCTCTGGGGTTCACTCAAGCTCCCAGACACACCCAACTTACGTTAATGGCGAAGCCAGTCTGAGCATCAAAGTCGCTGCCTTGGCGTGTCAGAGAGCGATACTGCTGGTATACTTCATCCCCCATGTCTTGAAGGATCTGGCTTACCTCCTGAGTCATCACTCCAGGTTTGGCGTCTGATTTTTCTACTATAAGACAACCCCACACCCCCCAATAAACGTACAACTTTAGTATCAGGATGCCCTGGGACCAGGTGATGCTCTAGTCTGTCCAGGATATAGCTGCCAGGCCCATGGCATGATGATCACAACAGGCAGGTAATCAAAACGTTACCAAACACACCAAAAAATTCCAGGTGGACATTAGTGTCTCCTGGATCACAGCTCTCAACCCAACACAGGATGTATCTTGTGTTACAAATGGCCAGAAATTCAATGTGACTGCATGAGTAGGAGACAGATATTTATGGCTCCATGGGAATTCTAAAGTTTCAGACACTAATCCACATCCTTCTATTGCCCCTGGTCCCTGCCCAATTTGTTCCATTGCTGCTCAAGCCA
Organism: Notamacropus eugenii; assembly: GCF_028372415.1. NCBI lineage: Eukaryota > Metazoa > Chordata > Mammalia > Diprotodontia > Macropodidae > Notamacropus > Notamacropus eugenii. Next base: position 102,415,923 of record NC_092879.1, read on the forward strand.
CACACCTTCTTCTGGAGCATGGTAGGCAGCCAGAGCATTAAGCATGTCGTAAATCACTTCCTTGATGGTATCCGGAATGAGAGGTAGAGGAGAGGGCTTGACTGGGGTTGTCTTCACCAACTGAACAGCATTTGGACCTTTGATCCTCAAATTCTCAAACTCATCATCTGATGCTGAGCCAAAGGGAGAGAGAAAAGAAAAGTGAAGGTTTCTTGGTCAGCAAGCATGACAATCCTTTGCCCCAAAGACAGAGCCAGAGCCTTACTATGAAATTGGAAATTCTTGGCACTTCTAAATCTCACAGAGTTTGATAGCATTCAAAAAGGATAGGAAATGACAAGGAGTTGGGCCTGGAATTCCCTAAAGAAGTCCCCAGCAGTTCCCCTTTGGCCAAGGGAAGGGGGCACAGGAAGCAGGGGTAGGTCCTCTTTCTTTCCAGCTCTCTAATTGGATGGAGTTGGAAAGAGGAAGCAGGGTCACAGCCAGGGTAGTCCTAAGGTGCTGGCACATGGCATAGGCCTCACTCATTGGGGAACTCAACCTGACACAGGATTGGGCATGAGGACTATTGCAGGCTCAGGTTGGAATCCAGGCTCCTCCAGCCTGATCTGGGCCACTTTCTTCATATATAAAAGTGAGGTAGGAGGAGATGACTTCCAAGGGGATAAAGGATGACAATGCCAGGTGGAGACAAGGCTGGGCCCCCTCCCACTTACAAATTTCATCTCTATTTGTCCAGTTTGGCTTTCCTTCTGTTTTCTGCTTGCACCGAGCCCACCTCCAGACTGCCCCAGAAGAGCTCAAAGAACTCGGACCCTCTGTCTGTTGCTGCTAATGTATTCCCCAGCTAAATAAAAGTACTCCAAAGGAAGCAGAAGCATACAAACATAATGCCAAGCATGTGGATGTATCAGAATCAACACCCTTGGAGACATCCAAGTCCATGGCACCTCGAAAGACATGTGGTCTTGAGACTCACCGGTCCCTGAGCCTCGAGGGGCTGGAAGAGCAATGCGGATACAGCCATTTGCCACCTCAGTGAAGATATCTGGATTACGGCATGCAGCTGGCCCAAGGACACGGAGGATATAGTTGATCTCCCGGGAGCCTAGGCTGCCAGATACCACTCCAGATGTGGTGCTTCCAGCCCCACTGGTAGCTGCAGAGCGTACAACCTAGAAAATGATGCACTATCAAAAGCAACCCTGGCAAACTAGAGCTGTCTCCATTCAGAGTATGCCCGGGATCCTCACAGGGAAGGTCAATAGGAAGAGCTCCAAAAGTATTCATGTCACAGTGAGATTCTCCTAATGCTTAGCCTCGAATCCTAGGTTTAAACTCAGCTCCCATGCATTTCCTTCATTTTGAAGCTAAGGGGGATGGGGGTTGGGTTGTCATCACACAAAGAGTCCCGAGCACAAGGCTGGCACATGACTGCTTCCACCATCTCATGGTAAGACACAACTAAGGTCACACTGAAGGGGAAGAGTAGCAAATGGGGTGCTGAGGGCTCAAGGCTTGAAGAGAGGCACCGGCCACCTACCTTTTCCATGGTATGCTGCAGGGTACATGGATCCTCAATGATGTGCCTCAAGAGCAGGGTAACCAGAGGGGTAAATCCATTGAAGCCTGAGCTCTGGGTCAAGTTTAGGATCATGCGAGTGCTCTTCAGTTCAGCAAACATCAGGGCATACTTGTGGTCTCGGGTGAGCCGGAGGCAGAGGCGCAAGGTAGCATGCAGTGTATCTGGGTCCACTGGGACACCCAGCATGCTCACGCAGGCCCTGATTAGGACTGTCACCATCTCTTCTGTCAGGCCCTGGATCAGGATCTCCCCTAGTTGGGCCTCCTCAGTAACAAGCTCCTTCTCAAGGCTTGGACTCTCAGGAGCCAAGGGGCATTCTGGGAAAGGGGATAAGAGCATATTAAAGACTCCTGGAACAGCTCTGGTTCCCTGGAATAAAGGCCTAAGCTTTCTACGAACATAGAGCAGCCACACTCCCCCCTCTAGCCAGGGGGAAGAGTTTAACAAGAGATGAGTGAACAAAACGGACTTAGGCAAGCAGGGTGTTCATGCCTGATGGAGGGTGGGGGTGGGTGAAGTTGGGGACGCAGGAAGCTCATACCACTGGAGATGCTCTCCTCTGTGGGCTTGGCATCAACCTCTTTGGCTTCATCCAGGGTCTTTTCTGGCTCCTGCTCATGGCCATCTCGAGTGTTCTTGCTAAGTCGTGGCACTCGCAGGAGGGTCAGCATCACAGGGCGCCGGTTACCAGTTTCCTCATTGACCTGGATGTTGAGGGGGACAGGACACAAGGCGTGATACCTGCCATTTAAGAAATGAACGAATCCCCCCAAGTCTTGGTGGTTCTATGCAGGTAAAAGCCAGCTGCCAATCAAGAGCTGGACAGACTGAGTGCCAGCCCTGCTGGGCTTGGGCCAGATCCTCCTTCTCTTACTCTCAGGCTGAATTTAGAAAGGCTGACCTTTCTAAATTTCTCTGCTCTGAACTTGGCCTCCTGGCTCCCAGATCACCCTAAACCACCGGCTTAGCAAACACAACAAGAGCCTGTTCAAGCCCATCACCCCCAAACTCTTCAAGGCTGTGGCGAGAAGGGTGTCTTCACATACCTGCACCATGGTGGTGAACTGCACGGTGTAGCGCCGTCGGCTGGCTGTGAAGCGGACGCTTGTCTCACCAGCTTTCCAAGCAGCATCAATGGTGCTGTTGTTGCCTGCACTGTAACTACACCAGCGCCCGGACCGGTCATCAAACCAGCGCCAATTGTTGTTGTTAGCCTGTAGGTACTGGTGAGCAAAGAAGCAGGTCACCTACCCTCTGCTGGAGGGAGGTGGGCAGTCACCTCTCCCCAAGTCAGGTGTCTAGAAAGATTTCCTCAAGAAGACCAAGTTCTTCTAATAGGGGAGAAGATTAAGCCACAACCAAGCAGTATTTTTGGACAAAAGGACAGCTACTTGGAAGGCTGTCAGTTAATGGCAACACCCACTTCCAAAACATCCAGGAGGCCTCATCAAACCTTAGGGAGAAACTGTCCAACGTGCAACTAAGGTTCTACGAGCAAGGTCACCAAATAATGACTTTGCCCCAGTTCCTCAACATGGGCCACAGGATCACTAAGAAGCCAAAGTCTGTTTTACCATGTTGGGGACCTTGGCTCCTTCCAAGTGCCAGCACCTTGCCCACCTACCTTGTTCATCTGGGCTCTCCTCTTGGAGGAGATGGCTGTCTTCTCATAGAAGTCAATCAGGAGCAGCACTGGGGTGATCCATCTGAAAAGGGAGTCAGCAAATGCCCTAAAGGAACCCTGATAGGCCACCAGGACACTGTTCATCCCCAACTGAGCGATCAGTGCATCTAAGCTCTTCACAAAGCCACAGCACAAGGGTCCACAGAATCCCTACGAAGGTACTTCCCCACCTAACAAAGAGACCTTGGCAGTCGGCAACTGTCACTTACTTTGGGGTATGGACCTCCTTCTGCTCTTTGGCAGCTTGAAGGCACGGCTGGACCACTTCCAGAAGTTTGATGAGGACATTGAGGATGCCACTGGATTCAACCACCCGAGCACATGGAAGTTTCAATTCCTGAGTTGGCAAAAGAAGGAATGAAATGCTGCCCCCTGTCCATGGATCTGGCTCTCGGAAAAGCCCTCATACACAGCACAGAAACTCACCTCGAACAGCAACGTCAACAGCAAGATCCTAGTTGCCAAGTTTGAGGCCTGAGGAAGGGTCACCATCTGACTGATCCATTCCGAAACTGTTTTGGTGTCACTGGTTGTCAGGGGAAGAGCTGCTTTGATCAAAACATCAGCAGCTTCCCAGACCTAGAAAGGAGTAAAGACACGAGAGAGATGTTCGTGGACTTCAATGCGCATGGTTACTCTGCAAAAAGGCCAGTAAATACCAATAAGAGTTCTGCTTTGTGCCAGTGGCTACTCAGGGCATGTACCTCTCATTCAGACTGGAAGTTACCAGTATTTGAAGAATCTCACCAAATTCACACGCTCTCTGCACCCCGCCCTCCATGTTTTCTGAGTAGCTCCAAGAAGCCAAAAGCAGACTGAAGGGAGTCCATCAGGAGGGAGATTCTAGTTCAGTGCGCTAACGATTCAAATCAAAATGGTTTGCGAATGGAAAGGGGTAGCAGGGTTAGTAGTGAATGCCTTCTAAAGGGAGCTATTCAGAGAAGATGGAAGGAAGGCGAGGGTCTAGGGACACTGACCAGGAAGCTCAATTGCAGAATGAGCCCAGGCCTGCCAGGGAAGCCAAGACTGACAAAAAGGCTGGGGCCAAGGTGAGAATGGAAGAGGTATGTGACTACTGCTTGGGATGGATGGGACCATGATTCCCAGACACCACAGACAAAGAGGAAGAATGACCTTTGACCTGGATGTGACAGGAGAGAAATGCAGTTGATGTCCTGGATAGGGAGGGAGAGGGTGCCAGGCCACCCCTAGTGAATGCAAGCCACCTGGTCCAGAGGAGAGATGGACATCTTCCCTCCTCCCTTGGAGCATGAGAGAACTGGCAGATGGGGCCGCAGAGCACTATGGAGGGGGATTCGAAAGAAAATGGGAGAAAATGAGAGAGTGCCCACAAGAATGCAGGATGGTAGTAGATGGAGTCCCGGTTTTCCAAAGAGGGAAGAGAACAGACTCTAGGCTGGGAAGTTTGCCTTTGATTCCTGGGGGAAGAAATCCCTGAAAGGATTATTAAGGAGAGGAGTGGTGATTTCAGGGAGTCCAAAAGCCTCCCTCCAGAGCAGGCCAGGCCTCTTTGGATGAGCTTGCTTTTCTAGGATGGGAGGTGGAGGTGCTATGGCACCAGGGTGCCTAGATTTCCACAGAACATTGGATCAAATCTCACGTCCCATTCTTGGGGACAAGATGGATCAGCTACGTGACAGACAGTACAAGGAGATGGGTTTGGAACCACTTCCATGGTCAGAAATCAAGTCACTGAGAACGCGTCAGCCTGAAGAAGGGGGTCTCTGGGAGAGCGCTCCAGGGATCTGCAGCTGGCCCCGAGTCGTGTACCATGGCTCTGCATCCGTGCCTTCCATAAGGGCCTACCTAGGGCCTGCTCATCAGATCGTCAGACAAGAAGTTGGGAGAAAGAATGAAGACACGGGATGGCAGAGCCAGAATCCAGAAGCATCTCAGCAGGCTAGAGCACTGGGCTGAAATTCACTAGGAATAAATGTCTTCCCTTCAAAGTAACAATAAAATTAAGTTTCAGAAATATCAGATGAAGGAAACTTAAGGTCACTAAATGGTCAGCAATGTGCTGGGGCAGACACTTGGCTCCCTGGACACCACCCTTGACAAGCCTCATCTAGACAATCATGTTCATGGGTTCTGGGTACCAAGGTTTAAAAAGAAGCCTGATAAGCTGGAGAGGGGACAGAGGAAGTGAGCTGGTTTAGCCTACAGGAAGGAGGTTTGTGGAGATGAGGGCCTCAGGGAGAGTAAGGGAGCTAAGTTACGGGAGGAGAGTGTGCACTGGACCCATGGCAAATGAGGCTCTTCAAGCAGATGGGGGAAGATGAGCTAAGAGGGATTCCTTTCCAGATGAGCTCGCTACCCTGCACGATGAATAATGAGGAGGCTTCAGAACTGAGGATTGTGGTCCAAAGCTATAGTTGGGCACCAGCAGCGACTTGAAGAAGGCTAGGCCCTGGGGCTGGCAGAAGGCTGTCCCAGTGGCACTCTAGCGAATGCTCACCTGATTGACCACCTGCTTCAGAATCATGTCCCGGTAATCGGCCCCATTGCGCTTAATGGCGGTCATGATCAAGTCACACACACGGTATACGGTGTCTGGAAGCTCATCCAGGAGATGGAAGCAGCCAGGCAACATGGTGTCTGTGAACCCGTGGAGCTCTTCCTGCTCCAGGGGCTCAGCGTCCTGGAATTTCTCCAGGCACTTGGCCTCCTCCTCTTCTTGCTTTTCCCGGGCTTTCCGCTCTTCTTCCTCCTTCCTGCAAGCTGCTTCCTGAGAGTTGGGAAAAGTGAGGACACATTAGGGCACTCAAAAGCAAGACTTCCCAAGGTATGGCTCCTTTCCGTGTCCGCTTCTAACATAGGAGAAAGCCTACAGAAAACAGTAGTGGCAGAAAAGCAGAATAGGCAGTATTCCTGTCTCCCAGGGAGGCTGCCCTCAGGCAAAGTACTTTGACCTTGAAGTTACCTCGGGGGACTCTGCTCTCTGATCCATTGGGATATCCTGTCCCAGAGACATGGCAATGGCCCTCATCATCTGGTCCTCTTCAGACATGCTGAGATCCTAAAACAACGAGAGAGAAGCAAAGTGAGGCCAAGGCAACAGACCAAGAGGCATGAAGATGCTGGAAGAATTGCTGCACAAAGCCACCCAAAGTTAACGATGCCCAGCTCCAGAGACAGACACATCAAGACCGTCTACCGAGGCAACGGAACGAGCTGTGCCCTATGACTTGACCCTTCAGAGGCAGGAAACAATTTGCTCATTTGGTACATGAAAGACAGATTTTTCACACTTTCCCAATGTATTACTTTTGTTGATTTTGTTCTCAGTCTTTTCTTTAAAAAATGTCATTCGTTAGATGGGACGGCTATCTGGGAAAGGGTGACATATTAGGGAAATAATAACGAGAGAGGTTTTGGTGATACATAAAAAAATCCCCAAAGCTATCAAGAAATACATATATGGGAAAACAAAATTAGCCAACAGAAAGCATCAAATAATCATGTGCCTTTAAAGAAAGGAGGTTCCCTTCATGCCCTCATTCTCCATTCTGAGGCCCTGCTGCTTTTGAAGCTTGGCTCGGAATATGCCCCACGCCCCCCCTTCTTCCTACCAGCTATGACACAGCTGTGAGTGACTTAGGCCTGGTGTCCACAATCTTAGGAAAAATCTGTTTGGTAGAAAGCCATGCAGCTTATGGCAAATGGGCATGGGACACAGGACAAAACTGGCATTTACTAAGAGTGAAAAGGGGTGACAAGCTCGACAGAAGGCTGCAACTGCCACACTTGTACACTCATATTCAGTTCTTGGGGACCTGATGACTAGTGTTTCAAGGTGGACTACAAGAATCTTGGATGCTTCTGGGAAATGGTGGAGGAGGGAGAAAGAACCGCAGACATGATGCAGCACCAGTTGATACCTCACACTCAAGAAATGGCCTATGGTGTCACCAACAAAATTTCTCTACAGAAAAGTCAGCATGGTAGTCTCATGACAAGAGAACAAGGAAATGGCCAGTTTGCTAACCCCACTGCCCTTACAATGTCAAACTAAATGGCATGGGTGGTTGGGGGTGGGTGTAGCTCTCCTTAACAGGGCCCACAGAAGTAGGGTTGGCTTCTCCTTGGGATGATCCAGGAATGGCTAGAAGTTTCCAAATTGAAGACTTGGTGAAAGCCAATGCTCACACATGCTGAAGGCCAAAGACTACACTCAAAAAACCAGGTCAAGTGGGAGAAAGCAGGCTGAGAAGGTATTAAGCAAGAAGGAGGCTGTTGTCAACTCACCCGGACGACTCCTCCCATGAGTGGAGGAGGGTGAGTCAGGAGATACTCAGTAGCCTGCTCCATGGTGCTGGTGTTCAACAATGCCTCCATGGCATGCTCTCTGGTGAAGCCCATGTCCATTAGCTGGAAGGAGAAAGACCTCTTCAAGCCACTGGAGTGGAGAAGGGCTCAGCCTGCAACAGTGGGGTGCCCAGGATGCCCCAGGTCTTGGCATTCCCAGAGGAGAAGGCAAGTCCAACACAGCTTTCTGATGGCAAAGCTCAGTGTCTGCGGGAGCCTTGGAACTACACTTCCAAGTGAGCCTGTGGACTGGCCTTGGTGACTGAGCAAGGGAGGACCAATGTTTAATGCTATTCCCAGAAGGCCCACAACTGTCAGCTATCACAATGCCAGGCTAGGGGGCAAGGCCTGGATTGATGGGGACTCCCAAGCTTTTCAGAAAAAAATCAATATTCCTTCCTTCTCTCCTTTTGAGAGGTGAAGGGTGGCAGCAGCCATTTTGAAAGGCAGCCTTTATTTAAATGACCTTATTGCTACATGGTTGGCTTGGGGTTGAATATAAGGCCTCATTGTCAGCCTCCCTCCAAGGCTGACACTGTCAGTTTCCACTCCACTCACATCTCTTTCCCATGGGTATGTGCCAAGCTTAGGCCACTTTGAAGGAAACAAAAAACACAGAGAAGGTGTAAAGTCTGAATGGTGTTAAAAGCATAACCTGGCATGAAAACTGTGAGGACAGCCATCATTATGATAGTGACTCTACCTGTACCAGTGAAATGGGGGCAATGGTACTTCTTGGCCCTTGAGCACATCCAGAGGCCTCTGGTCTAAGGGAGAGGCTTCTAACCCAGATGTGCCCTAGTACTAGGACCAAAGGGCGTGCATGCTACCTGCTGGAGTTGCTGCTGGTTGACTTGAGGGTCCCGGCGGGAGCCACTCTCCTCCTGCCCTGATTCTTCTTCTCCTCGGGTCCCTTCCTTATCCTTGCTCAGTCGCTCTCGGATGACAGGTTCACCACGAAGGATATGGCACAGAATGGCCAACATTGATTCAGCCATACGCCCACCGTACACTTTCAAGGGCTTGCGGTTCCACAGGTTCTTGATGCAGGTGAAGGCTGCCTGCAAGGGGTAGAAGGGGTCCTGTCAATAGCACACTCATTACACCCAGAAAGCCCTGAGGGCAAAGGGGACTTAGAGACTAGGCTTTGACTGGAAAGTGGAACCATTATAATGCTTCAATTATATTCAATTCTGCCCCCCCCCCCCCCATCCCATGGAACAAAGTATAATTCCTAGAAACAATGAAAAAAGACTTCTCAGTGACAACAATGATGTAAGAGAGAAATCAACTTGGATTAGGTGTACTGAGAGAGGACACACTGTCCAATAAGGGAGCTTGATTCAGCTTAGTTTGGTACAAGGCAGAGGATTCCCTGGGGAAGGGCCAGTGGTCCCTGATGGAGGGACAAAGAAAGAAACAGCAGAATTTAGTGCTAGGCACCAAGCAGGGTCTGGAACCATATGAAACAAGAAAGGTGCCTAGTTGCAAAGAAAAGGCTACCACTTGAAGCCACAGCAGAGAGAAATCCTTCTGGGCAACGAGTCACTCACCTTCTGAGTTACGACAAGGAATCGCAGGGCACTGAACTGAGGGGGGCTCTGGCCCCCAGGAAGCTTGGCCGGCAAGGAGTGGGGAGATTCTAGCACAGTGGTTGGGTTCACCATCTTCTCTGCCAGCATGAGCCAGGCATCTAGGAACTCTCCTGTGCCATCTGGCAGGTCAGGGTGTTCAAGGCCCTCAGAAACAGGAACTTTGCCTCCCATGGAGAGAGCCCAGTTGAAAGTTCTAGGTGGGGAAAAGGGAGGCAAGGAAGGAACATGTACACAAACCTCAGTGGGAAGGAAGGAAACAATTCAGCATCTCTATTGGCACATGTTGCTTTCTCGCTGTGCTCATGCATGGGCATTACTTTCTCAAAATTACAGGGTCCGGGTGAGTTTTGGGGCTTTCTTCACCAAGGAGTCACTAATTTTTGAGCTCAAATGCATAATGCAGGCAACTCAACCAAGGGTCCAAGAGGAACCAGTGGCTTTGAAAGCTCTCTTTAGTTACTTTTGTAACCCTAAGCATTTTGCTTTATGTACTCAACAATCTTCTGAGAAAAATTCTATAAGGCTTCTATCCCTCACCACCCCAGGGGTCCTTGAGAAAGAACTCCCAGCCTAATAAAAGGGCCACCACTCAGGAGGGGTAATATGATATCCTTTCCCACCCCCACCCCCATCAAAGTAACAAATGTACCAAGAATCACCAACTACTTCCTTTCATCAGAGAAGAGGAAGACTAGGTGATACAAACCAAATGATGATACTGAAATGGCTGCTGGTTGGGCTTTTTGCTTACACCTTCTCCCATAGTACAGTGACCATCCTTAGGGGATCACTGGGGCTGAACACCCTTGCCCAAAAGCCAAGACGCCTGATTTTTCACATATACAGGGTTGTCCTTACTCAAAAAGAGCATTGTGACCTCCAGAGCAGAGAAATTTTTGCAGCATGAGGTGGTATGGGTACTTCCTTTCATCAAACAGCATGGGGGAGGTGAAGCCAACTGAACAGATGAAGAAAGTCAGCCTGTACAAGAGAAAAATGGACCTAAATGAGCCCCATGTCAATAGGACATAATAAATAGCATGCTGATAACTCTTTAGTGAGGGAGCACATCCATAAGATGCTAAGGAAGACTGTACCATAAGGAGGTGAACACTAATTCCTGCACTCCAGGGTAGGCAGAAACTAAAAAAAGGACAGCTCCAGTTTGGTGGTCATTTCTTTAGATCACAGAAGGCACGTCAGAAGGAGGTCCTAGACCACTGAGGTCAAGGCTCTCCTTACACACAGGGTAAGGACCTCCAAGGACTAGACAGCAGTAAGTTGGTGGCAGATTTGAGACCACAGAATGGTCATTTCCAACAAGATTTTGCTATAGAAGCCCACCAAGTCAAGGCCTTGTTCTCACTTCTGCAGATGTGCCCGATGCTAGGGCCAAGCAGCCTCTGTGGATGGCTCACCTGAATCTGGGTGTGGGTGTATATGGTGGGGGCTGCCAGGACAAGCCCTTAGTGAGGAGTTTGGTGAGAGCAGAAGCTGTTGCCCGGGCCGCAGGTGTTGGTGCTGTAGTGGTACTGGTTGCATGGTGACTCCTCCGCTGGCGAACAGGGGATCCCACACAGAGTTTAACAAGGAGCCCAAAGAGCTCAGCAAGAGCTCGGCCTAATCGTGAGGAGGCTGAAACACAGAATTCATCCCACTCAATTGTGAAGCACTGAAAAACATGTTAGGTACTGGACAAGGACCCGGGACATAGAGGCAAGAGAAACAGGCCTCCCTCCACTGTACAGGGCTATCCATGTTCACAGGTCAAAAAATACAAAAGAATTGAAAGAAGGCACCAAAAAAGATAGCAGAACATGAATGGAGCCTTTGAGGTGTCAAAATTTTAAAGGATCAGAAAGTTGGTTATTCATTCATGCAACAACACTGTGACCATACCACGCAGTTGTACTGGCGGAAGGGGGAAATGGTCAGCTTATTGGGAAGGATGATCGGTCCACATGACATCCAAGAAACACCCTGTGGGGTGTGGGAATCCACCTCCTCCCCCTCTACAGAGTGCCTCCATGTTGCTCCTTCCCTCAAAACAGTTCCAGGTCCCTCCCACCAAAACTGGGACCTGCCCTCTCTTCTCCCACAATCCTGCTTCAGGTCAATGAGCTCCATTACACAATCTCTATGCCTGTTGTTTTCATATCTCTTTCCCCGGCCCAAAGCTCTTTCATATTCTCACTTTACCAACTGCCCTTTAGACACTGTAAACAAGATGTCCTCTGGACATTCCAAAGCACAGTTCATTCTGTCCCTTCCCTCAATCTGGGGCCTCACCAGCCTCCCAGTCGCCAAGGTTGTCAAGCAACCTTGATTCCTCCCTCCCACACATCCCACAAAGCTAATCAGTCATCACATCTTATTGTTGCTACCTACAGAACATCTCTTTAATATGTCTCCTTAAGCAGAACCAGGAGAACTTTGTGCACAGCAATGACCACAGTGTGTGAGTTTTTTTCTTGTAGACTTGGAACTTCATTGCAATGCAAGGACTTAAAAAAATTCCCAATGGTCTTTTAAGGTTTCCACATCCAGAGAAAGAACTATGGAATTCAACTGCAGATTGTAGCAGACCATTTTCTTTTGTATTATGTTTTGGTTTGTAATATGATTTCTCCCATTCATTTTAATTTTTCTACACAGCATGACTATAGTGCAAATGTATTTAATAGGAATGTAGGTGTAGCACCTACATAAAATTGTATGCCGTCTTGGGGAGGAAGGGGAAAAAAAATAAGTGATTGTAAAACACTGAAAAGAAATAATATAATTTAAAAAATAATATGTCTCCTTAGTTTCTGTTCATCTCATCTTTGCAGCATCTCTCATCTTACACTGGGACCCAGTGATGTAGGCCCTCCTCATTTCACACTGGGACTACTGGCACAGCCTGCTGGTGAGTCTGTCTTCTAAAGCCCCGCTTCACTCAACCTCTAAGGTAATTTTTCCTAAAGCGCATGTCCAATGATGGCCCCCAAAATCAAATACAAAAAGCTCTGTTTGGCATTCAGAGTCCTTTATGACCCAGGCCCCCCTCCCCACCCCCTACCACATACTCTTCCATCCAGAGACACTAGCCTCCTGGCAGTTCTACACACACAAGACCCTCGAAGTTGAAGCTCTGGGCATTCTGTCTGGCTGTCCACAAAACAGAAAACTCTGCCTTCCAGCTTTCTTCAAGTCTGTACTAACACTGCACCTTCTGCAGGAGGCCTTGCCGAATCCCATTTCTTCCCTCCCTCCTTCCCCACTACTAGTGACATTACTTGGGGATTTACTTTGCATATGGTCTTGTATATAGAGAGATGTTTGCACCTGAGGTCCTCCAGGACAGAGACCAAGTTTTGGCCATTCTTGGCATTGGCAGCATGCCAAGATCAGTACACAGTAGGTACTTAATACATACTGCCTAACTGGAGTGCTAATTTGGTTCATTTCTATGTTCTGGTAGGCAAGTGATGCGCTTCAGATCAATCTTAAGTAACTAAAAAGAAGTCAGTGACTAGCTGGAATCCCCCACTGTGGTCTCAGGAGAGACAGAAGGTGCATACACTGAAAGCATGTAGTTCAGGGCTCTGTGATGCTTCGTTCTCTGCTCCAAAGGAATGCTGCAGACGAGGGAATGACAAGGGATAGGCAGAGACGATGGTGATGCAAAGACAAAAAAATTCACTTTCAAGAGAGAAAATGAAGGGAAAGGCACAGCAGACTCAAAGTGACTTTGAAACACCCTGATCTGGCCCAAACTGCCAAAAGACAGCCAAAAGGTAAAGCTGGGCCAGCCAGACATTTTTGTCCATCAGGCCCAGGGAGAGACAGCAATCACTCACCAGAAAGCAAAGGCTTAATCTGTTTGATTCGAGCTGCCATGGCAGGGGTAATCTTAGACTTGCCCTTGGCATCTGAGGCACTGGGCTCATCAGTCTCCATGGGAGCCAAGGTGTCACCATCCAGGCCAATGCCTTCCAATAAGCCCTGGGCGGAGGCCTCCACAGTGGCTGCTGTCCCATCACTTTCTCCTTCTGCACAGATTGAAACACAGAAATGATGAAGAGTGTGACTGGAAACGCTCTGGCTCCTTGAGCCTTTAGGGCTCATATTAATCTCAACCCCAGTTTCTAGCACTCAACTCTGCACACAGAGCAAATGGATTCTAAATGAAAAAGGCCACTGACCTCAGTAGCCCTAACTCTAAATGCACTGACAGAAGTCTGTTTGGCAGTTTGCTATGCTCCACTGTGTGTGTGGGAAGGACTACTGTGGCTCAAAATGAGTATTTAATGAAGGTTTGTAACACCCATGTAAGTAGAAAGATGGGGTGGGGTGTTCAACTACATTTGAAGACCTTTTATCTACCCACTTCTAAAAAGAAACATCTTCCAAGTTCCACTGAATCCCAGATAGGATTAAAAACTCAACAAGGACCAGAGAGGAAAATACCTAGTTAGTTACTAAAGAAAATCGCAAATAATGTCTCTGATTAAAAACAGAAGAACAAGCCAGTAGCTCATCCTCTGATTGAGGTTCAATAATGGCTGTCACTTGCCTTATTTGTGACCAAATAGAATTCAGGGCTAGAATCTGTACCATTAACAAGCCTTTTAGAGTTACCAGTTTTCTTGGTTCCATGAGTAGCTGTTGTGGTGACTGCCTTCTCCTCTTTTGGGACCAACTTCTGCATGTCTGCTTGACCAAACTCGCACCCAGAAGGGAGGCTGAAATCACACAAGAAATGAGACAAAGCTCTACCTTCTTGGCCACTAACTATACTAGCAACTTCAAGGCCCCAGAGCTAAGTGAGATCAGAAGCAGCTGCTAGATCAAAGGAAAAGTTGCATTCCCAAGGGAGCATGACCATGAGCTGACCAATCAGCCATTGGAGGACCCAAGGTGACAGACAGGGAGCTGCACATGTCCACTCTACGGCCTGGCAGGATGTTGCCGGCCACTCTCTTCTAAGACTTCTCAGATGAACTAAAAAGCCGGGAAAGGGACCCTGAAGGCAAGTCTGGAGCATATTTGGGGCCATGGAGGCCCAGAAGATTTAAGATTCTGCTCTGGGATCATAGATTTAGATAGGAAGGGACTTTGGAAACCAAGTCCTCATCTTCCATTTTACACTTCAACAAATATGGGGAAGGAAGTCTCAAGGACTCAACTAGGTAACATAGCTCAAAGTTTTGGATGCAGGTTATAAGCAGATCTTTATGATCTTTTGGAATTCAACGCTATGGATTGGGCAACTTAGTTGCCTGTCTGATAGAAGAGGCTTGGGGAGAAGCCCTTCTCCACATCCCTCTTCCCTTACCTGTTTGGTGTACATAGTGAGAGCAGAACTGTGCTTTCCCACACAAGGGAACAGTAAAGCTGGCTCAGCTTGCTTAGGACACTTAAACCCAGCTGGGAACCCCATTGGTTTACTGAGATGGCACGGATCTCGCTCTAGAACAAAGAAAGGAGACAGTGCTATCCCACAGACAGGTATCTCCCAACTTGACATGGAAAAGATATCAATCCCTTGATACTCTGCCATACTCATCTACTCTATAGCAGATAACAGTCTGGGGAAAACAATGGTGGATCAAATTAAGGGTACCTCCCATGTCCCTTATTCCGTATGTCCCTTTTGGACAGGGAGGTAGCTACCCAGGGGAAATGAAGCCTTTACTAGATTCAAAGCAAATGACCCAATATTGAAGGTCTGAAATATTTTCCCATGTCCCCTGATGACACATCACAATTTGAAGCAACCCACTTGCCACTGATAGAAGTGAAATGTTGGCTGATTTCATCAGAAGAAATTCAAATAGACTAAAGGGAAAGAGCTATGGAAAGAAACTGGCCATCAGGAGCTAGTAATTCTGCTGACTTTAACCAGGAAAATTAGCTCCTTCAAGGAGACACTGCTTCCCTTGTGGCAACCTGCCAAGAAAGCAGACATCCTGGTGTTCCAAGAAAGCAACCTTACAGGGATTGGGAGGTATTCCTCAGTTACAAAATGGCATATTCATCTTAAAGAATCTCATTACCTGGCCAACCCTGCAAGTGTGAACAAACATCATGATGTAGGCATGAGCAGCTGTGAGGGCATGCAGTAAAGGGGTAGCCTGGGCAGAGAGGGTGGCGTCTGCGACATTGCCAGCACAGGCAAGTTCTCGCAAAAGCACAGAGCCCCCAGGGGCCTCGATTGGCCGGTGCAGAGGATCCAGAGAGGAGAGGATAGAGTCCAACTGCAGAAGGCCCTCCTGCAGGACCTTGGGTTCATGGGACAGAGTCTGCAATAAATGATCCCAGGATTACAACATTGCACTGACCTTTCTGTTTTTAACATCACTGTTACATGCAAACAACTTGGCCCTTGGTTCCCTCCCCAAATGTCCTTCAGAAGGAAGCCAAACAAACCATCATAGCAACGGCAGGCATAGCCTCCACTTCTCTCCCAAGGAGGGAAGCAGATTTGCTCATGAAGGCCTCTAGAACCATAATAGTTTGCTGTATTCTCAAGCCTTTTAAAATGCTGTTGTGATCAATAAACATAGGATTCTCCTAGCTACTTTCTTTCCTTGTTATACCGCCTCTCTGCTTAGCAAATACTAAAAAGGAATATCCTGGAGGGGCCTAGACCTGCAAGGTCAGAATGAGTAGCTACAAGGGCACCATCCAAAGGAGAGGAGGCTGCCATGGCTGGGATTCCACTCAACAGGAAATGGCAAGACAAGGCTGAACATGGCCAAGTCATCGCATTCTCCTTTGGGATTCCCAGTGATCCACTAGCACCTCCCAACATTCTCTTGTCCTGTCCGCATGTGAATAAGGAAGGAATTTATCCATCTTTTCAAGTTTGCTTGCTTCTCTCACCAAAAGCAAAATCAAAGATTGCTCACTGTCAAAGGGCTTGAATAAACAGAACAGAGCCACAGACAACAAAGCCAGCTGAGGTGAAAATGTCCCTGATTTACTATGTGTAGATATGATTACTTTGGATGTTTTCTCCATGAGACTGAAAAATGGGAGCAGGCTGAGTGATCCGCTAGCCACAGCACACCCCACTGTTTCTCCTTAACAAGTAGAACAATTCCTGTCTCGATCAGTGGTACATTAATGAGCTCACATTATTCCCAATACTGATGGTTTGGATCTTTAAATAGCCTTGCTGGTTTCATAGGAGTGATAGGAAGTCTCAACACATAGAGGGGTTAATTTCTGTTTCATCATTTTGCTTGTTGGGTTGCCTGGTTTTTGGTTTGGTTTTTTTTTGGTACCACAGAAAGTACTTGAATGAATATGTGACCTTTACTTCTGCCAAACATCTAGCTACCCCTATGCACCATGCAGGGACACTGTCAGGTCAAAGATACTGAACAACTTAGTTGCTTTTGCTACATATGCCCAAATGGTTTTGCATGAATGGTTTGACTTGCTGAAGGGCTTCTAATCATGAAAGGCCACCAAGTGACTCATGGTGGGGGCATCAGCACTGAGTACAATGTGAAAGAAATCTCCCTTTTCTAACAAAGTCAGATCATTTCTGGACAAATCTCAAGAGCAAAAGAATTAGAAGAAGAGAAATGAGAAGAAAGGGAGATAAGGAGGAAAAAAAGATTTGGAGGTGGAATCCAAAGATGCCCTTTCTTAAGTTGTCATCAGTGTTGCGGTATTCTTTTCTGCCTATTCTGAGGCTTAAGCCTGAGGAGCTGGCTGAGATTCTAAAGAAGCACGAATTCAGAGGAAACTACAGAAAGAAAACCAGAACCAAACAGCAAATGGCACTTGGTCTCAGATGAAATGGAATGACTAAGCTTGGTTCTGAAAGACAGGACAAAACTCCAAATGGCCACCATTGGACCACTTCATTTTCCATTGTTAGAAGGGAGAGGATTTTGGGGGAACGAGCGCTACTATGGGGAAATGAACAATGTGCCCAAACCAAAAGAAAGCCATAGAAGAGAACTATCATGGAGAAAGCCAACATCTCTTCTCATTCTTTGACACCTTACTGGACAATCGACTACTGGGGCTCCATCTCTCTTGGCCAAGTGGGTTGGCGGGTGGCTGTTCTGCCGGGCCTTACCAGTATAGACTTGCACACCCCTGCCACGGCCTGACAGGCAGCTGAGGTGGGAAAGTCGATGGGCAGGTTGGGGAGGCCCAGGATAGTCACAAGAGGCAGCAACCCCTTCTGATTCACAAACTCCTGGCAGTGGTCATCTGTCGTGTTATTGCTTAAAATGGATTCCACAAACTTCATCTAGGAACATAAAAAAAAGCAGAGTTACATCTAGAAACAAAGCAGGGAAGGTTTTGTTGAATAAATCTGGCCAGCCCTAGGCCAATATCATTAACTCATGGGCAATCACACCCAAGTCCAGCAACCCATAACCCCAAGGGAAATAGGCCAATGGTGTCCATAAGAAAGCAAAGAAAATGAGACCTTAATGTGACTCAAACTAAGGTTATGATTGGAGAGCTTGGCCAATATAAAGCCCCAAATCTTCTCTTAGTATTTTAGGACTGCTTACCAGCACCCCCACCCCATGACCAGTCATAATTATAAATGTGAAAACAAAGGCCAAAAGGATTTGGGAACAGGGCTCACTTGAGTTTGGGAGCCCACTAGTCTGGCATAAAATAGATGAAACGATTCCTTCACTACCAGGACATGGAATCTGACTGATGCTGATAGAAGCAGGACCCACTTCCTTGCTATCCCTTCTCCCCTGACCTTTTCTTTGCTCTTCCCCTTACTGGAGGATGGGGCTGTGGTGTCATCTCATCTCTTTCCTATGCTTTAGGCATTCCCCACCCTCCATCTCCAGCAGCAGCACTGGGCCAGCTTACCACATTGAGGATGTAATCCATGAGGGGAATGGGGACTCTCTCTTCTGTTCCAACAACCCTGGAGAAGGGGGTGAAGAAAACACTTCAACAATAAGAAGAGGGTGGAGAGAGAAGAGGAGGCAGAGCCAGATTTCAAGACCTCTTCATAACCACACATTAATCCAGACAAAAACTTAGGAAACAATTGGAAATAGGAATTGTGGAGTTATTCCAAAAATGATTATTGAAGTCGTTGTACTACTAGGAATAAAACATTTTTCAAAGGGATAGAGAAAAAGAAAGTTAAGAATTTCCTTCTCAAAGGAGGAAACAACGTAACACAAGTGTGTGTGCGCATGCGTGCACAGCACATTGTCACTTCAGATTTTAGCGCAGATGGGACACAAAGGAAGATTGTCAAATATTCCCACCACAAAGACATGGATTTATCCATAGACAGACTAGAAGACTGGAAGAAGGGTGCCAAGGCTCCAACTCTCCCAACCTCCCCTGCTTCCTTCTTAGCCCCCTCCCTCTACCTGCTTCTTGGTCTTATGGACACACAGAACAAAAACCGTCTGGCCATTTATTTCATCTGTCTGGCAAAGAGGCACAAGGGCAAAATGAAACTAAGCAAGAACCAGACTAGGGCCATAGGGAGAAACTGAATCAAACAAAACGTGGACATGCATGATAAAATGAATAAAGTGATGACCAATGAACCAGAAATAATCTGCAGGGTTGTGTTCCCTGAAGGGGCAAAACAAAACTTTCGATTGAGTTGCCAAAGAAATAGCTGTGGACAAGCCTGCCAATGATGCTCAGTCAGGGGGCCCAAGAAGGTCCACAATTGGTTAGAAAACACACACTGGACTTAAACTGACACCCAGGACCTTAGGGCAATAAAGGATGCCAAAGTATCAGCACATCTTTACCAACTGGAGAAAGAAGTCAAGAGTCAATCTCGATAGACATCTGATGGAGATTGGGAAGACACAAGATTTCCCCAGCTCCTCAAGTCCCTCAGTCATCCAACTCCTATATACAGACAGAAAGCATTATCCTTGCTGTGTATACACACACTCATTTATTAAAGTGTGGGAGTCTTGCCCACAGTTTGTCACCCCTTCATTTCAGAAAGAAACCTTGTCTTGGAGCCTTGTTATCTTGATTCCTGTCTCGCCAATCACATTACCACCCCATAACGTATCGTCCCTTATTCCCTTTTCCGGCACTGCTCCCCTTCCTTCAACATGAGCCATAGATCAAATCATAAGTTGCTTTGTTACTGCTATCAAACTATTTGGCACCAGTCCCACTCACCAGGATTGGAAAGGTCCTGGCTTGAGTGCGTTTTATTGGTTACCATCCCCCTCCATTAGAACGTATGCTCCTTCAGGGCAGGGAATGCTTCCTTTTATTTTTATCTGAAGCACCTGAGCCCAAGATGGAGGACTAAGGAATCATGGGAGCAGAAAAGGCCTTCAATAGTAGTTGCCGCTTGAAGACATCTTTTGCTGAGTGGGATTTGAAGAGGTTAAGGAGGGACAGAATTAAAGGCAAGGGGTTCAGTAAGTATTAAAGGTATGGAGGGAGGAAACAGATGCTATATATGCCAGAAGAGATGAAGGCCAATTTGGTCAGAGAGTAGAGGAGATTGAGAAGGAAAGAAAGTGGAAAATGGAGCTTGGCTCCAGACTGTGGAGGGTTGCAAATGCCAAACACAAGAGAAGCAAGAGGGAGCTGCTGTAATAGCTGCTTTTGATCCAAATAACAGAATGAGAGGTGATTTACTCTAATCCAGAATGGGGCGTTGGAAAGGTCCCTGATTCAGCAGGATGTGATGGCAAACACAGATAAGAGAGAAAGAGTTCAGCCATGTTCTTCTCAGTTCTGGTCTGGATGCCAGCAAAAGTTCACTGAGCACCTGTCATGGCGCAAGGTTCAGCAGAGTGAAATGTGAATGATGCCCCTTGAAATGAGGAGATGGTCTGACAGGAAGGAGAACCAGGGCAGCCACCTCAGAATCCTTCTGCATGGCCCCAGGTACAGTGGCTAGAGTGGCAAAGATAAGCTTCAATCTGGAAACAAATTCCTAATCCATGAGAATGTCTCCATGCGAAATGAGTGGCTGATTTCTCATGGAGATTTCTTTTTGGATACACTTGGACTAGTTGGGTACTAAGGAGCCTTTTGACTCTTAAATGCTGTTAGCTCAATGTGGGGAGATGAGAATGGGTGAATGCATGGTACTCAATGACATCTGATGAAGAAAGGTAGGTACAAGGGCTCTGGAGCCCATTTACCCAGAAAGGCTGAAGATGAGAGGCAGAAGAAGATTAGGACAACCAACACACTGACAGTGTACACAAAAGCATGAACACAGGTGGAGCACTGCAGAATGTGGACCTCAAGAAAGGTGGGAGAAGGCTCCTTTCTACCTTTTCTTTGCAAGAGAAAGAGGGATAAAGAGCATGTGTGCGTGCACATGCACGTGTGTGAAGAATCACATCTAGACTTGATGAATGAAAAAAAGAAAATGTGTGATATACTAAATATATTGAAAAAAACCAAACCACTAACCTGGAAACCAGGTCCCATCTAGTTCTTAAGAATACTGGATTTCCTGAAAATCAGGATACTCTATTTCAAGAAATTATAAATGAAAATTACCCAGATCTATTATTAGAGGACAAAGTAAAAGCAGAAAGAAACCACTCATCAGCTCAAGCCCCAAAGGGAAAAGTTCAGAGTTCCTAACAAAGAAAAACCATCCTGGACGTCCAGAAGAGGAGCTTCAAAGAGCAGGATGCTCCTCCCCCCAACCTGGTTATTTCAATGGGCTGATAAGCACAAAAACTGAACGTCATGGGGACAGGCAATGGGTCTAGAAACGAGAAGAATTTCACACATTCCTGATGAAAAGACCAATAGGAAAGCACAATAATTGAGAGAAAACTATAAAGAGTCAATTTTTCTGAGCAACTTAAAGGATCTGATGAGGCCAGGCTAACACTCTACCAAGGGAGGAAGAAACAAGGCCCTCAAGGTCTCTTCAAAGAGTACTGAAGGAGTGCAATGAGAAAATAGAAGCCTGGGGAGGAAGGGAGGAAAAAGAAAGGAGGGGAACAAGACAGAAGGAAGAAGAATGTGGTGGAAGGAGTTGTTACTTCTTATACTTGGGGTCCACAGAGAGAGGAGTATCCAAGCTGGAGGAAGGGGTAGAGGGAGCAGGCCTCACACGAGCAGGATCCTTTATCAGAGATGTACAAAGCAAGATAGGACAATGCGAGCACACACAAAGCTGGGTACGGAAGAAACAATCAAGTTGGGGGGGGGGGGGGGGGAAGGGTAGAATAATCGCAAGCCAAACAAAAAACCTATGCACACACACACGCACGTCCAAGTGTGCACACAGACACATACATGTCCAAGCAAACATGCATGTGCACAAAGGGAGGAGGGTCAGGAAAGCCACACAGAAAAATCTGCAAAGCTAGGTGAGGGCATCAATGAACAGAACGGATTTCAAAGCATCCAGAAGAAGGTGGTAGTTAAGAGGCGATTTGAGCAGGGCTCCTGCTGGTCAAGATCCCAAAAAAGCACCAAGCATTCTGGTCTGAGGTGGCAGAAAGTGATGTGCTTAGAGTCAGGGCTCTGTCACCTCATCTCACTGCATTCTTCCGTCAAAGAAAGCCTGCTTTTCAGGTATCTTCATGAAACTGGTTTCCTTTGCAAGTCTTTTATTTAGCACCTGAGAAAGAGGCCTGGAACATGTAGCTAAAGGTGAAGCATTCCATTCGGCTAGAGGCCGGAGTTGGCCACAGAAAAATCACTGAAGTGGGGCAGAGGAGAGTGCATGATGGGGAAAGGATCACAGCATAAAATAAGAACCCAAGTCCCTTGCTTCCCTCTAGGACCTTACATTCTAGTGACATGAGCTGAGCATGTGTGGGCATGGCCAAGGGGGTTGGGCCTCCATCCCAGCCATCCACTGGAACCTTAACTATGTCTAATTCTCCACTCCAAAGCAGCACACATGTTCCATAACAGAGAAACCTCTCCCTTTCCTTCGCATTTCATTTTCTGGATCCATGCAGAAAACACAGCTTCCCTGGTCAAGCTGCATAGCAGTCCCTGGTCCCTCACTTCTGGCCTGTTCCTCTACCTCCAACACTAACCAACCCCGTCCTCTTCACCCAATTTCACACCATTTCTAAATAGCAGTGCCCAAGCCTGTCAGCTCCAGAAAGTAATCATTTTCCCTCTGACCCTGACCCTAAACCCCTCAACTACCTCATCCATCTTTCCCAGGTAAGCCCTTGTGATGTGCTGCCTCCACTCACTTCCCCCCACTCTCTTCTCCAACCCTTACAATCCAGCTTGCAATTTATGAGTCACTCTCTCCAAGATTGTCAGTGATCTCTTCTCCACCCCCACTGTCCCTGACCTTTCTGTGGCCTCTGACACTGGGTCACTGTCTGTCTCAGTGCTCCTCCTCCCTCTCTGACCACCCCTCTTCTGACTCTTTTGCTGAATCCTCCTCCAGATCATGGCCTCTAATGTCGGTGCCCCTCAGGGTCCTACCCTGGGTCCTCGGCTCTTCCCCCTCTAGACTGCTTCACGTGGCGAGCTCCTATGGGACTCATTTATCATCTTTGTACAAAAGTTTTGTTGAAGTAGCTGGAAAGATCGTGAGCTTCTGTAACACAACCCCATTCCTCATCCCTCTAATCTAGAAAACGTACCAGGCTGAAATCTGGGGAAAACTCAGCAAGTCATTAGTCCAGAACAAGTTAGTACAGAGAGACAGTGAGTTGTGTGGACAATGGATATAAGGCTTGACCAGGAACCAGAGGGGACACTCCAGCACAGGTAGAGGCCACGGACCAGGGCAAAATGACAAGATCCACATTGAGTAAAGTGCCATCTAAACTTATATAGAAGAAGTCAAGTCCTGGAGTGCCTGGCTTTGTACCCCATGGTTACCACAAGTGAATGGGGAGAACTACACACACCCTGACAGACCAGCAGAAGCAGAGGCCTGGAGATAAAAAGTTGGGAGTTAGTGGTGTGGGTTACCCCCCCTGCATTACTAATTGGAAGGCAGTCATGTTTCAAGAATTAGGCGACCCCAATTTTCTTATGGGAGGCCAGAAGGAGGAGGCAGCTTAAGACTTTCTTCTCCCTCTTTTCTTTGAAACAATGACCAAAATTCTTCTAAATCAATTTTCTGATCCCCAATGGATTCCAGACATCGACACTATTGCCTTGGGGTGCCTTCCTGAAGCCTCAGCTCCTAGGTAGGCAGTGGTCCTGCTACCTCCTGGATATTTCTGGCCTATGACAGGCCCTTCATCTCCCCACACCTTCCCCCTACCTGCTGCCTCCCCTCAACTTGGAGAGTAACAACTCTACATGCCAACAGCTCTTTTAGTGTTCTACAACTGGCCATCTAAGATCTTACTGGAGTTCGGCAGTATGGGCTGGTTGTTAGGAACCCATCTCAATTTCAGAGAGACCTGTTCAAGGCCGCCTCTTGACACAAATCAACTGGGCATATAGGATCCTCCAGGCAGCTCTCTAAGAAGGGCCCACCTGTGTAGGCATAAGGGCATCAGGATTACATCGTTCCCCATATAACTGCCTCCTCTTGCTATGCCAGCTACCCGAAATGAAGATGTCTCATACTAGGCCAGCTGAGCAGCCCCTGGTATTTGGGAGCTCAAGGACTGCCTGGGCGCTAAACCCTTCCCACAAAGCCCTCCTGGTCCCCTCACAATAAGATTGACTCTAACCCTAACCCTAAATGCGCTCAGCTTCACACCCTCTTTCTACCAAAGGTGCCATTGGACCCTGGAAGGCAGAGAATCAGCATCCAGCAGGTGAGAGGGACCTTCAAATAATTTTCCAAAGGAAAAAAAGTTCCCATAGAGAGAAAAGCTGGCCCCAGTGGGGACCAAGTTGAAGGCATTGAAGAAACTCACTGCTGGGTGGAGTCAGCATCACTCTGCGCAGGGGGGTTAAAGCTCTGCATGGCCTGCACCTCCTCCTCTTCTTCATCCTCGCTGGAGGCCTCTTCTGCAGCATGGTTGGCTCTCTGAGGAGGAGCGGTACTGGTGCCATCGGCCTTCTGAATGGAGGGCTTCTGGCAGATATATTTGGGGTCCCTTCCAAGGTTACAGATCTCTTCTAACAGCTAAGGGACAGGAATAACACAATTGGTAAAATGAACAGAGAAGCCAATCCCAGAGGCAGCACAGACGGCTGCCAGGGCAACTGGGAATATCATGCAGGGACTGCATTAGATAGAGAGCCCCAAAGCAGGTAGCATGGAGAGGCTGTGTCAAGTTTCCTATTGAATGCTCTTTTGTGTGTTCTGCTGAGGATGTGGAAACTGGTTTTTCAGGGCTGGTGAAGCCCCGAATTTTAACAACAGAAAGTGATCCACAGTGATGAATTCTAGAGAGTGGCCAAGCCACTTGGTAAAGAGGACTGACGTGAAAAAAGGGAGGTGTCATGGAAGACATGACACATGCAAGGACTGAAAGGGGGACATTCTACCTGACTTAGCTCTGCCCAGGAATAATACACTGCCTCAAGCTGAAGCTCAGCAGGAGGACGAAGTGCTTTACAACTAACTCTCTTCCTCCTTTCTGGAAGGCTCCTCATCAGGAGGAGAGAAAGTCATCATTGGGGGATCATTCTGAGGAGTTTGGTTTCGGCTTCTCTCTAAGCCCTCAGTCCAAGAGGGTTTGTTTGCAAACATCTGGAGTCTCTCCCACAAAGCTTCAATAAGGTGTAAAACAACTTTCAAAAGAATGTTCTCTGCCCTGGCACGAAAGCTGCTTCCTACCTTGATGATGGCAGTTGTAGCATCAGTCTTCAGGGTAGGCTGGTGCCTCATGAGTTCATCCACAGCACTGCCCAGGTTGGAAGCAGTATCACCTAGGGAAAAGGAAAGGCTGTGGGACCAGAAATCGGCCCCTTTCTCCTGGGCCATCAACTGCTGGTAAGTGACCACATGCCCGCCTGCGCGTGGGCTGCCTTAGGGACTAATGGTGATGCCTAGTGCTGTACATCAAGTTCTGAAAGTTAAGTTAGCTGAATCTATGTAGCAAATCATTAAAATGCTGGCAAAGGACACACCAACAGTAACCAGCCCTTCAGCTGGCCAGTCAATGGACGTTGGCTCCTTCTAGAATGGAAGCCAAGGGAAGTGGGAGCCACGTCAGCATCACACCTTTGGCCTACACTGGCTAAACAGACACTGCTCCCTCCTATCTTCCTAGTGCTAAGCAATGCCACAAGTCCACTAATTCTGAGAAGCAGGGAGAGGAGGCCTGTCTAGGACACGACTAGGAGGGCTGAATTTTGCTTTTGTTTTCATTGAATGGTTCTCACCCTGCTCAAATGACATGTTTAGAGATCTGTAGCTCAATCATCAAACTATTTACCACCAACAGGGCAAGGAAGTCAAAAGGAGCGTCCATCCAAAATAGCAGCAAAAAAAGGAGAACTATACAAAACAGCATATAAAATACTTCCAAAATTGTTCTAAGTACTTAACAATTATTTTTATACTGAAGCATGCATACATTTTGTTTTTTTTTGGAGGTAATCAGAGTTGAACTCAGGTCCTCCAGACTCCAGGACTCTCTACTCACTGTGCCACCTAGCTGCCCCAACACTCCAAAAATCATAAAATGACCAGGGATATTCAGTGCTCAGAATGGGTTACATCAATGAGAAAAATTACAGTATTATGTAAATTAGCCTACCAATTTCACAGAACTAGACAAAGTAATGTCAAGGCTGCTTTAGGGAAGGGGCTTTTCTGAGGGGATTCAGGAACCCTAAGAGGATCTCTGCCTGACATGTAGCATTTTCTCAAATGACTTAAAAGTATTATTTTGAGAGTCAGTTGGAGGCTTCTCAGACTGCAAAAGAGTGTCATGCATGAGCCACGAGGAAAGGTTAAGAACTGCTAATTTAGAGGCACTCAAGGGCTAGAATGTCATGGGAAATAATTTTTAAAATGAAAGGAGAAGAGTATATCCAGATAGCAAATTACATAACAAGGTAGTAATTATCAAGATTCTTTAGTATTGATTAAAAAAGTCAGATGAAGAAGAGAAACGAATCAAACAATTCCCAAACCCAAGCCAGGATGTGACGCACTCCTCCGCCCATTGGACAACCACAAGCAGCTGGACAAACACCTTCTCATTAGACCCCAATCAGCACCAAAGGGATGCACTATGGCAAGATTATACCCTAAAAACCTTAGAAGACAATCCCAATGAATCTGAGAACTAGGGACAAAATGGAGAATTGACACCCAAGTTTCAAAAGCCACAAACTTGATGCTGGCTTAATGCTAAGGTAACCTTTCAAAGGAGAAATAAGCTTGGCATCCAACAGTTCCGGTAAGAGCCTACTCTCCAAGATCCGCAGGAAATCAAAACAAATCAATCTTTCAGACAAAAGTAATTCTCCAGAAGGCAAGTGGCCAAAGGAGATGAACAAACAGTTGGGAAAAGAAGAATTATAAACTGGGAACCATCATGAAAGGGTTAACCCAACACTTGTGTGAAAAGAACTTACTCCACAGCAAACTGGGGAGGCTGAGGCTGCTGAGGCTGGGACTCAGACATGATTAGTGGAGCTGGCAAGTGACCCAACTGACAGGGAAAGAGAAGGGCCATTATCCCAAGTGAGCAAACACATGCCAATAAGCCCTCATGCAGCCAAAGGAATACCCAAGCAGCTCAAATGTAGAAAAGGCATCTCACAAAGCAAATTATGAGAAGCAGCCCTTTTTCTGTCTTTGTTTTAAATCCTCATTCGTTACGACGAATGGGAGAAGAATCTAGAAATGAATGCAATATAAAAATAAAAGGTCAAAAATCGAGGGGGGGAAAAATCAAACCAATCAACCAACTACCAAATGTGGAGAACCAAGTGAGCTTTGGGGAGGGTGTGCCTATAAGTCTCTAGCTAGCTGCCGTGGTCCACTGAGACCCTGGCAATGGGAACTCACCAAGGGGATCCGAACTCCGCCTCCTGCGCATGGCCGGCAGGTAATCAGGAGAAAGCAGTACTTTGAAGAGACGTTCAAAAGGCTGGCATTGCACAAATGACTGGAGACCCCGAGCATTTAAGCACAGCGCACTGAACACATTGGGCAGGGAGCCCAGGACTTCTCGGGTTGCAGGAACCTCCAAAGAGAAAAAGGAAGAAGATATGGAACCTGGTAGGGTGGGGTGTCTCAGGGGGGATTCCTGAGGAACAACCCAAGTCTTACAGAATTGAAGCAAGAACAAAGCCCAGCAAGATGCGTGGGAGATAGAGGTGGAGGAATGAGAAAGGGGCACTTACATCTTTGATGAGCAGTGCGTGGAGCATGACATCCGTCAGCCCATTGTCTTGCAGAGAGGATAGGAGGGATGGCTCTTGGAACACAAACACAGTGACCACTTCAGTAGCTGAGGAGAGAAGTGTTCAAAAGAAGTGAGACCACATGAGACAAGGGAGGGGAAGGGAGGCAGCTTTAGGAGAGGGTGCCTACTTGGTGCCAGGGACCGTGCTAAGGGCTTTTTAGAAATCACATTTGATTTGATCCTCCCAACAACCCTAAATTAGGTTCTGTGTTCTAGCCCCATTTTACAGTTGAGAAAGCTGAGACAAGCGATATGACAACTGAAAAACAAGCCCACTCTTCCAAGCTTGCTGCCTTCCTCACCACACCCCAAAGATTTCGAGAAGTCTCCTGACATAATTGGCTTTGACCATCAAGTCAGTTCATGACCTGTTTCCATGGTAACCATACCAGCAAATGAACTGTTTTTCTTTTTCTTCTCTTTTTCAGAGACAATTGGGGTTAAGTGACTTGCCCCCAGGGTCACTTAGCTTCTAAGTGTCAAGTGTATGAGGCTAGATTAGAACCCAGGTTCTCCTGACTCCAAGGATCCAGTCACTGTACCACCTAGCTGCCCCCCACTGTTTTAAAGAGAGGCACTCTGGGTGTAGGGATTTTTGGTTTTGAAACCTTTTGTTTTCACCCTCAACACGACTCACACCCCAGGCCTCTGCTAATCCCTCCAGGCCCCTTGGGTCCCCATCCCTGGAGATTTGGCAATGTCTCAGAAGGGCTGAGTGAATAATCTTGGAATCCAGCACAGCAGGACTGGAGATAGTCAAGGTATCTGATAAGAACTGCTCAGATGACTCGAAAGACCAGAAGCTTAGGGGCAGTTCAAGCTATCCTCCCAAAAGCCTGGGGAAGTGGTGAAAAGTAGAGAAGCGCCCAGCTGCCAAGATTGCCAAAGTGAGAACTCTCATCCTAGTCTCATCCTGGGCTACTCTATATTCTGCTGGCAAAAAAGAAATGATAAAAACCAAGGATGGGAAAACAGGGAGAGGTGAGTCTTTCCTAACAATGAGGCTGGGTTGGAGGCCAGGTATCTTCTACGAAGGCTTTTTTTCCCCTTGTTATTTCCAGTACTTGGCACAGTGCCTGTCATACCCACATTCCCAACTGAAATTAAAGCACTCAGATCCAAAAATCAAATTCTTATAATAAATGACAAAATTCTTCATTTAACAAGAGAATTCTGGAAAACAAAACAAAACAAAAACCAATCAATTCTTGTAAATACAGAGCCAAGAGAAGTAAGCAGGACTCAGAAGGGGTGGGCTGGGCGACAACACAAACATCAGAGGCCGTATTAGTTATTTTGCTTTTTCTCCTTACAAGAAAGGGACAGGGTCTTTGGGAAGACACAAAGACTAAAAAATAAGACTACTCATGTAAAGAAGTTCAAATTGATCAGAATGATAAGAATTCCAAA
Source organism: Notamacropus eugenii (assembly GCF_028372415.1). Taxonomy (NCBI): domain Eukaryota; kingdom Metazoa; phylum Chordata; class Mammalia; order Diprotodontia; family Macropodidae; genus Notamacropus; species Notamacropus eugenii. The sequence continues at coordinate 102,444,798 of NC_092879.1, forward strand.
GACAATTTGCAAATGAGCTGAATACAATCGATGCTAATGTAAAGGGAAAGTAAGTGGAGCAGGGCAAACAGTGAAGGCGAATGAATTCAACCAAATAACTGAGGCTGAGAATGCTGGAGGAGGCAGAGTCAAGATGGCAGAGCAGCAGGAAGCAAGACAGCAAGTTCTGCCAAACAAATCTAGAAAATGTACCAGAGCCAAACATGATTGGGAAATCCAAGAAAAAGTCACCGTAAAGCGTTGGAGACAACAAGATTAAAGGAAAGATTAGTCCTAAGCAAAACAAACTCTAGAGAGGTACAAAAGTATTTCTGCATCTTAGGACCTCGATTTGAGGGTTGCCCAACAACTAGGGAACAAATGACATATGACTGTGCTGTAAGAAATGATAAAGGGGGTGGTGTCAGAGGATCCTGGGAAGACTTGCATGAACTGATGCACAGGGCAATGAGCAGAACCACAAAGACCACCTGGATGCTAACAGGGTTATTGTAAGGAGAGCCTCAGGAACTCTAACCCCTATAGTGACCAAAGACTCATGGCAATGCCTGCTCCCCACATCTAGAGAGAGAGCTGAACAACTCTGAATGTAGGAAGAGGCAAATATTTTTCAGGACATGGCCAATGCTGAAATTTGCTTTGCTTATTGATGTCTGAAACAAGGGTTTTGTTTTTCTTTCATTGTCAACTGGTAGAAGTTGGGGTAGAGAGGGAAGAGAAGGTAGATTTTTGCCGATTTAAAAATTTTTAATTAAATCTAAAACACATGAATGTTGCAAAATTACAAAGAACAAAACTTAAGCTTGGTCCAAAAAAAAGAAATATGAGAGGATAATTCTCCTAACTAAAACGCAGAACAAGGGAATGGGCAGGTATGGAACATGGTATATAATGTCACATTTTTTCATTGCTTAGTTTTGCTGATTAATTTCTTTTCTTCTTCCTTCTTTAAAAAAAAAATTCATTTTCCTCAGAGATGTCTGCCTAGAGTAGAAAGGTTACAGGAGAAATCGATGCACAACGTAGACACAAAAAACATCAATAAAAAACCTATTTTGGAAAGTCAAGCAATATCTTCTGTTTCATTACCAAGATTAAAAAAAAAGTGAGGGAATGAAGTCTTTGAAGGCCCCTTCCAGCAGTAAATGCACTAATGCACAATGACCAGGGCTGTGAATTCTCCCAGAAAAGACCACCCAAATGCAGTCCTATCAGGTACCAACTTGTCTTACCTAGCAGAAAAAGCGAAGGCCCATAGTACTCGGCATTACTGATGATGTGTTTCAGGGAGGTAGGCAAAGAGCCATCCATCACTAAGACAAAACAAATAGGATGCATTTATGATCATCCTCTAAAGTCACAGAGAGTAAAAAGTGTCAAGGCTCAGTCCAATCCCACAGTTTCAACCTTTCTGTGAACATAGTTCATTTTCCCTGTTCCCCCTCTCCCACCGAAAGGCAGTGCAGTGAGTCTGAGCACTTGGTTCCCTCAGCCCATTGCTGCTTCATGTTGGGGGATGAAGCAATACAGAGGCCCATCTCCTGGCCCCAATACTCTTCCCTATGTTTTCTCTTGTCTTTAACTACATATCAAAGGACCACTGGCATCCAGGCCGACTCCCTGACTATACACTGAGAGTCCAAAGCTGGCTGAGAAGAAACGAGCGACACCTAAGCCAACAGCCAAGATAGCCACACTCCCACCCATAGCAACCCTCTGTCTTTCCAAGTGTCGCCCCAACTCTGACCCTGATTCCGTTCTTTCTGATGCTTGATTAAGTCACTGATGTCTGCCCTAGAACAGTAGCAAACTAATCAATCACTGGAAATGAGCCACCCTTGGGGATCTCCAGTCACTATTCCCCACCAGACAACCCGGTCCAAGTGGAGCCATTACCATGACGAATGCCATCAGAGAAGGCTGGGTCTTGGATGGCTTTCTTAAGAAAGTTCAGCATAGACTTGAGAAGTGCGGCACGTTGAGGAATGCACTGGACTCCTGCCAAAGGCAAATGAGAGGAGAGTGGTTACACACAAGGTACCCAACGACTATTGCATAGTCCAAGTGAAACGACACTGTCCAGGCCAAAAGCAGCTGCAACGAGAATTTCTTTCTTACACAGTTGGAGGAAGAAACCAAGGGGAAATTTTGTTCAGAATGATTCTTACCAATAGGATAGAAGCGATGAGAACCTTAGGGAGAATTCAAACGTTTTGGAGGAAGGCTATGTAGGTACAATTACCTGAATGCGGCAATGTCGAAAATGACACAGAACTAGTTCTAATGACTAAGCTTAACTCCAAAGAACTGAGAAAATGGCCCTCCCACCACCTCCAGCGGAGAGTCGGAAGGAAGGGGAATACGTGGATGTGGAAAACTTCATTCTGACACAGACAGCATCGACTGAAATGGTTTTTCTTTCCCCTTGGTAGTTCACTCTTTCTTAATATAAAGCTGGGTAGCTAACAGAGCGAATTCCCAAATATCTTGACAGCTTAAAGTATTTGATTTTAACAAGAAAAAAGTCAAGGGGAATAAATTTGTTTTTTGACTTCCTAAGCACAAGACAGAGATGGTGGTGGTGCTTCTGAGTAAACCTGGCAACAGTGTGATATGGCAAGCCAAAAAGCAAATGCCAGGAGGTTAGGTTAAGAGCCATATAGCATCCAGAACTCTAGTCTGCCTTAGCCAGAGTTCACCTAGAATAGGTACTCACAGTTCTGGGTACAACTGTTTAAGACAGACACTGACATGACAGGTAGCAATCAGGAAGGTCATGAAGAGGGTTAAGAATCTTGAGTCCAAACCATATTAGGGTCAAGTGAAAGAAGTCCGGATTGTTTAGTCTGGGAAAGGGGTTGGGGGAGCCAATCCCTAGGAGTCAATGTACAAGAGGAATAAGACTTTCTGTTCGGTAACTAGAAGGTAGAACAGGAACATTTGGGGGGAGGGAAAGGAAAGATGCAGATTGAAATTTTAATATAAAGACCCCCCCCCCCCCCCCCCCCAACCATTAGAACTGGCTGTGAGTGGAATGGGCAGCCTCCTGAGGTGGCAGTTTCCCACTCATGGAGAAATTCAAGTGAAGGCTGAGGATCACATACAGGACCACTGAGGTACTTGGCAATTCTTAACATTCTATGATTTCAAGATGCATCAAACAGAGAGGACAAAGTGAGCTGCTAAATAATTGTACTAAGGAGGCTTATCTATAGTGTCCTGGCCCTCAAGGGAGCACATTAGGAAGATGAACTTTTGAAGATGTGGAAGGATTTTGATGTGCCCTGATGGGTAGATGTGCAGAACTCAGGCACAGCCACTGCAGAAAAAATCTTCACCAACAGGCAAGAGTCTTCACCTCAGCCTCAGCTGATCCAACTAGAAGTTGAGGTCAGGGAATCCAACAGCCAGAGTCCTCAAGTCTCTCGCAGCTTGGAGATCCCCAATCTTAATGACCAATTCCTCTGCAAACCAATAGCAGCTGTGCCCAGTGATACCATTTCAGACTACACACCAGTACGGGGAGGGAGCATGATGCTGCCGCTGATGCTGGGAGCCCGGGACCTTGTATCCACATCGGGTCGGGGATCTACCGAAGCGGTGGATGGGCCTGGACTGCTTTCCATGGCTACATCTGCAACTGAGGAAGAAATCAGGAGGGGGAGGGGGAGGGAGAGGGGGAAGAGAAAATAAAGTGAGAGAAAACTCTCAATGTAGAAAACTAAGTTTTCCAAAGCAGATGGACTAAATGAAAGCCAGATCAGAGGCAAGGAATTCCTACACCCCTTGTAAACATCGTTCTAATGGTTCACAGTGAAAAATTCTTAGACCATCCCAAAAAGTGATTGATAAGGGCAGGCCTGGGAAGTTTGAGAAAGATTTATGTTACAGTAACATCTCAAATATCCAGGTTCTTTATGTGGTGACTGTGACAATCCAAGGCAATTTAGTGCATCGAACAGGGGTGGGGGTACAAAGAAGAAAAACAGTAGAGTCCTAACATATTTGCAAGTGTAATAAGAGGCAGAATGAGATCCATGCAAGATGCTCTAAAACTGATCTGAGAGATGGGAGAGATCCCGTCCAGGTAGTGCAAACAAGAGAGAGGTCATAGAAGACCTGGACCTGGCCTGAGCCAGCAAAGAAGAGCCGACTCATTAATAGATGAGAGTGTGATCAAGGCCTTGCTGCTGGGGTTGAGAGAAGGCAGAAACAAGAACCCCCAAGTCAGAGCCCAAACAGAGGGCCAGAAGTTGCATTGAATTGTAATGAATGCCGTATATCCTTAAGCCTCGTGTGTTTTAGTCACTAGAGAGCTTGCTGAGAACACCATTTAAGAATTCGACTCAAATCCAACATGAAACCATCTGTCATATGTTGTAGGTTTAAGACAATAGAGATTATAGATTATAGGTAGTATAGAATATAGTATGACCGAACAAAATCAGAAGCCAAGAAAAAGTGAACAAGTGCCCAAGGGCATTGTGAAGAAGGCCTGGTCCATCTATTAACTGCAACTATGTAAATGGAATCAAATGCTGCACACATCTGAATAAAAGCTTTCTAGCCAAGAGCTATGGAGAGAGGATTTTCTAACAGTGAACAACTGAGCCACCTCAAAGGAAGAGGGGGAGGAAGGAGACTCTCTAGGAAGGTCATCAAGCAAAGGCTAGAAGATGCTGACCCCCATTATGGGGTATTGGGGGATTCTTTTTGTGCTAACTATTGATTTGTCCAAGGAGGTTCCTTTCAGCTTTGAAAGGCTGTCATCTCCATGCTGAACAGTCCCAGTTCCATCAATCTAGCCTAGCACCTTCTTGGCCATGGCCTAGCTTATGAAATCCTTCCTAAAAAGCGGTACTCCATCCAAGTGACAGTGCTCCCATGGAACTCAATCTCCCAACCTCCCCCACAGCATAGCCCAAAAGATCACATTCTCCACCGGGATTTCCTAGGCCATGCCTATAAAGACTCACACTGTACTAAGAGACTTACCCCCACTCCCCCCGACTGGTGCTTACAACATAGATTTCTTAGAAGACAACTATAGACCTTGATAAGACAGGTCTACTTATACCGACTAGTCTGGCCATATCATTTTTGGCTGTTCTCTTCATTCCTGTCCAGTTAATTCTTCCTCTCAGCTGTGCATTCACTGCACATTTGATAAAATATTGATAAGAGATGTTCAACAGACCAGCTGAAAACAATGAATAACTTTCTGTGGCTACAAGGAGCAAAGGATAAATAAAGGAGGCACTGCACATCACACCAAAGGGCCAACAACCGCAAACTCTCCCAGAGGTGCTGAGTGGGCAAAGCTCACTCCCCCAAGGGTGTGCTGCTGAGTGCTAAGCAGTAACTCTACCGTCCGTGTCGGTTTCCATTTCTTCTCCTTCATGGGCAGTGCTGGGCCTCTGGATCTTTGGCTTGATCACAAAAGGACACTCTTTTCGGCACAAGTCAACTTCATGCTGTATTAAAGGAAGAAGTAAATTCCAGGGAGTGTTTGATAACAAGAGCTTTTGTGGGCAACTTGGGGAGAAACTAAAGGGAAGAGAGGACTCACTGTCAGCAAGGAGGAGTCTACAGCTGGCAACGAGACAAAGGCCTTGAAAATAGCCTGTGTTTGACTAACTGGGGCAAAGAATGCTTATCTAAATACCTCCAATCTGTAAATGAAGATTGATAGCCCACTGTGGGACTGAAAAGCTGCCATGTCAAGGTTGGTGATGAGGTCAACGACTCGGACTGCTCGGGTAACAAAGGTTATCTGGTCCTGTTCATCTCCAAGGAACTTGATCACCTATGCAGAGTTAAGAGTTTTCCATTAGAAATTGACACATGGCTGAACAGCACATGAGGGTCAGGTCAGCTGAGGATGCAAAAACATAGAAGTCCTCTCATGAAACCCTTCACTTTCTAGATGGGAACACAGAGTACCCCCCTGCTCCCCAAGTGACTCAAATGTTATACAGCTAGCCTGGCTTGGTTAGCAGGGTTCAGAGGCCCAAGTCCATGCTTTCTGGAGTACATCCAGCGAGTTTAAGAGCTAAACCAGTATCACAGAAAGGGCATACATATGGGCAGATTAACACAAGCCAAAGTGAGACAAGTACAAGTACAGTCCTGAGGATTTCCGTCCCAGTTGGCTCTCATGCTCATCACCTCATGACTCCCTGGAGCCTTGCTAGTCCCACCAACATTAACAGATAACATACCTTAAGTAAGGCCTCCATCATTCCACAAGACACCAAGGCTTCTCCTCCAGCATCATAGCTGGCCAAGTGGTACAAGAAGGAGAAGAGAGCAGTGGCAAACTGGTGAGGGTATGGGTCCATGGAAGGATCTGGAGAAGGAAAAAAAAAAACAAGAGGAAGGAAAAATTCAGAATCAGGTGACATCACTACCTGGCACACTGCCAGAAAGGATCTGGTGTTCTGGAGAATAATCCAGTCTTACCAATCATGGCTTGAATACAGTTTCGTACAAGGACAGGTAAGAATCCATGGTAGGAGGCGGTCCCAGTGCAGTCAATAATGCTGCTGAGCTTGGGTGTCCTTTCTAAGTGTACAATTGAGGTCAAAGTCCTCAAAGAGGCTGCCTTGATGTCCTAGAAAAGCAAAAGAACACAGAAGGACCACCTTTCTCAACCTGCAGCCATAAATCAATCAGTACATAGCAGGGCCTTTGGGAATTTTTCAGTTAAGTAAAAAGAACTTCACAACAAGAAAAATGAGAATGATAGGATATAAATCTTGTAAAAGCCAAAAGCTTGTTTGACATGGGGAAAAGCAAAAGGAAAGGGACAAGTGAATAACTAAGCTTCCTTGGTGGCCTGCCCAGGAAAACTCATTCCAGATCCCTCCAAATGGTCTGCCTTCCACTAAAGGAAGTCAAGGGCCTGCTGGACTGAGAAGCAGGAACATGGCCACTGTCACTTTGTTTTTGTATCATCGTGCCAAGTGACTCAGCAGCCTTGAAAAAGACCTGAAGGTCTCTGAAGTCTTGGCCAGCTCCAAATCAACAATCTGTGACTGTCGTCTTCTCAATCTTGATACGTTTTCTGTTTCTTTGGGGCACCAGAATAGGAGGAGCAACTGGATGCCAAGAATACAGATGAACAAACAAAAATAAAGAAGATGAAAGCCTACCATGAGTTGTTTATCAGTTATTTGAAGGACATCTACCAACTCCTCTATCAGCCCATTATACAGGATACTGTTTGCGGACTCCTGTAAGGCATTGGAATATACTGCAAAAGGAAAAACACAAAGTCAAAAAAGACTGAATGGTTAAACTGCCCAAAGTAGAATCAAATGATATGAAAGCATTTGACAGATCCACAACCATCACAACCATCGTTATTTCACAAACGATGAAACCAAGGCCCAGAGAGACGAGGTCCTACCTCAGCTAACACAGTATCTGAAGCTGTGGCAGGCTCTTTAGCTGAGGTCAGAAAAGAAGCTCTGCCCACAACAGGGGAATGGCTCCATTGCTCACCCTACTTTAACGCTGGCGATCTGTGTGCACGATGAGCCATCCCAGGACAAAGCCACACTGCCAGTTGGATGGGGACAGTGTGGGAAGCTGCATGTCTCTGACTGCAGAGGAGTCAGGGTCACCTGCAGATGCCAAATCATGCACAGCAGTGAAGGCCCAGGAACAAAGGAGAAGGATCAGAAATAGTGACTATGACGTGAGAGTGAGAGAGAGTGTGTGTAGTGAGAGAAAACTTCGATCAACTGATGCAGAGTGAAGCAGAACTAGGAAAACATCCTCTAGTAGGACTGGAAGATGAAAAGGAAACCAATGTAAAAGCAGGAAGCTTAACAACAGGAAAGAAGGGCGAATGAATACGGGCCTTCAGAAAAGTGAAGGTGTGTGTGTTTTGGGAGGTCCAGTCCTCTGACCCTTGTACTTCTCCTGGATGGCCTCAATGGCCAGCTGGGCAGACATTTAGAAATGGATGGCAATAGAAGTACCAGAACCCTTTTCAAATACTCGACCACTTACACTTCACAGAACAGCTGAATTTCTCTGTAGATTATCAACACCAAAATCACTAACTTACAGCATTTTGAAAGTTTGAAATTCTCATTTTGGCTTTTTTTTTGTTCTGGGCTCTCCAGATGAGAACGCAGAGTAAACACACACCAGCTGATATACCTACTCTCATGTGCTGAATGGAGATACTTCAGTCACTCTGAATTTATGGTGGTTGATGGTTGAAGGTGGCTGGTTAAACAAGTCTGCCACCTCCCCACCTTCCCAGGGTTCTCCTTTCTCCCAAGACACTGGCACTCCCTGGATTCTCTAACAGGCATGCCGCACTCACTTGCAACTCAGCTCTGCTTAGCTAAAGTCAATGACCAGCTTTTCTACTGTTTTTGTTCAGCACCAACTCTAGCTTGTTTCATTCTCTCTCCTGAGATTCTGAGACATCCCTGACCCTTCCAGGAATTATTAATGAAACAAAAAGAGCTGGTACTCTCACTTGAAGGTTACAGAGAAGATATCACTGGATTCCTTTCTCTCCTGTCTAATTCTGCAAAGGAGCCCACTGGCATCTTTGCACCAACAGAGCATTCATTTTCCCGGCATTAGCAACACCCTGTCCTAATAGCTGAGGCAAATGCTGAAGGACAGTTTAATTCAGAAAAAAAGGCACTGCTGCCTCCTTCTTCCCCAGTGACCGCTCCCCACTCACCTTTCATTACCCAAGTGAAAAGACATGCAATCAAGTCTTACTGTAAAGACCAGCTAGGTGATCTGGTGAATGGACAGCTTGGCCTGGAGTCAGGAGGACCTGAGTTCAAATCCAGCCTCAGACACTTCTCTAGCTGTGGAACCCTGGGAAAGTCAAGCCTCCCCACTCTAAACTGAGGATAACAAATGCATCTATGTCCTAGGGCTGTTGTGAGGATGCAATGAAATCATCTTAGCCTGACACATGGCAGATTATTAATAAATGCTTGCCCCCCCCTTTTATCAATCAAAATTGATTAAGTGCCTACTATGTGCTAGGCACTGGGCTAAGTGTTGAGAATGTGAAAAGAGGTGAGGGGCCCTTGAGGAGTTCACACTCTAAATGGGAAAGATAGAAATACACAAGCAAGCTGTGCACAGGACAAGAATTTAGAGAAGGAAGGCAAATGGCGGGATTTTAGTGGAGCCTTCATGGAAGCTGGGGAAAGTAGGAGGCAAAGCTGAAAAGGTCGAGATGTTCAGGCATGAGAGACATCCTGAGAAAATCCCCAGAGCTAACAGATGGAGGGCGCTGTCCTGGACCAGCACCAGTACCGTGCATCTCTGGCATCCTCAGGACTGAATGAAATGCCTGTTTTGTCCCCTGGATAATAATTCCATGATTCCAACAAAAGTATCTAAGACAACACTGACCCTGACCAGTCAGCTGAAAGCCTGTGATACAAATTCAGTCCATGACACACTCGTGGTTATGATTGTAAATACTCAGTAACTAAGCCCCTGGTGGATAGCAGATCAACCAAGAACGAAGTGATGAGAAATACGATCCCAAGGTCCAACAGGACACAGAAAAGCATCTTCTCATCCCTGTTCAGTCCTCCAAAGGTCTCAAAAAGCCACCAGAACCCTCTTCCTAAGGTCTTGGCAAGCAGCCCAACAATGACTTCACTGCTTGGATTAACAATGATAATCAATCCACCAAGGCACGCCACAAACCAGACAGTGTTGTGGGAGATGGAGAGTGGAGGAAAGGGGCGCAAGAGCAGTCACTGATGCCCTTACGCCATCAATCACAGAGTAATCATACCTAATATGGAGATTGCATGGAGTCTGGCTTGAACAGCTTGTAGCCTCTTCTTATGATTAGAAAAGCCATGGGCCAGGCGGATGTGCGTGAACAGCAGCATCTGTGAGGAGGTAAGAAGAATGTCTTGCCTTCTGTCTTCACACAGGCCACAGAGTCTTCTCATATTTCTCTTTCCCTTTCCAAAGAGGTCATAAGGGATACAAGAGTGGGTCCAATGCCACCTTGGGGTAGGGAGCACTAACAGATTCTAATGAACTTATCCCTCAGAGAGCTGGCAGGAAAATGACATCCACCAACAGACCATTCTGTTGAAAATGTGCCAAAATCACCACACAACAACTCATGTTTATGAGGTCCCTTGGGCATGTAAGCATGACCTTTGCTAACAATCCCTTCCCCGTTCTGGAATAATACTGTACCTGCTTATCCTTTGGGATGCTGTACATTTTCGTGAGGGATTCCATGATTTCAGAAGGACTTTCTGAAATCTATATCAAAGAGAAATAGGGGGTGGGGGGGTTAGGATAGACAATATTTGAGATCCAAGTAGTCAGCAAGTCACAATTGGACCGTGGTCATGGCAGGAACTTCTCTTACCTTGTCCAGCTGCTCTATATGGATGTAATGTAGTGTATTACTGGGTGTCTAAAAGGAAAAGGAGGATGAAGAGGAGAGACTGGTAAGATGTTGTCTTCCTGTCCTACTTTGCCACCTCTCCCTACAATGAGGCTTTGGTATTCTAAATTTAGAGGACTAGGGAATTGGTTTTGACTTACAGTACAGTCAACAAGGCATGACCTTGACAATGAATCAAGATTGAGCAAAGACCAGAAAGGGCCTATCTCAGGGAAAAAGGCTCCTGTGGCCCACAATCTAGGCCACTGGTTAGCTAGGCCGGCACAGAGGAGGCCAATACCACTCTTATCCCTTAAACTTCCTGCTTCTAACCCAACATTGACTGTACCTGAAACATACTCTTAACACCCTATTTGTGGGCTGGACCAAGCAAATTGGTGTTTCACTAAACATTCATAAAGGTAGCTTTTAGAAGGCAGTAGAGAAGTATGAACCATAGGGACATCATTTGATTTTATAGGTGCAAACAAATTGTACCAATTTCATAGCTACTTCTAATTTTGACTAGCCCAATAGGCAGGTGGGCAGGAGCTTAACAGTCCTTGTTAGATACTCTTTGCTGACTTCCTGGAGAAAGTCCTGGGTACAGGGGAGGGAAGTGGCCCTACCATTTGAAGCTATGACCACAGGCAGGCCTTGTGGGATGGTGATAGCAATAACACCTTTCACTGGGGGGTCAAGCATATAAGCTGGCAGTTGAACTTGGGACCTCTTCCCTAGTTCTAGTCAACTGTACTCACCACAGAATTCTACAGACCCTACCACAACAAACATAAGACTCACCCTTTTCTCAACTTTGACCTCAGGCCCTGGGTCTGCATAGAATTCAAAGTGTAGTGTAGTAGCACTGGGTGGGTATTTCTGTGGAGAAAGCACAGCACTGAATTACATACTGAGCTTGGCAATAAGGAGTGTGACCTAAATGCATCCCAAACCTGGCATCTTATTCTTGACAGCTGGGTAGGGTGCAGTGGCAGCAAGGAGCTGGGGGGTCCCCAATTATTCTGGCTTCTGGTCAAATGGGGTTTCTGCCTTTTGTCCTCAGAGGGTATGACCCTGGCTAGGCCTCCCTTTGACCAATCAGCTTGACGGGCAGTAGGAGAATGACCAAGGACTCGGCTGTTAGGACAGAGTGTGCCAAGGCTTTGTGCTTTCCACGACCACTGTACTGTGAAGGACCTTCTCTTCAGCAAATCCCCTTCCACAAACTGGGCTTTAGTGCAACAAGCTGAGATTCCTCGAGTCAATAGGCAGGACATGGAGGCACCCACTGCAGGTGGGATAGGAAAATCCTCACCAAAGACAAAAGGAGGTGGTTGACTGTGTGTACATCTTGAAGCCAAAAGCATGGCACACAATGCCCTGGGGAGGAAGGATCCCAAGCCACATCAATAACCTCCAGGGCACAAGACTATCCCAAGAACACAGCTTGAGACCAGCATGGAGAAGTGAAAACTGGATTTGAAGAGAATTAGTCTTTAGTATGAGCTCAAACCTGCCCCTGAGGGAATCACTAAGCTCCCACCAGCCCGACTCTGAGGATGCCAGGGAGAAAAAGTGTGAACAGCAAAGAGAAAAACAGTATTCTTTTTTTTGATCCATCTGAAGATGCCCGAATTTATCTGTGAAAAAAAGAGTTCTAGAGAGAAAGCGGAAGCCAACATACGAATGGTACACAAGGGAATGAAGAGTGGCACAACAGAGAGGTGAAGAGGACAAGTACTGCCCCTCCCCTCAACTACAAAGATGGAGGTAATGACTGAGCTCAGGCCAGACCTAAGCTAGGGTAAAGATCTGTGTTAAGCTGAGGCAACCCAAAGCATTGCCATACTGACAAGAGACATGAATGTGGGAGGGGGCCAAGTATTCTGGGGAGCACACAAGTCTTGGAATACAGATGCTTACAAAGTAACAGGCACCATCTACACTGGGAGAGGCTTGACAGTAGGCACTGCAAAGTTAATACACAAACCTCGAAGGTGCTGCCAAAATTACATCAACGGGACACTGTCAAGTGGGCCTTGGATTCCTGGCCTCTCTTCCAGGTTTGACTATCAAACAAATTCCACTGTAGGAAGAGCTGTGCACAGACAGAACACAGCACACCCATCCCCATGGGCAAGCATGAAGCAGGCCAAAGTGTTTGCTTGATTTCTGCATAACTCATTTTAGTGATGGTCACTCCATTTAGACCCTCCTCTTTGGCTCAAGCTCCCTCACAGCCAGGTCAGAAGTGGGGGTATCCCAAATGGAAAGACTGACTTACCAACATGTGCAGGTCTCGGCAACACTCTGCAAGTCCAAAGCCATTTTCCTTGCCGCCCCAGCTCTACAGTGAAATAACAAAGCACAGTTATGACTCCCTCACAAGAGCGGCACTTTTTCGTGGATCCAATCAACAGAGACACTGACTAGGACTTCATGTACACCCCCAAGGAATGGAAGAAAAACCACTGAATTTTAAGGACAGTTAAATGGAATAAAAGGTTGTGCCAGTGAACTGAAACAGAAGCATCTCCACGTTTTCTGAAGCCATGTCAGTCTTTGATTGAGAAGCAAATCAAGGCTTTGTCCTTCCATGAAGCCTAAGGCCACCTCTCCAAATCACCCCCCAATCCCCCAACTCCCACCCCAGAGCCAAGCAGTCACCAGGGGCTTTCAGACAGCTGTCATGGGTGGTGTCTCCCAAGTGCCCCCACAGTTATTGAACTAAATGATTACTATAATCAATCCCTTTGATCCTCACAACAACCCTGGAGCTAGGTCTTATTATCCTCATTTTATAGATAAGGAAACCAAGGCAAACAGAAGCCAAGTCACTTGCCCAGGGTCACACAGAGTAAGCATCTGAGGCCACATGTGAACTCAAGTCTTCCTGACTTCCAAGCCTGGTGCTCTGTCCCCTACACCACTCACCAGATGATCACCACATTGACACAAAACTAGCACACGCTTGTAACTCCTCGTTTCCTTTGATGAAAAGAGGTACACAACATTACAGTAAGACCGAGATGGGAGTTCTGGGGACAAGGATCCAAGGCATATCCCCTAATCTCAGTGTCATGGGCCAACCTGGGATCAACAGAGTGGCTCCTTTTGGTATCTAGAGGAAAACCGCTGCCAGGCTGCTAATCACAGGAGAAGCACTCTGGGAAATGCTGCCTTACACATGTCTTGATACTGTTTGTCTCCTTGAGGGTTTTTTGAGGAAATCGTCCAAAAAAGTGGGAGACGGGGCCTAACCTAAGGGTTCCACTCCAATCCTCATGCACCCTCATCACGCCTCCACACCCAGACCTCCTTGCTCCAGGTCATGGCATGCACTTTGGTGTAGGCCCCCATTGCTTCTCTCTCACCTCTCTCACTGCTTCAAGTTTCTCTTCCCTCCAGTACAGCCAACACATGGTGACTGTCTTTATTAGACAAGGCTCAGTTTAGCTTTTCACATGGACTCCACCTCACTTGACCCTAATCTCGCTTTTCCCAGCTTCACCTCCACCCTAAAGGCTGAATGGGCTCCTCTCTGCTCATTCTGCAGCAGCTTCATCTCAGGGCCCTTCAGACATTAGAAGTGACTGTCCCCTGGGCCTGCACCCCACTCCTTCCTCCCTTTGGAGTTCCTTTGAGATGCAGGCTGGCTCCTCTCAACTGTCAGTGCTGCCCTCTCTTCCAAACTCATGGCCTTGTATTTCTTCCTTTTCTATTTCCACTCACCAGACTCCTACAGGTTATTTCTTACCTCCCCCATTACACTGCAAGGTCAGCAGGGGAAAGGATCAGTTCATTTTTTGGACTTTGATCTCCAGAACTCAGCACAATGCCTGACACACAGTACCTACTTGAAAAACGGTCATCTTGGGAGAGCCAAGAGGGGGCAGCTGGCAGGGAAGTCAAACCACCTGTGCTGCACTTGGCACATAACAGACACTTTACTAAATACTTACAACAGATCCCTTAAACACACAGTATTTGTTCTCACAACTACACCAGAGACTTTAGATGAGTAAATGGGCAGCGAGGTGGCACTGGCCCAGGAATCAGGAAGACTTGAGTTCAAATCCAGCCTCAGATGCTTACTAACTAGGTGACCCTGGGCAAGCCACTTCACTGTTTGCCTTACTTTTCTCATCTGTAAAATGAGCTGGAAAAGGACATGGCAAACCACTCTACTCCAATATCGCCACCAAGAGTCAGATACAATTGAAAAATGACTGAACAACAATAACACATACCAAATAGCACTGACCCCAATATCTTTCTTTCCATGGATTCAAGATATCTGGAGATGGCACTCCCCCAAGGACAATATTTAGAAGACACAGAGAGAGCTCCACTTTCATCTAAGTACTAAGTACAGGTTTGTTCATCCAGCCCTTCATCTCCTGCCTCTGACTCAGAGGACGGGGCCAGGGCAACACTCAAGAGTGGTAAAATCTGACTCCTGAAAGAGCTAGGGCCCACTATGCCACAGGGTCATCACCGACAATCCAGCAGTACCTGCCTGCTAGTGGTCAGACTCCAGATGCAGGTCAAGCCAGGGAGACTAAAAAGTGTTAGGGTTAGGTAGAAGGAGAAGGGGATGGACTCAAATAGGAATAAACTCCTGAAGTAAATTCAGGCCTTGGGGCTTGTGCTCAGTTGGTCCCACAACACAACCAAAGGGCTTGATAAGACCTTCAATCAGGCACAGAAGTTGGGTTAGAGAGGAAGAACTCCAATGGAGGAAAAGCTCCAAGGCCCAGGCCACTGGCACTAGGGCCAGTAGAAGAAAGAAAGGCTGAGATTTTGAAAGCATCTCAAGACTTGCTGAAGCTCAACACTCATCTGACTCATTTCTAGGCCCATCAACCTCTTGGTCCAACACAAATTTCCCCACTTCTTTCTCTGTGGACATGGCCTAGCTTGGAATATTGAAAAAGGTTAACAAAGCAGCTGCCATATAGGCCCCTATTTGGGACTCACAATCAGCCTATGGAAAGAGCAACATGAAGGGAGTGGAAGAGATAGCAGACCTATAGCACCTGCAGTAAGGAAATCCTCAGACCCAGTGCAGACAATCGTCAGGGGAAGAGACAGGTCAAAAGGCTTGGCCAAGGAAAGTCTTGAATCCAGTCTCCCTCACTCCAAGGTCTGGGCTATTTAGGAGGCTGCACCACAGCTTAAGTCATCAATAGTCAATAAACATTTATTAAGTGCCTACTATGTGCTACATACTGTGCTTAGTGCTGGGGATACAAATAGGGAAAAGAAAAGACAGTTCCCACCCTCCAAGAGCTGTCAAAGTAGTGGGGAAAGACAAGCTACACATGCTAGAGAGGTACCACAATAATTACTATGGCCACGTTCCACACGGGGAAACAGACTCAAACAAGGGCAAGGATTTGGTTCAAGGTCACACAGCGAGAAGCCGCCCTCTACAAACCAGAAGTTTTCCAATCAGAATTGAATGAGGGCTACAAATCACCCAGGGAAATGAAAGCATAAAAAGAAAAACCAATTCAAGCGATCCACTGACAACTATCAGCAGGATCCTCAGTTTTCAACAAGGACAATGGAGCAAAGGAGAATGAAAGCAGCAGCAGCAGCTCTAGAGGAAACAAATGGTGGAGAAAAAGTGGCCCATCAAACCCAAATAATGAAATTTCTGAGAAGAATAGATTGAGGAGAAATCAACAACATTGTGAGGTAATAAGCAGTAACAGAACAAAACTGAAAAGAGAGAACACGAAAGGTGTGAGTTCTGAAAAACAGGACAAGTAGAGAGCAGCTAGGAATTACTGGACTACCTGAAAACAGATTGAAAAAAAAAGGGGGTATGGCATCCCTTGAGTTCAAGAAATCATAAATACAAACTGCTTAGGTCTATCGGAGCCACAGGACTAAGTAAGGTTAGAGAATCCACAGATCAGCTCCTGAAAGTTGCCCCAAAAGGAAAAGGCCCAGCCACTGTCCAGAGCTCCAGCATCACAGAAAAAAGCCTGCAGGCATCACGAAAAACAGTGCACAGCACCAGGAACTTGGGCAAAAACAAAAACTAAAGCTTTAAATCCCAGGATGATTTCCCTCACAATGGTGAGTATCTATCACCGCACAGGTGGGAAAACTGGAAACTTTCACATACTAGAGAAACTTGGAAAGGAAAATTTCTCAGCAATCAGAAGGAGGCCTGTGCTGAGGTCCAGCTAACTTTCTACTAGTGGATGAAGAAACTTAATGTCTTCAAAGGGCACTTACTGAGAAGGAAACGGGAGGCCTCAGGCAAGACATCAGTTTTGAGAGACACAAGGAAGGAGGGGGTGGAACGTACTTCTCAAAAGTGGGGCACATGAAAACATTGCAGGAGCATCAGATGAAACTTCCCTCCCAAAAGAAGGTTGGTCATATACATGTCCCAAAACAGCAAGCAGAAAGGGCTGGGGGTGTGGGGAGTGGATGGACACATACATGAACACAGTTTAGTTTCAAACTCTATCCAAAGGGAAAAAAGTGGGGATGGAGGGATTAAGAAAGAAAATAGTCCCAGGGAGAGAATAGCTGCAAACAAAGCAAACTTACTGGAGGGTAGAGGAAAAGGGGGGAGAAGAGAGAAGAAAAGCAAAGAGCCAGAGTATATAGGAGATGCCTTTAAATCATAGCAACTATGATTGTTCCTCACCAAACAGGGCCATGGACATGGTTTGCTCTTTTCAGTAACAAAGGGAAGAGAAAGAAACCCAAATAAGCAAAATAATTTTGAGATCAATGTGCAGAATCTGTGACAGAATTTTTAACACACAAGTGGTAGGAAATGGAGACCACCAGATTCCTAAAATCCTGGCTTCTACTACATGAACCCAAGTGCTCTTTTTTGGTATTTAAGTTCAGAACACAAACAGAAAGCATGCTATGAAAGTAGAAATGACAAGATCTGACAGGATAATCTGGCAGAATTTGGGGTAAGGCAGACAAAGGCAAAGTGAAAACACAAGTTAATGATTCTACTAGGAAAGTACGGAAAGGAGAAGGGTTTGGAAGGAAAGAACAAGAATTATCTTTGAGATGCCTATGGACATCAAGCTGGAAATGGCCAAGAGGCCACACTGGAGTTGAGGAGAGAGATTTTGAATGGAGAAATTGGCCCGAGAATCATCTGCACAGAGCTGGGGAATTATGCAAAGATGATGGAATACTATTGTGCTGGGAGAAATAGCAGGAGAGAAACCTGTGAAGACATGTAGAAAATGATGCAGAGTGAAAAGAACCTGAGCCATTGATTTATACAACATGAACAACAGTATGAAGAAAACCAGCTTGGAACGTGCAAACTGGACTGATTGCTGCCATGCCTCATCACAATTCCAAATTCTTGACAAAGAGGTGGTATTCTCAGGTATGTAATCAGATGGCTATCTATCCCTATATGGGGGGAGATATTGGACATGACCAATGTGACAGTGTTTGAACTGATAATGCCTATGTTTTTGAGGTTTTTGTTTTTCTCCCCTCAATGGGGGAGAGATGGGAAAATAAAAGATTTTTAGTAACTGAAAAAAAAATAACAAATTTTTTAAAAGATGAAAGAGAGGGAATGCTGCTAATCTAGAACCAGCGATCTTCTGATGAAAAAAACAGAACCTTCACTTCCCATGCCCATTTTAGGGGGCAGAAACCCTCCAGATTTACCTTGTTTTTCCATTCGGTCATCAATGGAGCAAGGAACGTACCAAATGTCTAGGGCAAGTGCTTAGGGCACCCACACACTTCTTCAACTGGATTAGCAGACAGCTATGTGGAAGTTTCTGGAGCTAGCAGGTGCTAGGCCCTTCCCTCCTCGCCAATCCCCTTGCCCCTCAGTATCTACTACCAAGACTGACCTCTGCCAAGTGCTGCAGACGGGACAGCAGCGGAGTCCTCTTGTCAGAACCCAGGCGGGTAATATAGTTGGACCTCTTGCTGAAGACATATAGGAGATTCAGCACCGCGAGTACCACTTGCATGTCAGAGGAGGCCAGTAATGTAGTCAGATGCTACAAGGACAGAAAGGGTTGGTTATAAGAAAAAGCTAATATTCTGTGGTAAGCTTAGAAGCTCCAAGAGGCTAGCAATCAGAATTTATCCCAGCAAACCAGAAGCTAAGTCCTTATTTCCTTTAGAAGGGGCCACTGACAAACACACAGACACACACAGGTGCACTCCTGTGCGCCGGCACAAAATCCTGGAAAGAGGTAAGGGGTGGGACTACACCAGCATTGGTAACTGAAAGGAATGAAGGGTAAACAAGGCCTCATGGAAGTGAAGTGTGAAGGAAGCTTTGGAAGGTGCTGGTGTGTGAAGGACAAAAAAGGATGAATCAACTGGGAAAGCTGGGCCAGAAAATGATAGTCAAAGGCTAGGCTTTCCACAGAGAGCCACGGCAGTCTTGATCAGGACAAGATCATGTGGGAGATGACAAAATGATTACAAAAAAACCAATGAAGAGTCCAGTGCAATGGGCTTGGTGTGAAACCGAGGGGCAGCAACAGGAGTGAAGGGGACACATGGGAGAGAGATCACACAAAGGCGGGAAGACAGAACGAGGCCATTTCAGGAAAAGGGTGGATTCTGGGGAAGAGTTTCAGATACAGAAATATATCTAGCTGGAAATGTGTGACAGGCAGTGGAGGATGGAGCTTAGGACAAAGAGGAGGAGGCTTGGCTACACAGACCTCCAGGTCCTTCATCTGGAAAATGGGAATAACCACTTGGCAAATGACTTGGTGTTAAAGAAATGTAAGCTCTTATGATTTACTGCCTCACAGATGATTATGGTGATGGCCCTAAGCTGGGTCTAAGGTGAAGGGAGGGATGGGCAAGTGTACAGGCACATGCACATATATGTGTACATACATATACTTACACACACGCATGTGCATGCATGCACACACCCCCCCCCCAAGCTGGGCCAAGAATTTTGTATTCAAAGGGTTCCATAACGCACACAGCTTCCCCTTCATCTAGGATAACTGCTCACATTTATGAGCTGAGTAAAAGCAGGTTCTAACATCTCAACAAAGAGGAAAAGATGAGGGCTCAGAGAAACAAAAGGAGCTGATCCCAAAGCTGTTAATGTCAGATGTCCAATCAGCCCAGATGTCCCCCACACCAGGAGCACACATTAGTCTGGCCCTCAAGGCCCCAGTACTTCCAACAGAAAGCACAAGTTTCCAGAGCAGTTGGTGCTGAAGATCATGGCCAGCAGAGGGCTAAATGCAGGTACAACAGGCCAAAAACAGGCCCAAGGCTCCTGCTGCCTGTTTTTCCCAGTTTGGTCTTACAGATTCCTGTGTTGTGGGGCTACCAGGCCCTGTGGAGTCCACACTGAAGTTTCAGAATGAGGTAGAGGATGCTCTCAAACTTGTTGACTTGGTTGTTACATAGGCCCGTCCAACCTTGTCACAAAGGCAGCAGTTCTACTGCGCAGACTACATAAAAGCCAAGGGCCACTAGTACACAAAGGCCCTCAGCCTACATCTATTACGTTACAAAAAGAAATGTCTAAATAGTGGCTTTCTGGGGTGGAAATGGGAGAAAGAGGAACATTCAGGAGATAGGCAACAGGAAAAATGTATTTAAAAACCCCCAAGTTCCCATAATCGTTCAGAGTGGCAGCCTCTATCTCTGCTAACACAAACTCCCTCGTGTGCCAAACCTCCTGGTTTTCTCTTCACTGGGTCTGTCTTGTCTCATATCCAGCACTTTCTGATATGACTCAACTATGAGATGTGGAACAGAGAAAGTGTAATCTTTTCTCAAGTCTACCCCATTTGGGGCAGCGGCCCTGGGCCCTGACACTGCCCGTTGTGTGGCTCTAGATGAGCCACTCTGCTGCTTGGGGCCCCAGTGTTCCTATCTGTAAAATATAGAGACTGGACTAAATGACCTCTAACATGACTTCTAGGCTCAATTCTACACTTGTATCTTCTTCAGATTTAACAATCAGGAAAGGGCAGCGCTCCCCCAAAGACACAGTTTGCCACGAGCTGGGCTACAGTAGAGGGCAATGCTTGCCTGGAAGTGGCTGCCATTCATTATTGCTCAGACTCATGTTTCTCCCAACCCAATCTCTTAAGACTTGTCTGATGTGCTTTCATTTTCATTGTTTTCCTTCAAAGACTCGGCAAGATCCCTGCCCAACTCAGGCTCAGTTCTAAAGGGGAAGGAGGATAGAACAAAGGTGGATGCTAAGGTCCATGTCTTCCCAAGGGCTGCCTCTGAGTACAATGTGCACTCTCAGCGCCCTGGAAACATATACCATCTAAGGGGTGAAAAGGCTGAGCCACTGGTAGGTGCAAAAAACACTATGCTTTTAACAGGCTGAGAAAAAGAAGTAGTTTCCTCAAAGTATTTTCAGGAAGGCTGGGAAAGCATCTTTTGGGCTCTGTCTGGTTTTTTAAATACCTGGGATAAAAAAAAAAAGACCATCAATTCCAGTCAGGAATATTCCTAGATGCACTAGCCCTTTTGCACCATGGGCTTTGCTATTTGTTGGCAGCAGAGACCATAATAAACCTGCCCCCAAAGCCCGAATTAATAGACATCCAGCGATCACCACTTAAAACCTCACTGAAGCAACAAGGGGCAGACAGAAGGAGGCATGTGTCAATTCAGACAAGGCTAACCACTAGCACCCCCACCCACCTGTAGGCCAACAGCCACCCCGCAAAAGCAGTCAACATTTAGGAAAGTTAAAATTTTTTTTGCAAGGCCAGGTAACTGAAGACAAGGGAAGGAAAGCGGATCACCACCAACATCCACAGCACCATCAAATGACACAAAAAAAGATGCTGGCTTTGCCCCTGCACCCTACAGACTGTGAGGATTTTTCATCAGGTTGGCAGACCGGGAGCTCTTGCTTTTGGAATCATACACCAAGCGTTAGGCTCAGTACAGAGTAGGTGCTTAAAAAATGGTTTTTCATTTGTCCATTCCAACACGAAGGGCCACGTACCTCTATGGAGCTGTACAAATGCCGAGAAAAGCTGTATTCGATGAGCAGAGCGGTAAAGTTCAAAACTGCCAAGAGCAATAATTTCAGATGCTCCTTGTCAGGCACATCACACATGAGCATCCAAGCCATGTTTTCCACAGTCTGTCCAGCATCAGCCAGAATCCCATCGAAGCGATCCAACAGGTCCACCCAATGGTACAGCTCACACTGGAAAAGCAAGAGGGACAAGCACATCCTGAACCCTGGCAGCCAGGCCTGCCTCTGCTCATCCCCATCACTGTCCTGCTCCTGTAGAGGCTCATGCCCCAGGACGCCTTCGTGGGCCTCGCCTAATGTTGGAACCTAGTACCAAGTCACTCTTTTTGACCCAGGTCATCTCAGGAGGAAATGCAGAACACCTGAGTGTCTTTTTGACAAAGTGAAAGGCTCTGCTTGCTTCAACTTCAGGGGAGAAAGGTCTATCTTTCTTACCCAGGATTCATTTACTTGGAGCAAACAGCAAGATTCCTGAGGGAACTCAGGTAAACAGAGCAAAAAGCCTTTACACACAAGCATCATCAATGTTTCTCAATAGTGTCACCCTCTAGTGTAGCTACTATCACCCAACATGTACTTGGAAAATGGCATCAACCAGCATTGGAAGCTCACAACCAACCAGGTTTTTGTCATCAACAATGGGTACAATTTCATCTTAGCCCCATCTCTTTCTTAGTGGTTCATAAAACCAGCTGCTGTGGGTCAAAGGGCATGTTATATGGAGGGCAGCAAGGTGCTCCCTAAACTACAATTGCTTTTCGTTTCCCATGGTAAAACTGGCCACAGTTGATCCTGAGGGAAGTCGAGGCACATCATATCATTCCCCCATAAGTCTCCCTTGTGTGGAAGAATAGGGTCCATGCCAGCCTACCCACCTTTCCAATATTCCAGGTTTTGATCTGCTGCAGTTCCAAGAGGAGTTGCTCATCATTACAACCCTTAAGTTTGTCTATCAGAGCTCGGCAGTCTGCAGGCTGGAAGAAAGCACCAGAACCCTCATTAATGGAGGTACTGGAGACCTATTTTCCCAGTAATTCCCCTCCCCCCAACATGAACCTGGGGTTCATTCAGATCTATAACCAGGCAGTGTGAGTGTGATCATATAACAAATTAAGAGGCCAAAAATGCCCCCCCCCCCCTTTTTTGAGGAGGGAAAATGCAAGACTTCTGCACTCAAGGTCCTACCCAGAGTGGCCTCTGTTGCCATGGAAGCAGGGATGGGCTGGATGGGAAAGGCACCATTATTTAAGGGCCCTCCCTACAGCCATCGAAACACTAGGAAGAGCCTCACAATGTGACACAGGTCCCAGCACACAGAGCCCTTTCTAATTCCTCTGTGGGAGACTTAGAATCAGATGAGCAGGTTTCAAAGCCCAGCTTGACCGTTTTCTTCCCTGGCTGACTGTGGACAATAACAACAGCCTGGGGCCCCTCTCTCTCCCTCGACATTCTTCCTATTTCTCCTTTTTTTTTCCTCTCAAGTTGCCTCACACTGAGTCCTGACATCTCTGGCACTGAGTGCATACTTTGTCCAGCCCTCTTAGGATTCTTTAGGAGAAGCAGCTGTGGAAGGAGCAGAAGATCTTCTGAGGGGTTTAAAGTTACATCAGTAATAAAGTACTTCAGGCTGTCCCAGCATCGAAAGGGCCAGGATGTTCTCACAGACAGTCCATGTCAGCCTAGCAAGAGCACTACTTTTTAGGGGGTGGGGGGCAAGCTGTTAGTACACATAAGGTCTAAAATCTGGGGCCTGCTTACCCCTAGTGCCCTAGTCTGATTCTTCTATGGTAGATGTGGCCCAAGGGAGGCTCTTTCTACGTTTCTAGGCTGAGCCTGTGGCAAAACTGACCTTTTCAGAGCCCTCTCACCCCTACCTTCAAAGGCTGCCTGGCCTGGTACCACTGTCTCTGATGGAGGGAATCCTGTGCTAGATAGATAGCTTGCTGGCCAGCCAATAACAATAATTTTATCTGGCATCTGGGGCTACCACAAAATTCACTGGGCCATTCTCATAATTTAACATTGCAATTCAAATCTGGCTAACTGCTAATCACATGGCAGGTTTAGTGAAACTAGAAGTGTATACAACTGGCCCTGGGTTACCAAAATATGCTGAAAAAGAGGCATTCACGCAGCATGGTAAGCCAGGGCTACACTTTGTCTGACCATGGAGTTCTGGAGCATGGCTCATTATTTCAGACCCACTGATGTAGGTAAGAGAAGAGGAGTAGGTAAGCTCTTAGTTGTGGTGTACATGACATAAGTGGGAGGTCATTTGCAGTGATACAGGAAGTCAGCCTAACATCTCAGCCTGGGCAATGGGGGGTGTGTGTGTGTGTGTGTCATTCAGGGACATGGCCATAATCTGCCTCTGGTAAAGACTCTAAATGAAGCCAGCCCTCCCTTCAAATACTCACAGCCTCAGTAGGGGTCTTCTTCAGTTTAGTCCTGTCCACCTTCATTTTGAAAATTTTCTGGGTCCCTTAAAGAAAATCGTATAATTAGCAAAATTTAAAATGCCAAGCCATGCAGATCCCAATTCTGGTCTATGCGTTATGGGGTCAAGTATAAGTAGCCTCTACATTCATTGGGTAAATTCCATGCTGGCTGGGAGGAAACAGTGACCATGGGAAGGCCTGGGCATCTATCACATGGACCACTCCAACTGGCAGCAAATTTATTCCACCATTCTGAAAATGGGGTCATCATCCAATGATTTAAACACTGATATACCTACACACAGACAAATGCTACTCTGCTTAGCAACTTTCTAGAAAACTGTTCCATTTTGGAGCTGATAAATGAGAATGAGCTTGGTGAGGGGAAGTCCACTATCCTATCTAAGCTATTTCAGGGTCTGTCCAAACTCCCCTCCCTGACCTTGAATACAAGTGTTCAAAAACACAAAGTGCTGCCAATGGCAACATCCTATAAACCCAAAGGATAAAGACTCGTTATCATCCCCCTTTCTCAGTCCACTGGAGAAAACTGAGTGAAAACTGAGGTAACCATTTTCCCTGTCCAGTCACTGAGGAGAGACCACTCACACACCATTCAAATGGAAAAGAAGGAACAACTTGTTCCCACTTTCCATTAGTAATGGGAACAAATGAGCTTTCTTTTACAGGATCCCAGCAACGAGAAACACTGAGGTCTGGAAAGAACCAGGTTCGACTTTTCCAGATTCATAGCCCCTGGTCTGTTAAAGGTGGTGACTGAGTACGTGCTCTTTGCTTCTTGGAAACAAGCAGACAATGCTCTGACCTCCAGTGCGTGGGAACATGCCCCACATGAGACTGCTCGCCCTTCTGCAATCCAGTAACATGTAATAAGCAAAAACCACCAAGAAGTCACAAAATCCGACTCACACAGGATTCCAAGGCTCATCCATTTAGAATGCTGGGCTTTCAGGGTACCTGGCCACAAGAACTGATCAGTGAGTGACCATATAGCAAAACTTCTGGCACAGTCCCAATGTACTCCAACTGATGTACCAGATATTCAGGACCTCCAGGGAGTGATGGAGAATAACCCTCCACTTCCTGTTAAAAATCCAAAGCGCTGGGGCAGTTTGGGGGCTCTTAAATGTGGGTAACTAAGATATGATTCCCAAATAACTGTACTGACCCCAAAAAGAATGATAAGGGCTCAGTCTACTGTGCTGTCAGTGGAATGGCAAATAGGTCAGTGCTGGCAGTCAGAAGGGCAGTCAACAACTTGTTGCTGAAATGAAAAAGGCAATAAAGGAAAATGGGCTGCATGAATGTTCAAGTAAATATCTCCACTCCATCTGGCTGTTCCAGTTTCTTTATTCAGAGTAGAAGCTTTAAACCATCTTGCTGACAGACTCAAACTAGGGTTTGAAAGACTCTAAGGTGAATTTCATCTAGGTGGCACTGCCGTGAATAGACTCATCTATCTGAGTTCAAATCCAGCCTCAGACACTTCCTAGCTGTGTGACCCTGGGTAAGTCACTTCCCCCTGTTTGCTTCAGTTCCTGAATCTGGAACATGAGCTGGAAAAGGAAATAGCAAACTGTTCCAGTATCTCTGCCAAGAAAACCCCAAATGGGGTCACAGAGTTGGACAGGACTGAAACAACTGAACAACAACAGCAGTTGTGCTTTCTCACATTCCCATACTGCTTTCCTCTCCAGCCAGACTAAGAAGGTATAGATGCAGCCCCTGTCGCCCCACTGGAGACGTCTTCCTAGTCTGCCTGGGTCCTCAAAGAGCAGGGCACTGCAAAGCAAGTATTGTCCAGGAGGAACAAAGGGACTGAGGATCAGTCAGGTTAACTAGCACTGATGAAGTGCCTGCTGGGTGCGAGGCACTGGGATCAGGTTGAGGACATAAAGAGAAACTCAAATGTGTCCTGTCCTCATGGAGTTCAGATGTTTTAATAAGCTGGCAACACTCATGGTTTAAACCTCGTTAAAGATCTTCCAGGAAGAAAATGTGGAGTCCCATGGCTGGAAGCAGATCGAGCAGCGGAAGCTAAGAAATCGTCAGTTCCAAGGGCTCCAAGCAGATGAGAAGCACTGCCTCTATTACTGTCAGTCACTAGTCTTCCACAAGCATCTGAGAGATTCTCCTACTGGGCTTACACCCCAAGGAGGCCACAGATAAGACCAAAGTTTACCCAATGGTGCTAGCAAAGAACTATCAACTGGGGAACAGCTGGACAAATGGGGATATGTGATATGGAATAAGAAAGGCTGGGGTAAGGTATGCAGAGAAGCATGGGAAGACTTTCACGAACTGACGCAGAAGGAAGAAAGCAGAGCCCAGAGAACAATGTACACAATAACTACACAATGTACACACCACACACACACACAAAAACACCCCAAAGTGAACGTTGCAACATGACAAAGGATGAACGTGGCCCCCCACACCATAACAGATGTGGAACACTGAAAATATTTTCAAACTTAGACTACTTGTGTTGATTTTTTTCCTTTAAAAAACATACTATGTATTATATGGGATGACTGACAGAGGAAGGAACCTAAATGCAGTAACCACGTTTGAAAGTGCATGCCATGTGCCATATCTACAACAGCAGCCCCTAACCCCTCAACTTCTGCATCTGCTTTTCCCCCAATGAACACAAATCTATTTTCTTTCTTCCCCATTCTACTGGAAAAAAAGAAAAAAATTGACCGTAATAAATATTCATAGTCAAAGCCAAACAAATTCCCTCAATGGCTCTATGAAAACATATAATGGAAGTGAATGATGTTTCATCATTGGTCCTGTGGAAAGACAAATGGTCACTGCATTGATCATAGTTCTTCCAGCTTTCCATTTGTAAACCTAATGAAGGAAACGTGAGATTTCTCTAAAAACGAATTCTTTCCCGCCACTCCATCCAAATTAAGCTGCTTTTTACTGACATGATTCTTGGGTATTGGGTTCCATCTTGGGATCCAATCTGAAATTCTCCCCAAAAAAGAAACAATTATCTTAAAATAACATTTGGGACACACTTGGAAACTACAACTGCCAACTGAATATAAGACTACATTCCAATTGGAATGTTTTCACCTCTAGCCCATTTTGCACATAGTATTTAATAAATGTATAACCAACTGAATTCCACCCCCCTCTTCCCCAAACATGGACAGACAAAATGAAGGCCAAACCAATTAAGTCTCCTGGACCACCTGGCAGATCTCTTACCCTGATGAACCGATGAGAGAGAGAGAGAGAGAGAGAGAGAGAGAGAGAGAGAGAGAGAGAGAGAGAGGAGGGAGGGCAGTATGTGTGTATGGCAATTGAAAGGTTTATTTTCTTGGCTCAGCCTACCTATGGTCACCTGATAGTTTCACAATTCTTTAGGACTGTCTTTATTTCCAAAGAGTATTTCACAGTTGTATTTAGACAGTTCTTTTGGGCATGACTTGGTAAGTGGACTCTAGTTACACAACTCTGTAGTTTGCTAAAACAGAATTTCTCTTTCTATCTCTTCCTGCTGGGATTTATGTAGATGAATTTCACATTATCTAACTTTGCTGGACTAATTTTTCACATTAATTTTAGTTGCCTTTAATTATACTGTTTTCAAAGTGTTTTCTCTCCTTTCTGCCTTTGCTCATTCCTTTCATTTCATTTTCTTGTCTTACTGATGAATCTAGCACTTCAGAAACTAACCCAAGTAACAGGAATTAGAATAGACACCCTTACTTTACTCAGATCTCACCTACATAAGATCTTGGTTTTAGATGTAGCAATTTAAGGTATTAAGGAACTATCCACTTACTATGTTTTACGGTATTTTTAGAAAGAGAAATGGGTGTTGCATTGTGTCAAAGCCTTTGCTGCATCTACTGATAAAATAATAGATTCTCTAATGTTCTCATTATATGTATGGTCTGTCATAATTATTGAACATATGTCTGTTATAGTTATTGAACCAAACCTGAATTTTTGGTATAAATCCAACTTGCCTATAGGATTTTCTGATATCAGTTTTTCTCATATATGTCTCATTTCCAAGATATAGAAAGAATATTCAAATCTGCAATAAGATAAGCCATTCCCCAAATGATAAACAAAAAATATGTTCAAGCAAATCACAAAGGAAGAAATCCCAGGTGCCAACAAATAAATGAAAAATGCCCCAAACTGTAATAATTGGAAAAATGATGAAAATATTCAACCAACTCTAAGGTTCTCTCTCAAAATCATCACAAGGGCAAAGGTGACAAAAACAGAAGTGCCAACCATTGGAAGTGTTGCAGGAAAACAGGCACAGGAATGCACTGCTGGTGGAGCTATAAGTGGGCCTAGCCATTCTGGAAAGCAATAGGGAACTATGCTCTCAAATGTCACCAAATTGGGCATTTCCTGTGACCCAGTAACAACATGAAACTAGGTCCAAACCCCAAAGAGACCAAACCAAGAGAAAAAGATCCCTATGTATGATAGTATTTTGAGCAGCTCTTTGTGTGCTAGCATTAATTGGAAAAGTAAGATGCCTACAAATATTCAGAAAGCAGAATCCTTCTTCCCAGGTCCTAAATGGTTATCCAAGTAAGGCAGAACTGCAAAGACAAAATGATACTGAAACACTTAAGAGCTCTGATTCCAGAAAGCCCAAAGACCTCCAGACGGAGGCGATGGATTCAAGCAGTAGAATGGGACATGTGTTTGAGGAATGGGTATTTGTTTTGCTTCATTATGTACATCTGTTAATAGGATTCTGTTTTTGTTTTCTTTCAACGAAGGATGGGAGTATTAAGAAAATAAAGTTAAATTGTGTGATGATTAATTTTAATAGACTTAGCTCTTCTCAGCAATGCAAGGATCTAAGAGAATTCCAAAAGACTTATGATGGAAAATGCCATTCATATCGAGATAAAGAACTATGGAGTCAGAATGCTGATGGAAGCAGACTATTTTCTACCCTCCCTCCCCTTCTTTCTCATGGTTTTTCCCTTTTGTTCTGACTCTTCTTTCAACAACATGGCTAATGTGGAAATACGGTTAATGTGGTTATACATATATAGCCTATATCAGATTGCTTGCTGACCTGGAGAAAAAAATTTGGAACTCAAAATCTTATAAAAGTGAATGTTGAACACTATCTTTACATGCAATTGGGAAAAAAAATACTATTAAAAAAGGAAATAAAGTTAATAGAAAAAGATAATAAATTTTAAGAAACATTCTCTACTGGGTAAAGAAGGCTGGCATCTATGCCCATCACTGCTATGAGAGGTTTTAGGTAACTAGGTAGAGCACACTGGGAAACAAAGAGGATGATAAACTCTTAAGTCTCCCCCTCCAGGTACTGACTCCTCAGTGAGTTCACTGAACAATAGGGTTTGATAAACCCCAAAGTATTAAAGGAAAGCAACAGATGAGGTTTTCTTTCCATCTCTGCTAATTTGATGCATGTCAGGTGGTACCTCAGAATTGTCTGATTGTTAGACAATAGTTTCGCTATGTGACTCCATTCTAAGGTGTTATGGTGAAAGAAGGGAAGAGATGGAGCATTTATCTAATGCCGAAAGGCAAAGTGACCAGAGAAAGAACTCACTGATCAACTCCAGAAAGCAGTCCCCAAAGGCCCAGAAATGTCAGCCACAATCCAGAAAAAAAAAAAAAAAGTGGCACTGCAGTCAGACTCTAAGACTTGTACAGTTACTATTATAAATGAGAGGAGAGCTTGGAATGCAATATTTCAAAAAGCAAAAGATAAGGGCTCATCAACCAAAAGTAAGAGCTAAGTTATCAACCTACAACAAAAAAAAATGGGTACCTTTAATGGTACCAAGAAATCTCAAGTATTCCTAATGAGAAGAGCAGAGCTGAGTAGGAACTTTGAAATGCAAATACTAGAATCAAGCAAAACCTAAAAAAGGTCAATGTATTTGAGCAATTTTAAGTAGCTGATGTTGTGCTAGCACTCTGGTAGTAGAAGAAACAAGTATCCCCTTCAGACCCTAAATGCTTTTAAAGGGTTGGTTGCTGTCCTTCATCTTCAAAGAGGACCAAAATGACATCACCATGATAAAGTGAAACATCAGTGTGTCCGACTGTGGCTGATCAGATCAATATGAGCTTGGAATGCTCTACCACAGGCTAGGCACAAGTAGTCTGTGTGAATATTTGGGATGGATACTCCAAATTTGCCCACCCTGCGTTTACTTCGTGCTGTCTCAATTCTGCTTTGCTCAAAGAGCACAGCACCCTCTCTGATGTGGGCATGCCATGCTGAGTGGTCCTGTGCCAGTGTCTCTCATGTTGCACAGTCAAACCCAAAGTTCTTGAGAGCGTCCTTGCATCGTTTCTTCTGGCTGCCACATGATCGTCTGCCCCATGCAAGTTCTATGTGACTGTCTGAAGGTGGATTAGTTCTGTTGTGAGGAATTTGGGGGGAGCAGGGGCGGGGGGGGGGGGGGTTAGGGGGAAGAAAGGAAGGGACACTAAATGGAATACACTAACATGGAAAAGACAAAGAACACAGAAGCTGTCCTAGTTGGGACATCTAAGAATAAAAGGATACCAAAATATTACAAAACAAACAAAAACATGAAGAAACAGGGAGAGGGAACAGATATCAGATAACATTTGATATAGATAGGGTAAGTTTTAGAGGGGATAACATGTGGGAACAACCACAAGAAAATCTTCCTAATCCTGAAGAGGGGAATTATAAGGAAAAATCAAATAAAAATTTGGAAACCCTTAGTGCTCAGTAACTCAGAAATGGCAATACACACACACTACAAATGTAACGGAATATTATTACAGCAGAAGAAACAATGAAAGAATAGATCTCCAAGAGTTCTGGGCAGTAGAGCAGAACCAGAAGCACAATTTACACAACAGGAACACTTCAAAGACCATGAACAAGTATGTCTCCAAAGGATCCATGGAGAAGTGTGTCAGGGGTGGGGCCAGGGGGATGGATTATTTTCGTGGCCATGGCCCTGGGTAGATTTGGTTGGCTGGACTCTGCTTATTTTAAGGGTCCAGCACCTCCCCCCTCTTTTTATTGGGGAGGGCACTGAACCAGAAGGAAGCACAAACAGGACAGTTTTGCAAGTATTTATTACAGTTAAAAAAAAAAGTTGTTTGACACAGAGACTCATGATTTCACATACAATCCTCTTTTTTGCTGTTCAAGTTCAGGATAAAAAAAATTTAATGAAAAGATATCTTGATGTGGAAAGTATTCTGAATTAGGAGTCCAGGTCCTCTGCCACTACTCTAACTCTAATCCTTTGTGTACACACTCTGGCACGAGGTGGGTGGCCACTAAGGTCCTCGCTTCAAGTCTAAATCTGCAATTTCTCTTGACAGAAATATGATAGACTAGGGACACAAAGGATCAGTCATTGTAGGACATGGCTAATGTGAGGGATGGTTTGTCTCCATGACACTAACTTGTTTTTAAAGGAGGATACTGCAGAAGGGCTATGTCTGTGCTGATAACGCTGCTCAAAAAACCTCACGTTCTGTCCTTTCTAGAGGGCAGGGAGGTAGAGAGAGAGGGAATTCAGAAGTTGGGAGCATTGTACACAAGGTTCATTTTCCCAACACCAAGATGGGTCACTGGAAGGTAGCAGGAAGAAGAATGATACATGGGAAAACATGGGTAAGGACAAAAGATATCAATAGAAACCTCTTTGAGCTGCTATCTCAAAGTAGACAAATAACCCTGGACACAGGGCAGGGAGTCCAGATGCCAGAAGCTTCATCTCATCTGGACCCCTAAGCTGAGTCCTGTATTTCCTGCCTGTGCCACCTTATTGGTTGTTAGGGGGGAGGGGAGGGAGGTAGGAATGGGTATAACAGATGATCGCTAACGTCCCCTTTAACTCTAAATCCCTGGGGCAATGTAGTCCCTTAAAAGATAAGTTATCCAGAAAGAGATCTATGCAATTACTTCTCCTTGGTGACCCAAACTGAACTACTTAATTAAAGAATCTGATTTGGGTTTTTGTTTTTTTAATGACAGCTCACTACCTCTAACTAATCTTTCTCAAAATCTATCCATCATTCATATGCTTCTGCCATTGTCCTCTCTTCCAAACTTCAACTTCTCTTTGGAATTCTAACAGCAAGAAAGAGGAACTGGACGCAGGCTGGGTCAAAAGAGGACGCCACTCTGGGGCCAATAACAGACTCAGAGATTGGGCCAAGGAAAGCCTGCACACCCAACTCTACTGACACCGAACCTCCCAGCTTTGGACTTGATTTTCATCAGCACCATCCAAGTGAATTGAGGCTGGGTCTGACAGGGCTGAGATGACCTCTGTAGTCTCACTGTGCTAAATTCTAAACAGGATTGAGGAGAGGAAAGGGAAGCACTAACCACGAAGTATGTTAATAAGGGATTTCAAAGACTAGTTCCCCAGCAACCATCTCAAATGAACAAGGACAAACCCAGGACCTTTGGAAATGGCTGCTCTATTTCTTTCAGGGATTCCAGTGGGCCTGCCAGGGCTATACAGAAGAGGATTAGTTTCTCTAGCAAAACAGCTACTTGAATGGAAAGGATTGTACTCCGATGCCCACCAACATTCTGAAAACAGAATCCCTCTTCCCAGGGCTTAGGTAGCTGTAGTGAGTGTGCTATTCAAAGTCAGGCTGAATTGTAGATTAAAAAAAGGGAAAGCTGTAATAATGTAGTCAGTGAACAATCAGGAACAGTTCCAGAGGACAAATGAACTCTGTTACCTGCAGAATGAGCCATACAGGCTGGGGGATGGACAATGTGGAGATTCGTTGGAATCTGTTCCCATGGTTCTACCCCCCCCCCCCCCCATTTGGGGATGGGACAGGAGAGAAAATAATTACATGTTAAGTGAAAGTTCAAATTTAAAGAACTAAACAGTCAAGCTAAATAGATTTTTAAAAAGCAGATTTCCACATCCTTTCTGATGGCCTATATTTCAACATGTCTATGTTTGACATGATCCCTGAAGGACCAATTAGAGGGAAATGAAAAACAAGTTAAAAGGGGCTCTCTCTAATGGTGGAAGCAGATTCTAGATCAAGTTTCTTGACATTGGACATTCAAGGCTAAAGACTTGAAAGAGACAAAGGGTATATTTGCCTCACACAACAGCCAAGTCCAAAGATGTGCCGTCATTCACTGGGTGGATTCCTGCATACTTCTGCCTAGTCCCAAGTCAGAATGGGGAAGGGGGGTGTTGGAAGTAGGGAATCCTATGGACTCTCTTTTCACAAAGGAGGCACCAGAAAAACACCAAGCATGGTCACTACTTAGCTATCTGAGAACACAAAGCAAATATGGCCTCAATTTTGCATTTTTGGAACAGCTGGCAAACTGTCCTAGATCTCCTGTTACCAGGAACTCGATTCTCTAGTCGTGATATTTGCTGCCAAAAGCATAGCCATCAAATAAATGTGCAATGCTGGTTGTATTTCAACTCTTTTCCCTTAAGATGGATAAGCACACAAAGTCCCTGTCTCTAAAGCCCCCACCTGGCTGGATTTGTACAGAGATGGACACTGGCGTTCCCCAGACACCAGGGGAGAACATGCCTCTTTCTGATGAAGAGTGTGAATCTAGAACAGAAGACAACCAGATCAAGGTGGTAGGCCTACCACTCCAGTCAACCAGAAAAAGGAGGTCCTGAATCAGGCCCCGAGGAAGCTCTTGCTAACCAGCCCACTGAAAGTGGATTATGGAGGACTAGGATAATAGGAGAAGTGGTCAAATGGGGGAACAGGGAACACCTCTGTGGCAAATTTCTGAGGTAAAGGCTGGTATCAAGGCTATGGAGAGGAGCAAAAGTCATTCCTCAATCACTAAGTGGCCAAAACACAGAAAGAATTGTCAACTATTTATTACCAAAAAAAAGAATGCTCCAAATGACTAACAATATACAAATCCCAACTTTACCCTCAGGTTTCCTGTCACACCCAGATGTCAAACACACTGGAGTCAATGCTGGGGGAGCAGAAGAAAGAAGTCAGCCCAGCAGAGCAATGAATTGGGCTTCCCAAGTGACCAGAATGCCTTCCAGCTTTGGTCCAAAGATTACACTGCTAGGTTATATTCCCCACAGAGGCTAGACACAAAAAGGGTCTAAAGAAACCAAAAGTTTCAAAGCAGCATTACCGGTGGCTGTAAACAATTGGAAAGAAAGTAGATTCCTGCCGCACTCCCCCCCTCCCCCGCCTAGTTCCTGAACCTCTGCTCCCTTAGCACGCCCCTTCTAGCTCTATGCAATAAAGCAGCACATAAATGTAACGGGATATTATTGTGCCACATGAAGAAAACAAACTGGCAGATTTAACAAAGTGATGGAGGGTGAAACATATCATACTAAACCTGGCTAACATTTAAAAGCACCTATTATGCATCAGGATGTGCTAAGTGCTGGGGGCGGGCGCAGAAAGAGACCCAAGACAGTCCCTACCCTCAAGGAGCTAACAATCGCATGGGGGAGATGACAGAAACAAATATGGACAAACAAGCTACAGACACTGCAAAAGGCAGGCTTCCTGGAGAAGGGGAGATTGGAGTTAAAACTTGAAGAAAGTCAGGAGGCACAGAAAATGATTCCAAGCACAGGCTGAGCCAGAGAAAATTCCAAGAGTCAAGACTTGGAACAGCAGGAGGCCTGTGCTGCTGGATGGAGGCCCTCATGGCAGGGAGCAAAGTGCAAGAAGGGAGAAGACACTGGGCACAGAAGGCCTTTGAACACCAAAGACAGCCATTTGGGATTTGATCTTGGAGGCAATGGGCAGCCCCTGAAATGGGGCGGGGGGAGACAGGTGACCTGGTCAGACCTGTGCTTCAGGGTAAACACTCTAGGAGCTGAATGGAGGCTGTCTTGTAGCTTGAGGCAGGCGGAGCCATCATCAGTGACCGGGTGGGAACATCGTCTGAGGACTAAAAAGACACTGAAAAAGTGAAATCCATAGGCCTTGGCAAGAGATGGGATAATGAGGAGTCCAGCATGACTCCTAAGTTTTGAGTCTTGAGGGGCTGGGAGGAGGGGGTTACTCTCTATAGTGGAAGGTAGGAGCAAGTTTTGGGTTTGGGGGAAAGAGAATGAGTGTGTTTTGGACAAGCTGAGGTTAAGATGTCTCCTGGACATCCAGTTCAAGATGTCTGATAGGCAGATGCAGATGTGAGAATGGAGGTCAGCAGAGCTGAGGTCACCGTGTGAAGGAGTGCAGAGGGACCTGGACAGAGGCATTAGAGGGTGTGATCTGGAGGAGGAGCCAGCAAAGGGGTGGGGGTGGGAGCAGCCAGGAGAGAGGCATCCCATAAACCTAGAGAGGGTCAAGGAGAAGAAGGTGAACCAGTGTCAAAGGCCACAATGAGGTCAAGGAGAATGAAGATGGAGAAAAGGCCACTGGATTGCACAACTAAGAGATGACTGGTAACTTAGAGCAGTTTCAGTGCAATGATCAGCTCAGACCTAGATTTGGATGGCTTAAGAAGAGAGATAGGGGAGAGGAAGTGGGGGCAGTCATTATAACAGTCTTTTCAAGGAGATTAGCTATAAGGGAAAAATGAAAAACCAATAGATTAAGGTTGGCACTTTGGACTTCTTGACCAAAGCACTGTTTGTTGGTGATAGCGAGATCAAGGGCATGACAATCCTTGTGTGTGGCTGAAAAGGATGGAGGAGCAGGTCATGGGAAATGGGTAAGATGAACAAACAAGCAGTTAGGGTATATGAGAGAGAGTCAATATAGATCAAGTACACAAACAGGAAGGTAGGACTTGGGGAAAAGGGAAAAACTCAAAGTCAGGGAGTAAAGTCATCAAGGAAGGAAGGGATGTAAGCTGGCTGTCTGCACTGGGTACCAGGATTTGGATTGGATTGGATGGTAGAGCTA
Organism: Notamacropus eugenii; assembly: GCF_028372415.1. NCBI lineage: Eukaryota > Metazoa > Chordata > Mammalia > Diprotodontia > Macropodidae > Notamacropus > Notamacropus eugenii. The sequence continues at coordinate 102,480,577 of NC_092879.1, forward strand.
AATCACGAAGGGAAAGGATGGGTAAAGGAGTGGGGGTGGGGAGCACTATAGAGCCACATCATGTACTTGTGTGCCCAAGTTGAGGAACCAGAAAGATGCAGCAGGATGGAGAATATCTGGGTGAAGGATAAAGATCACAGCAGACACAGCAGATCGAGTCCGGGAACATGATACTGCAAGAACGGGGCACTGGAAAGGCCCTCTTCCAGCTGGCAATGTGGAATTCTTTGGAACTTGTCCATGCGCTTTCTCAAGAAGGTAAAGCATGGAAAGGCAAGCTCAATGGCTCTCCCAAGATTCCTTTGCACCAATGCTTTGTCAGAGAGCAAAGCCCAGCAACCCAGTGAGGGAGGAGTGGCCAAACAAGTGGGCCTAGGAACAGAATGGCATGATGCTGTAAGAAATATGGGATAGATCCGGTTGAACTGAAGAAAAAACACTGAACACACAACTGTCATGGCAGAAAGAAACTGATTCCAGAACAAACTAAAGGAAGGGAGGCCCAGCTGTTGACCAGGGCAGCCCGTGCAGACTCTGCCTTGAACGCAACTGTCCTGGGTTCTCAGGTCCTCAGAAAGGCTCGAGTCCCCAAATCGGGAAACCATCAGCCTGGATGCTCTGTGCTAGGCCCGCAGCCAGGAAAATTTCACCCTGGTGCCATAGTGTAGAAGCTCCCAGGGTAGAGAAAACTCTGCCACAGAGGAGGCCCCATTATGCCTGTATAACAAGAAGTAAACAAATCAGAGAGCCCCACCCCCACCCCCGCCACCGGACAGAAGATCATTGGTAAGGCAGGGATTTGGCAAAAGAGATACTAGACAGAGGCCACAAAATTTATAAGCCTAACCCTAGAGTTCAATCTGGAGGAGAGGAAGGAACAGGGATCATTAGAGAAGGATTCAAAACTCAAAGGGGGAATTTCAAGGGGACGTGGCAGAGAAAGCCACTCTCTGGAGACCAAGACAGAACCCTCCCAACCATGTTCCTGGCTAGATCACACTCAAAGAACAGGAATACAAAAGCTGCTTCAGGCCTTCCCTAGGTGATGACCCAGTTTGAAGACAATCTGATGTCCTCATTCAGCTTTGCCCATCTCCAGGACAAGGTCAAATCACCACCCTTCACATTCAAATTGCAAAAGCCAAGCTGGCAAAGGGCTGGTCCTGGGTAAGTAGTGAACGACAATGCCAGGCCCACCCTGGAGGACCCACACCATGGGCCCTCCTTTCCTGTTCACTAACTCATTGGAATTTGGCCTTTATCCATTTCTAGTACCTGTATTGTCTATCCGATTCTTTCTGACTCATTCCTCCTTGCATAGCTTTTGTGTTTCTCAATCCCAACAGCAGGCTTTCATGCCATAGGGCAGAAAGTCAGCATGTAGCACTGGGATGGTTTGGGAGGAGGCTGAGGACAGTGCCCAGAACTCTGCTGCCACTCCATTCTGACTCCAGCCACACAAACTGGGGCAGCTAGGGGGAGTCACAGGGCACAGAACAAGGAAGACTGGAGTTCAAATCTAGACTTAGACACTTAGCTAGCTGTGTGATCCTGGACAAGTCACTTCCCCTCTTCAGTTTCCTTAACTGCAAAAATAGGCATAAACTGACTTGAGGTTCAAAGAGCTCAGCCCATACTTGGCACAGAGTAGGGGTCCAGATGACAATGATGGGCTTAAAGGTCGATTCAGAACCCATTGGGTGCTCTGCCAGCTGTCCCTCATTACCAGCCTCCATACAATAAAGCAAAAAATCACCTGGCCTAATGGCCAAGCAACAGACTTGTAAGCAGCAGTCCAAGGCAGGGGACAGCCAGGTCTTCCCTCACCGTAGCAGCAGTCTAACTCTGAAGAGCAAACAAAGAGAAAAATCTCTAGAGTGAGCTGGCGGAAGGAAAACGAGCATTTTGACTTTGCCCACTAGATGAGAACTGTTAAAATTCATGCTTCCTTCAACACCATCACTAAGCCTGTCCCTTGAGAGAAGAAAGATAGCTTTCACCTTTCTGTGCAGAGGAAGGGATTGATGGGGCTGGGCAAGAGGAGGGCTGAATGTAAAGGAAGGCCAAAAAGTGGCCCAACTCTGCTGCACAGGTGGGCAGTCACCTCAAACTGTAACTGTTCACCCCTGAGATAATCTCATTCAAGTCAAGAAAGCTCAGTATGGGCCTACTTTGCACAAGGCCCCCAAAAAGCAGGCCTGGCTTCCAAGGCCCTCCCATTCTAATAGGGGAGAGGATATGCCAGCAACCACGGACCAATGCGATCCTATAGGATAAGCCAGAGAAAATTAGGAGAGGGCAGGTACTGGCATTAAGGGGCACCTGTAGAACGTGGAATTTGAGCTGGGCCTTGAAGGAAGCCAAGAGGGAGGAGAAATGCATTTCAGCTATGAGGGCCAAGAGTCAGAGTGTGGAAGGCAAGGAGATCAAAGGGGAAGAAGAGGCCGGCTTCCCAAGGCTGTGCCAAGCCCATCAGTGCAGGTCAGAGACTCACTGGGAGTTTCCCATCAGTTTAGGCTTCTCCAGTTTGTCCTACAATTCCTGTCCTTGTCTGGGCCCTGCCCTCCTGTGAATTCTGACCAAGGGCCAGTTGGTAACCCCCATTTAGTTTGGCCCCTAACTCCCTGTTCCTCTTCACAACCTTTAAGCATGCTTCTTTTGTCCATGGACAGCGGATTTCTGGGAACCAGCCTGACAAGTCTGCATTTACCTGACTTCACTCTATCGTGTTAGCTATGGCTCATCATGGTAGCCTGGCAACCTTGTTTCAGATCCTAAATCCTGCCAATCCACTCTTGGACATCCCTAGAGACCCAACTTTCCAATCAATCCCACTGAGAACCTAAGAGGGAGAATAGGACAAGGAAGTTGACAAACAAAATACCAACTGCCCTCTGACACCATTTGGGTTGTCAAAAAACACGACTATTCAACCACCAACTACCACCAACGTCACGGCTTGTCATCAGCAGCACCTACCATTTGTTCATCCAATGCTTTCATTCTCTCTACAAGAAGCTGAGAGGCCTCATGCAGGTTAAGAAAGCTGGAGGGGGGGGCGGGCACACCACATGACACACACCCAAACAGGCTACTACATTCACAGTGAGTCACTTAGGATGATTCCCTTCCTAGTCAGTCCCCAAAACACAGTTGTGAGGCATGGCACTTAGGCCTTCCCCCAACTAAAAGGGCAGCATTAGGGGTTGGCCCAGCAGCCAGCCCAGAAGCAGTCTTGGTTCATTTGGTCAAATTGCAACAGGATCTTGAACCAAACCTGGTCGACAAATTCACCCAGTTTTAGCCTCACGGAACATGAAAGAACAGGCAAGGAATTGATGAGGTCTAACTGGCAGAGAACCACCTGCTTCCCAAACCACCCCTCATCAGTGGGGATAGGATGGCATATCTGCAGACAAAATCCCAGAACCATAACATCATGGGTATTTCTGAGGGTGAGGGACCAAAGTTTTCAACAGAACCAAGTTCAGTTCGAACCAACGTGAATACCAAAGTCTTCCCACCCACCCAAACTTAGTGAGCTCCTATGTACCAGAGGCTGGAGAGAAGGGAGACTGACCCTGCACTCAAGGAAGCTTCCATTCAGCCTCTTCAAGCCAGGTTAGTGATGGAGAGCATGCCTGGTTGGTGGACAATCAGGAAAAGCTTCATGAAGTGAATTCTGGCAGGAGACCATACCTGAACCTTATTTCCAGACTCCTGCCCAAGGGAACAGTAAAGAAAGGGTTGGAGTCACAGCAGCTGGCCTTGCTGGGGTGGACAGATTGGTCTACACTTACTCAATCATTCAACACTTTCCCCAGTGCCCCTTGCATGTAAGGCCTGGGACTAATTCCTCAGATGCTCTATTCCATCAGAAGATCAAAAAGTAGCCTCCCTGGACTGGAACGCCAAAGTTCCCTAAAGAAAATCCTAACATCCCTAATTTTGTGGTTTTTCTGAATCTATCCACCCTCCTTCCCAAAGCCAGTAAGTGGTCCTTTTAACAAGGATCCAAGAGAAACTTCCAGACATCTGCCACTATAAGCAGTCCTCATTCTCCCACCTTTTCTCCACACCAAGCTTGGTCACTCTAATTAAAGGGCTTCTGGATGAGTTTCGGCCATTCATGTGGTTGGAGCTGTTGTGTAAATTACTTTTTAAACCAAAATCAATGCCTGACCAACAGGTCAACTATTCTTCTGCCAAGGGAAATGCAAGGGCATGAAGAGCAGGTCTAAACTTTCCCCAAAAGCAGAGTATCTGAGGTGGAAGGGATGTCCAACCCACACCAGAACAACCAAAACCCAACAAGGATGATCTCTGCAGGACCACTCCGGAGGGGGAACTGTCTTCATTTTGGGGCAGGGTTGTGTTTTCTTTAGGTGAATTACCCCAACTAAACTTTTGCCCAAGCCCAGCACAGCTCAGGTTACCTCAGTTTCTGACCTGGACACTTAGCAGCTCTCAGAGTGGCATCTTGGTGCTGGACTCAGTAAGGACTGATTGTTCAATCCACTGCAGCCCAGCACTCTGGAACTCCACCTCAGTCTCTCCAGTAGCTCCACCTGGCAATGGGGTTCCACAAGTTCTGCTCTCTGCAGAACAAGTCGGATTCTTCCAGCTACTCCCATGGGGGCATTGTATTTCATGCCACCCCCCCCTCCCCCCACCTTTCTCTTCTCCAACCCTGTTGAATGATCCCTGCAATATCTTCAGGTTTTTCGTTTTAAATTTCTCCTCCTACCTTCCTTCTTCCCTGCTGCTCACATGCAGCCAAATGGTACTGGAGAACACAAACTACAAACTTATGTGATCTAATCTCAACTGGGCTTAATGGTGAGTTTGCCCCCCCCCAGCAATCTCTTCTCACTTCTCCCAGGCTCCCCTGAGAGGAAGCTGAGCTCTCTGACCTATCTCCTCTCCTACTCTATATGATAATTCCTTGTCATCCTCCCAGTTCTCTCTTCCTTTACCCCAGTCTCAATCATATGACCACCATTCTCAGGTCTTCTCCCCAGGACAACTGCTTCTCCCCAACCCTCATTTTTACCGAGTCATCCTGGACTCCTCAGTACTTCTCCCCTCCCCTCCCCCCATGTCCAATGTGTTTCCAAGGCCTAACCAATCTACCTCTGCTGCTATGGCCCTCACCCTGGAATAGGAGCTCATCACCTCATGTCTGAATTATTGCAACAGTCCATAAGTGAGTCTCTCTCTCCTCCATTCAGCCCCCCAAGTGCTTTTCCTAAAGCACAGGTCTGACCACATCCTGCTCATTCCAAAGTCCTCAGCTTGGCATTCTGAGCCCTTTACCACCTGGTCCCTCCTACCTTCCCAGTCTTCTTCCACTTCCCTCCCTGACACACACAGCCCTCCTGGCTGTGCCACCTCTTAGCTCTGAGCATTTTCTCTGACTGTGCTCCATTTCTGGAATGCTTTCCCTCTCTATCTCTTGCCGTCTGGTTCCCTTTCCTGACCCCACTGAATTCTGGTGCCTTCCCAGTGCTGCTGGTTATTTCCTATTTATCTTGTTTACACAGCTTGTTTGTACATAGGTCTTTGTATGCTATCTCCTCTCACATTGTGAACAGGAAGGCATGTGCATAATAAATGCACACTGACTGGCTGCCTTCTCGAATATAGCCTCCACACTTAGCAATATCACTTCACAGCTCCAGAAATTTCAATAGCTCCCTATTACCCAGGATTAAATACAAAATCCTGTTTGCTTTCCAATGACACCTAAGATCACATTAATGCTTTTTGATGAAGAAGGCAATTGCCTGGTACCTTAATTGTTCATTAATAAACCCTTCACAAATGCTATAGGCAAAATGAGAAGGCTAGGAAAAAAGCAGCACCTCCAGCCTCTGAATCCTTATGGTGGGCCTGTCCTATGGGAAGCTTTACCTCCAGCCTCCATACCCCTTATCTGGCTACCACTCAGGTTTAGAATGCCTTCTAATCTCTTCAGAGTTAGAAACACCTCGATGCCACCAAAGATAGGCCAAATGAACGAGGACATCAGATTCTCAGAGTAGACCAGAAAGAGCGACTGTTAATGCTGTTGGTGAGGGCTGATGTTCTTCAGAATGCAGAACCCTGGGACAGAGGCAGCAGATAAGCCAGTCTTAGAGCAACATGAACAAAAGCCAATCTACTGACATTTTAGTCACACAGTGAGGCATCAGCTGGAATCCAAAGCACCCACAAGGCCCCAGACCTTCAATGTTTAGTGAGCCATTAAGCTGCACCAGCATCAAAGTGAGGCCTCAAAAATCCTCCATTAATAAGACTTACTCTATGTCAAAAGGGACAGATTTTTTATTCAAAGAAAAAAAAGGACACAAAAGAGAGGCACTCTGGTGGGGCTTTCAAACATCCCAGCTTAGGTAAAGTACTTTACGGAAGCCTGCAGCTCTTAATTCCTCGTTGGCTGCTCTCCTGGACAATGTACAAGGTGCTATGGACACGGCAGTTCTCAGTTCTGTAAATTGGCTCTCCTGGGCTGAGGGACCAGGTGCCCACCCCCCCCACACACACTTTGTTGTCTCTCCCTTGGACTGTGGGCTCCTCAAGGACAGGGATTTTCTCTTATCTTTGCATCCCCAGAACACAGCACAAACTTAATAAATGTTTACTCCTTTGACAAAGGAAATTCGGGAAAAGACTCTGAAAAGTGTGGACTCACCCCTGTGATCCTAGGTCAGATCCCAGGCAACATCAACCTTTAAAGCAATTCAATCAATGGAGAAGCCTGGTGCTCCCAACCCTCACATCTTTTTCTCCAGAAAAGGGACAGACACACAAACACTGACACACCAAGAACTGTGGAAACAAACCTAAAATCACAGCCAATCCATAATGGGCTCAGACTGAAGTGCTGAACGAATTCCCAAGCCAACACCTTCCAGAGACTTCTCAGGCCCAGTCGCTAATGTCTGCACGGTCCTCTACAGTTCAAGGCCTACAAGGAAACAAACAACATTCCACAGTTATACCAATTTCAATATTACTGGGTTTAAGGCAATGTCCTTAGTTTTAGAACTGGCATCATACAGTAATTCAACAACTCAATTCTACCCAGTGCTACAAAAATCATAACCCCAGCCCCTCTCAGTACCTGTGGTAAAGATCTCAAAGGTAATATGTTGGGCAGAGCCAAGATGGCAGAGTAGGAGCAAGGACTTGCTAGAGCTCTGCCCCCAAGCCCAGCCAAATACTTGTAAAAAATGGCTCTAAACAAATTCTGGAGCTGCAGAACCCACAGAATGACAGAGTGAAGCAAATTTCCAGCCCAAGACAGGCTGGAAGGTTGCCGGGAAGTGTCTATTGTGCCATGGTGGGAGCAGAGCGCAGTCCAGCATGGGCCGGGACAGCACAGACAGAACCTGAGCAGGCCTTAGGGAGACTGAATCTCTCGCACCTGTGGCAGTTTCCAGACTTCATGACCCCAAAGACAAAATTGAAAGGTCAGTGGAAAAAGTCTGTGGGACCAGTGTGGGAGAGTGGAGTGGTCTGGCCCCAGCCCCAGGGTAGCAGAAGGGTAAGGGGGCTGGGGAACCTCAGCAGGGGCAGCAGCAGCAGCAGCCACTGTTTCTGGAGCTCTAGGCCTACAGATTGTGAGGGAAACCAGTGGCTGATAGCACCACCACCCCCCAACTGGAAGCAAAGATCTACCTTGACAAAGAGCTCAAAAGTCAAATAAATGGCTGGGGAAATCAGCAAAAACTGGAAAAAGAATCAGATTATAGAATCCTACTTTGGTGACAACGAAGACCAAAACATGCAAACAGAAGAAAACAAAGCCAAAAGCTCCTCCATCCAAAGCCTCCAAGAAAAATATGAATTGGTCTCAGGTCATGGAAGAGCTCAAAAAGGATTTTGAAAATCAAGTAAGAAAAGAAGAGCAAAAATTGGGAAGAGAAATGAGAGTGAAGCAAGAAAATTATGAAAAAACGAGTCAACTGCTTGCTAAAGAAGACCCCTCAAAATGCTGAAGAAAACAACGCTGTAAAACATTGATGAACTCAAATGACAAAAGAGATCCAAAAAGCCAATGAAAAGAAGAATGTCCTAAAAAGCAGAATTGGCCAGATGGAAAAGAAGGTCTAAAAACTCACTGAAGAAAATAATTCCTTAAAGATTTAGAATGGAGAAGATGGAGGTTAATGACTTTATGAAAAATCAAGAAATTATAAAACAAAACCAAAGGAATGAAAAAATAGCAGACAATGTGAAATATCTCATTGGAAAAACACCTGACCTGGAAAATAGATTCAGGAGAGACAATTTAAAAATTATGGGACTACCTGAAAACCACGATAAAAAAAAAAGTCTAGATATTATCTTCCAAGAAATTAGCAGGGAAAACTGCCCTAATATTCTAGAAGCAGAGGGTAAAATAAATATTGAAAGAATCCACCAATTGCCTCCTGAAAGAGATCACAAAAGGAAAACTCCTAGGAATAGTGTAGCCAAATTCCAGAGTTCCCAGGTTAAGGAGAAAATATTGCAAGCAGCCAGAAAGAAACAATTTGAGTATTGTGGAAATACAATCAGGATAACACAAGATCTAGCAGCTTCTACATTAAGGGATCGAAGGGCTTGGAATGTGATATTCCAGAAGTCAAAGAAACTAGGATTAAAACCACAAATCACCTACCCAGCAAAACTGACTATAATATTTCAGGGGAAAAAATAGAATTTCAATGAAATAGAGGACTTTCAAGCATTCTTGATGAGAAATCATAAGGGACTTACTAAAGTTGAACTGTTTACATTCCTACATGGGAAGATAAAATTTGTAACTCTTGAGACTTTTCTCAGTATTGGGGTAGTTGGAGGGATTATATACGTATAGATAGAGGGCACAGGCTGAGTTAAATAGGAAGGGATGATATCTAAAAAAAATAAAATTAAGGGGTGAGAGAAGAATATATTGGGAGGAGGAAGGGAGAAATGGAATGGAGCAAATTAATTCTCAGAAAAGAGGCAAGAAAAAGCTTTTTCAATGGAGGGGAAAAGGGGGGAGGTGAGAGGGGAAAAAGTGAAGCTTACTCTCATCACATTTGGCTTAAGGAGGGAATAACAAGCACACTCAATTTGGTATGAAAATCTATCTTACACTACAGGAAAGTAGGGGAGAAGGGGATAAGTGGGGTGGGGGGATAACAGAAGGGAAGGCATATGGGAGGAGGGAGTAATTAGAAGTAAATACTTTTGAGGAGGAATAGGGTCAAAAGAGAATAGAATAAATGGGAGGCAGTTAAGATGGAGGGAAATATAGTCTTTCACAATATGACTATTATGGAAGTTTTTTTGCATAACTACACGTATATAGCCCATATTGAATTGCTTGCCTTCTCAGTGGGACGGGGTGAGGAGGGAGAAAGGGAGAGAAATTGGAACACAAAGCTTTAAAAATGAATGTTAAAAATTGTTTTTACATGCAACTGGGAAAGACATACAGATAATGGGGTAGAGAAATCTATCTTGCCCTACAAGATAATAGAGGAGATGGGGATAACGGAGGGGAGGGCTGTGATAGAAGGGAAAGCAGATTGGGGGAAAGGGTAATCAGAATGCACGGTGTCTTGGGGTGGAGGGAGGGAAGAGATGGGGAGAAAATTTGGAACTCAAAATCTTGTGGAAATGAATGTTGAAAAACAAAAATAAAGTAGAATAAAAACATAAAAATAAATTTTAAATAAAATCCTATCAAATAAACAAACAAAAAACAAGTGTTTAAGACAATCCAGAAGCTCTTAACAAGCATTTCACTTCTAGGTGAATACAGAGAATGTCAAAAACACTGTCAATAAGTCAATGCTTGCCCTGCAAACATAGTGGACATATTCTTTCACTGACTGATATTATGTGATAATAAGGACCAGTAAGACCACCTAAATGTTTTCAACACCTTTAAATTTCCTGCCAACAATAACATATCAAACTGTTAAAAATAAAAAAAAAATTTCAAAGGTAAATTAATCAAAGCACCCTCAGAAGTACATGTGACTCAGCCCTTAGTCTCAATTCAATTTGTTGTGACCTCACAATACACGGAGACCATGGTCTCCGTGCAGCTTTGGAGAAAATGGAAGATCCATCTTACAGAAACAATTTCTCCACTTTACCCATCATTCATCACTAAAGGCTGTGCTAAAAGCTCAAAGTTGAGCTCTAGGACAATGAAGTCTCAGATATGATCATTTCAGTTCACTTGACCCTGACCACCTAGTTCCAAACTGATCTTAGTGCAGCTACATTCTCTAGGACAAATTCATTGTAGGTTCCCTCCCAGACTGCCACACTCAACCTAGAATACCCACGTTATACCACATCCACCTAGGCCCAGTGTACCCGAATTGCAGATGATGCCTACCTTGAAGCTGCCACTCAGTTGTTCTCACCTTAAAAATCAATGGTTGGGCCTTCAAAATAGACCCCTAGGCCATTTCTATCTTCATTGCTTAGGCAGAGAGGCTCCAAGAGGGCCTCTTCAATTCCAGCCTAAGCACTTTAAAATAGAGGCTCTCCTTCTAAATTCAAGGCTTAAGGCACCCAGAGTAATTTATTTACATCTACTTCATCTTCACCCTCCAGATTCCCCAACAATGCCTTATATCTAAAGAAGGGCAATTTGAATTTCAACCCCAGACATACACAATTAGAAAGCAACACAGTCACCCCTACCACCACACCTACTCGTTTCCATTTGTGTAGTATTCCAAGCCTGGCCACCTCAATTGCCCCAAACATCTTGGTGAGACAGGTACCACGGAGGCAGTCTGGCAGGAGCCCCTTACATTCCAAATAATCAAAGGACAAATGCATTTGAAAACACACAGAAGACCTTCTAATGATTACAAAGAACGAGGAACTTTCAGATTGAAAGGAAAGACATTATTGGCTCACGGTGCCAGACGAAACAATGGGAATGATTTCATTCCAGAGATTCTGATGGGAGATTGGAGAAGATTCCAAGAGAGCTGACTAAGGGAGGGAGGTTCCCTGAAACTGCATGACAGGCAAACCTATCAGTACTTTAGGCCACATGTCAGAAAAGGCTTCAGGATGGGGCGCCTGGAAGGCCCAAAGGGCCAGGGAGCTTCTGTTCTAGATCAGGGGAGAACAGTGGGGAATGATAAGAATTAAGTCAAATAGAAGACAAAATGGGGAGAGCACCTCGCTGAGGCTGCCATTCTCAGATACCCCAGCCGAGATGCCCCTGCCCCGCTCTCCTGGGGGCTATTCTGAGAGTCGTGGCCACCCTGGCGGTGACTGCCAAGGACTGCTGAAGCGGCTACGGCTGCCACGTGCCCGTGTGGGGGTAGGGGGCAATGGAAATACCAGGAAGTGCCCCGCCCCCCCCCCCCCCCCCGCACGTGGCAGAGCCAACCGGGGTAGGGGCCCTGACTCCAAGAAAGAGGAACGGAGGAGGAAGGGCGAGGAAGAAGGGGGGGCGCGAGGGGCGCCAGTCGCCCTTACCTGCCTTGTAGGAGGGACCCCGGGTGGGAAGAGACCGCGCGGCTGGGACCGCAGCGATTTTACTCCGCGACCTCGCAGCCAGCCGCCGCCGCCATCTTACCAGCAGCCGGCGCTGGTTCAGGCGCTACCTTCGGCCGGCCGTCCTCCCTCCCGCCCTCCTGCCGGATCCCGCGAGATCTCACCCAGAGAAGGAAGGGAGAAGGGGCGGGGGAGGGGACTCCCGCGAGATCTCGGACGAAGCCATCCCCCTCCCCCCCAACCCCTCCCCCCAACCCCCCCAACTCCAGCGCGCCGCCGCCGCCCTCGAGCTCGTAGCGACACCAGGCCTGGGCGGGGGTGGGGCTGAAGCGCGCGTCTCCCCCCCCCCCCCCCCCCCGCCGCTTCCCGTTCTACCGCGCCGCGCCGCCCGCCCCCCCCCCCTCGTTCGCCCCCACTAACCCTCGCCTGGGACCTCGTGAACTAGGAAAAGGAACTTGGACCCCCCCCACCCCCGAGGGCAAGGGAGGCGGCAATCCTGCGAGTCCTTATCCGCGCTCGGCCACGAACCTTCTCGATGCCTAAATGCGCGCTGTCGCACCCCCAGGCCTGCACGGTCTCTCGAAGCTTCGGAGGACCGGGGAGAGGGCAGCAGAAGCTTCTCCCGCCCGGCCCTTCAGGCTCTCACAGCCACCGCTAATAAGAGGTGTCGCGAGACCTAGGAAGAAGGCGGGGCAAGAGAAGCAGGAAGAAGAGAAGGGATTCCGCGAGAAGTCAGCCGCCTTAGAGCTTCCTACGGGCTTTCCCTCAACACTTTGCTCGCTGAGCCTTTTCTCTGACGAATTCTCGCGAGGTTTGAAAAGGCGGAGCAAGGGGGGAGGGGGGCTGAGAACGCGAATACAAAGGTATCGCGAGATGATAGCTCACCCTCTTAGGTCTCTGCTCCTTCGGGGAGGGGGAGGGGCAGGAATTAAAAAAAAAAAAATCAAAGTGTCCGACCAAAGCCCATTCAGTTCCCCCTGGGCACGGAATCGGCGAAACTTCGCGCTGCCCCGCCGGGCCCCTCACCTGTGGAAGAGGCCCCTCCAAAGACGTAAGTGGAGAAAGTCCCGAAGCAGAGCTCCGTGCGAGCGCCGCCGCCAGCGCCACCGCGCCCCAGCTACCAGGCGCCCCGACGAGATTGGCCAGCCGGCCGGCTTCGGAAGATTTGGTTGGTTCCGTAGCTCACGCGAGAAGGCCTCCAAGTCTCGAGAGCCATCCCTTGGCTCGTCCTCTGTTTCCCCCTCCCTCGAGAAGGCGGAGGCTGAGGGGCGGGGGTGAAAAGGGAGGGGCCAGACGGGCTGGGTCGGAGGGCGGGGAAAAGGGGAGGAGCCAGACAGGCTGGTCCGGAGGGCGGGGAAAAGGAGAGGATAGTAACCTGTTCCCCTCGGGCCTAATCGTCCGGCTCCTGGGAGTTCCTGAGGGCTTTTCCTGATCTTCCGGTCCGCAGAGGCCTCCTGCTGCGGGGCACAGCGTTGTGCTAGACCCAGTGCCCCTTGTCCCCTCCCCTTGCAGCTCCCGAGATCGAACCACCTGCCAGGCCCCGGGCCGGCCCGAGCGGCCCCGGCTGCTGCTCCTGCGTCTGCTGTCCTCTAGAGGGCGCGTCTCGTACGCAGTAGGGTGCAAGACAGCCTGGCAGTCAGGCCATATTGATTAATTAATTAATTAAGTGCCCGGCCTTGGGACCCTGACGGTGTCTTTCGTGTTGAGGACACAAAGAAAAGCAAAAGGCAGCCCCTGCTCTGGAGAAGCTCCCATGCTGAAGGGGGAGACTACACGCGAACATCCATCTAAGCAAGGTCTAGGCAGGACCAATGGGAAATAACGAAGGGAAGAAGGTCTAGAAAGAGGAGAGGGTGGGGAGGCTTCTTGGAGAAGGGGGATGGGGACAGTGCGAGATCAGATGTCAGCGGGGAGGCTGGGGCAGGAAAGGAAAACGGGAGAATCCTCCGCTTCGAGAGAGATACTCATTCAGTCCTGGGGAGCTGAGGAGGTCCCTGTGTGAGGTAGGCTGGGGCAGGGGTGCTGGAGCAGAGGGCCCAGGCCAGAGCCCAGGGATCTCTATGGTTAGAGGAAGGTCTGGAGGAGACTGAGATGGGGCGGTCAGAAAGGGAGGCATGTCCTGGAAACCTAGAGAGAAGGGAGGATCCAGGAGGAGACGGAGGCCACCCAGACGTCAAAAAGGATAGGGATTGAGAAAAAGGCGCTGGAGCTTCATGTTAGGGATGTTATGCAAGCACCTCTAATAGGGCTCTTCCCATTTAACAGATGGAAAACTGAGGTTTAAGAAGACTGAGCGATTTACCCAGAATTCCAACTACCAAATACCAAGAAGATCTGAACCTGACCTTCTTGTCTCCCATGTCATCATTCTGTCCATTCCCCTGCTGCCTTTAGTTTTAGAAAACAAGTTGCCCTGGACACCCACTAAACTTACATATTGATAGAGAAGGGCCCAGAGCCAGCTTAGAGTCATTGAATTGGAAGGCACATGACAGATGATCAGACATAGTGGAAGATTGGGCTCCACTCCCAACCTAACCCATTTGTTTAATTCAGCCTGGGAGGTAAAGCTGAAACAGTGGGGGACAGCTTCTACATCCAATAGGATCTTGCCATACTCCATCCAACATTGGGCTGAATGCAATGATAGGAAATTCTGTCTGAATCAATGTGGGCACCTTACACTTGGAACTAAAAGTACAGGATTAGGGAGACCCAAATAATAGAATCAGAGAACTGGAGCCCTACAGTCCACCCCACTCCTTGTTAGATTGCAAGTTCAGATCCAAAGTTGTTGGGGTGTAAGCTCAGTTTTCACATGAACGGTTTCAGGCAGGTAAAAGTGAGGGCTTCTAAACCTCAGAGTTCTCACGAGGCCCCCCAGGGAACAGCTGGGGATTGAGGCATGAAACACGAGCTAGCCTATCTTTCCACTTCTTCTCTGTGGGAAACTTGCTGGGGAGAGCATCCCACCCTTGAGATTGGTCCATGGTCTGAGCACACCTGTTGTTAGTTAGCTAGGGGCTGAGAGCAGGCACGGTATTCACATGCAAACTATGCGGCAGGGAGAGCTTAAGTAGGGACAGGAAAGCCTGAAGGCCCTCTTCTTGCTGCGGGGTCCCCTCTGGGGGTCTCTTCTTGCTGCGGGGCCCTTAGAGGGAAGAGGATCCCTCCCCTCTTCCGCTCCCATCCTCTTGCTGTATGATCCTTGCCCCTTGGGAGGAGGAGGATTCCTCTCTCCTAGGGAATAATTCACCCTGCATATGGATACGTAACTAAGACCCTGAATAAAGCCTAACCCTTGTTTGACTCTGGAAAGTCTCTTCTCTCAATACGTTTATCTGGTTGGCCACCGAAGACCTGGACAAAAGGTAAGAAGACTCAGGTAGCTCATCGGCCTCTAGGCTGAACACACTCTTTGTAGGGGTCTTACCCCCTCCCTCTTCCAGCCCTCATCATATTTTTGGCACCCAACATAGGGCACTGTCTGAGGTCTCAGGCATTCTTCCAGTCAAGGTAAGCTTCCCCTCTCTTTCCCTTTCCCTTAAGGTTCCCAAGCTGTCTCCCCCTCCTAGCCCTGTAGTTGAGGTTCACCCTTTAGGCACCTGGGAAGGCTTACTGGGGTTTGAGTGGAGCCTTCAATAGGCTCTGGCACAAAAACCCCCCTCCCCTGACACAAAGGGCACCTTTTCGGTATCTCTCTGGGTTGGCTCAATCCTGGGACACCCTGAGACAAGAATATAAACTGTAGGTGCTCTATTGGTACCTCTTCCCTCTTCTACACCCATCTCTGAGGCTTACAAGCAAAAGAATGGGCCAACCCCTCCC
The DNA here is from genome assembly GCF_028372415.1 of Notamacropus eugenii. NCBI lineage: Eukaryota > Metazoa > Chordata > Mammalia > Diprotodontia > Macropodidae > Notamacropus > Notamacropus eugenii. Next base: position 102,495,919 of record NC_092879.1, read on the forward strand.
CCCCCCATTCATGCCTAGGAAACTTGGTCTCTAAGACCATAAAGAACATGTTACTTAGCCTCCATTATGGTCTGGAGAGCCAAGCAAAAGGTCCGATTTGTGCAGAGAATTTCTGACAATCCTTTCTGAGTTTTTGAATTCTTCTTTTTGTTGTCTGTATATGTTCTGTGTCTGTGTCTGTGAATGAGAGTGGGTTAATCCAGCTGGACTTTGGAATGCAGTTATCTCTTTCCCTCCCCCTCTCCCCCTCTCTCAGATTGCAGCAGCATCAGAAGAGCAGATGGATGGGGGAAAGAAAGAGAGAAACAAATCTTATGCTATTTAGTTTATATCACTCCTGAAGGCAGTATCAGGTCAGAAATAGAAAGAAAAAAGGTATGTACAGTTTTAAAGGGGCTTTGATGAAAGCCCACCAGAAGAAAGTCAGAATGTAGGAAGGATAACAGCATGAGTACAAAGTTTAAGGAAAGCATAAAAGGTCTGGAAATTTATGAAAAGTTGTTGGTAAAATTCTCTCTCTCTCTCTTACCACCTTCTAACCCTGGCCAGGTTTTGGAGGTGGAAAGACAAGAAAGAAATTGGGGAAACTTTTCCCCTCATATCAGAGAGGCAGACTGACTACCATTTAATCATTTCATGCTTCACCTAAAACAGAAGTTTTTGTGTAATGGGAAACAACCAAAAGGTAGTTATTCTGGTCATATTTTAAGTGGAATGTGTTGCTCCTAATTTGATGTTTAAGACAGGTAAAATTTGTCATACTATTTGGCACTAAGGCAAATTGGGAGAATGCATGGATCTGAAAAAAAGACACCTCAGAAACAAAGCTTTGAACTCTCCAGTAGATAGGAGAGGACTAGGCACCACTGGATCTTTTTCCAGATTCTCCCTCACCTCAACTGGAGGATTCATAGCCCTCTCTTTCAAAGAAGCTTTCAAAGAGTGGACACAGAAGTGAAGTTTACTTGAGGAAAGGTGTTTCACCCTGTAGTCCCTGGCTTGGACCACCGAGCCAGGGCTGCGGTAAATAGTTAGAACTGCTAAAAACATCTTAGCACATTCTTTTAATTCCTCTCATCTCAGAACAGATTAAGGGAAAAGAGCGCTAAAGAATAGTAAAGAACTTGAGATACCCTCCCCCACCTGGCAAAAGGAAGGAGGGGGGAGGCTAGGCAAGGGCATTTAGGGTGAGAGGCTCTCCTCTCAAACCCTCCAGTCTTTGCACCCATACTACTGGAGCCTGGAACTTCTGCTCCAAGTTCCCAAAAGCTGAACAACCCCTATCAGGAAGCTCATAGATTCTTCAAGGACTCTCCCCTGTACCCACCAAATCTCCCTCTTCAATGGCCCCCCTGCACGTTTCATTCAGGTACTGGCCTCCACAGCCTCCCAGCACTACCAGGTCCTTAGTCCCTCTTTCTCCCCCTTCCCAAATCCCTCAATGTAGGATGGGATCCTCCTGGCTCAGTTTCCCCATTGTGTTCCTTTAAAAGGAATGCTTTCCACCTGACTATTTCTGAGTCTAGCTATGAAACATACTGCATGATTGCAGAATTTCATTCTTATCTGAATTCAGAGTCAAGGATGTTTTATCCTGTCATATTTGGTATGTCACATGTCCCTGCTTTTTCCTTCTATAGCAAATTTCAATGATCAGAGCGAATACTCAGTAAAACATATCAGCCCTTTTGTGTAATCTTCCTGGGAAATCTAATGTTATTTTTTATCTAAAATTTGAACATGCACAGAAATTTATGTAAGCTACTTAAGACTCACCATAAGATGTTCCCATTGTTTAAAAGGATTTTAAAAGCAGTAGTATTCTGAGTGAAAGGAGCAGAACCAGGAGAACTTTGTACACAGCAACATCCACAGTGTGCGAGGATTTTTTTTCTGGTAGACTTAGAACTTCATTGCAATGCAAGGACTTAAAAAATTCCCAGTGGTCTCTTAAGGCAAAACTCCTTCCACAAACAAAGAACTATGGAATTCGATCGCAGAATGTAGCAGAACATTTTCTTTTGTATTACGTTTTGGTAATGATTTTATGGTTTCTCCCATTCATTTTAATTCTTCCTTGCAACATGACTAAGGTGAAAATGTAGTTAATAGGAATGTATGTGGAGAGCCTCTATAAAACTGTATGCCATCTCAGGAGAGAGGGGAAAAATCCAAGTTTGGTGGAAGGGATTGTTGAACACTGAAAACAAGTAAACTAATAATAATTAAAAACCAGTAGTGTTTTTCTGTGATCAGTCTCTTACTGTTACCAATGTGAGATTCCATTACAACACTTTTTGACTAAAGCATTTTGTGACATCTAGAAATTCTGCAATAACTAAGAGTTTAGTTTGTTGTAACACTTTGGGAATTCATGTTACTTAAGGATATTTTTACACCAACTAAGTTTTAATGAATTTTAATTTTAAAAGTTTATTTTTGCTTTAAGGTGAAAAGAGGGCTATCATTTTAAAAGTTTTCAACTAATTTTATTTATAAAAGTTTAGTGATTCTCTTATCAGGATAAATTTTAAATTGTTTTAAAAGAAAAGGAAATATTTTTAGAAGAAAAATTTTTTTAATCTCTCTTGTAAGGCCTAGTAAATTTTAATTTTCAAGATAATGTATTGCTAAGTTAATAGGTAATGATCTATACAGTAGAAGAGATCTTGCTGTTTTGATATGAATTTGTAGCCATTCCATGGCCTCAGCAAGAGTTAAAATTAGTGTTTGAACTTATATGTAAAAAAACCCAAAACTAATTTCTAAAGTTACTCTTCCAGAGTGAATATAATTAGAGAAAGATAAACAAGCTTGTGAAACAAAGATGTACATCTATTCAGTTGTGAGGTTCAAGTCAGAAACCTCTTTTGTTTAAGGCAGCACAGCTATGCTAGTGGAGAGTAATAACATGTGAGCTATCTTGTCTATGGTAGAAATATAAAGGAAAGTGAAGCAGTCTGAATAATGGGTTCAAAAGATTTGGAAAAGTAAATAAAGGCTCGATCAAAAATATGGAAAGCAGATAAGAAGGTTGGGACAAGTGGGGGCCATCCAAGCCCCTCCTGTCCCTGGATAGTTACTAAGTATGTTGAGATGGTGGGAGGAAGTTTGACAGGATCTCACACATACCCCACTTCTAGTCATTTTCTTCCTACTCCATTTTGATCCCTGTTTGTTTAATCTCTGTGCCAGATTTATGTCTTCTAGGTTCTGTACCCTCCACTTACACATGACAGTTCAGGCTGGGTACCATCCTCTCTCTCCATGACTATGACCCATCACCCCTGGACCCAGTGTCACACTGACCACGGACCTAACCCCTCCAATGGTGGGACCCTGTGAGACAGGGACAGCTCTACATCCACCCTCAGCATGAAGCAGTTTCAGAAGTTGAGACCTTCGTCCCTTGCCCCAAAATATTTTGGGTCACATCTGTTTAAAGGAGGAATGATGGAGTGTTTGGGTACATGTGCTTGGGCCCCAATTCTAAAATCACATTTCTCCCTAGCCTCAAAACACTCTCCCAGGCAGTTTCTCCCCAGCCCAAGGACACAGCTTGCCCCAGCAACAACTGTTTTCTTCCTTCCTGCTATAGTAGCCAGCTGTGCCTATAGAATTTGTTAGTCTGAACCAGCTGTATACTGGCTGAGCTAGCTGTGCACTGGGTCATAAGGACATGTACTACTCACTGACTAATCATATGTGTGTTTGTCCTTCGTTGCCATCAGAGAAATGATGATGTAGCTTGCACAGGTCCTCCTGACTCCTGCACTGGTGCTCTATCCGCTGCACCACCTAGCTGCCCCGAATCATATGTACCCTAGACTTAGACATATGTATACTTCCTTGCATTTATCTTGTCTAACAAGGCATTGATGAGAGAAGCCTGATTTTCCCTGGTCAGCCCTGATCACTGGTTGACTTGGTGATGTTTCAGGCCTAAAACCACACCTCCAAGTAACCCCACCTTGGGCTATTTCCCCAATGAATTTTGGGTAAAATACCTGCACAGTAGATACTAAAAGTGCATGTTCCTTTAAGAACTGACCACTCTTTAACCACTCCTTAATCCCATCCCCAAACACTCAGTTAGCATATTTGGCACATGCTTCACTATAGAATGTCCTATATAAACATTACCTGTACCCCTCTAGGGTTGCAGGTTCCCTAAGAACTCTTCCCTGCTGAAAAGTGTAATAAATCTTTATCTTGACCTCAACAATGCTTGAGTCTGGGAATTCATTCCAGGCTCCTTGCCCCTGGTACTCCAATCTTTGTAGGGTCTCTCCCCCTCCCCATTCTAGCCCTCATCATATTGCCACTTCAGATCCATGGCATACTGACTTGCCCATACTTACTGCACAACTGGTGCGTGTGTGGGTCAGGATTTGAACTCTTCTTCCTGCCTCTGACTCCAGGACTCCCTGCTGTTTCCTTGTCTGAAAAGGATCTAGGGGTTTTGGTGGACAGCTAGCTCAATGCATGTAAGCAGTAGAACATGACATGGCAGCCAAAGAGACTCCTGGAACCTTGTGGCAAGTTCAGGCATGGGTGTCTTCCAGCAACAGGGAGAGATGGGTTACATTTTAGGAAGGATGTTGCTGAGCTGCACATTGTCCAGAAGAAGCTGATGATGGTGGGGTCTGTACATTAAGACAAATCCTCAACCATACAGCCACTGCTACTGGATGTTGTCTGAACTAGAAGGGGGTGCAGGGGGAGGAAGGCCACCTCACATGGTGTCACTGAGGCATCTCTGAGGTAGCTGATAAGAAAGAAGCCCACTAAGGAGCTAGGCCATGGTCTCTGGCCTGAGGAAGCAGCAAGGCCACTGACAGAAACATGGTCAAGGCTGGCTGAAGGAAGGGGAAATTTGCAATGGACCTTGGAGCTGGCTAGTGGCCGAAATGTGATGAGCAATGGGAGGAAGGTGGCAATAGACACACTCTCAAGTGGAATGGCCATCCCCTCTCCTTCATGTTTCCCAGCATCCGCCAGCCAGCCAGCTGCTAATGGGCATGTTACCCTGGGAATGGCTCAGACTAGTCACTGAGGTCTCCTTGAACTTGAATCATGTGCTGACATCTCTCTGCTCTTATGTAAGGAAATGCTTTGGCAACTTTAAGGTAATATGAAAAATGAAATGATCATTCCTCTCTTCCTCCTGACTGGAACCACTACAACTTTATGCTCCTAAGATCGTAGATCAAGGTTGAAAGTTGGAAGAGACTCTTTAGAGGCCAACCTTCCCATTTTACAGATGAGAAAACTGAGGTGCAGGGAGGTAAAACCACTCAGGCAAGGTCACACATATTATCAGAAGGGACAGGTGAAGCCAAGGCATCTTCCTCAATGCTATTGAAGTCCAGGCCTTTTACTCTTCCAGAATGGGTAGCCTATGCTCCACTGGCAGCTGTTTCCAATTTATGCCCCCCTCCTTAGGTCCTTACGTCACACTTGGCTGAGGAAATAGAAATCATTCTCTTCATTTCCAAACTCCTTGGCATCCTCCAGTTTCTCCCTTTCTCCAGTCTGACGTGGTGAACTTTGTCCTGGCAAAAGCCAGACCCTCCATGTGTGCCCTCAATGACATCTCCAGGTACTTGCCCAAGCAATCATTCCCTCTTCCAATACATCCAGGGTGCCCTGAAGGAGACACCCCCAGGGAGATGGCCGTGGAAATAGATGTTATGGGGGAGGGGCGGCCAAAGGGGAGGAGCATGTGGACCAGGGAAGGAGGCCATCTCAAGATTCTGAGGGTTTGGAGTGGCCTTGGGGGCAGCTGTCTGTCTGTGTGTGTTGTGGTGATTTTTGTTGCACTGGCTTCCAGAGCTAGGGAAAGGCCTTGTGGCTACTTACTATTCAGCTAGTTGGTCTAATCCAGCGGTGGGGAACCTGTAGCCTCCAGGCCACATGTGGCTCTCTAGGTCCTCAAGTGCCACCCTTTGACTGAATCTAGACCTCACAGAACAAATCCCCTTCTGTAAAACTTGGACTCAGTCAAAAGGCCGAACCCAAGGACCTAGAAGGGATTAGACTCTAACCCCTGCCTGTCCTCCCCTTTTAGAAATCGTCCATTGAAGACAAACTGAATGCAGTCCAATAACCCATTCGCTGATTCACCAGGTTCCACTCCCCCAGACTTCCCCATGTTTGACATTGGAAGGAGTTTTGAGACTTCCTAGCTTCCCTAGGAAATGTTTGGAGTTACAGAGGACTTGTCCCATCTGCATTGTTGGAGGGACTTTCCACAGCAGGAGGTCCCCAGCTCAAATCACACACCTAGATTTGGGGAAAAAACCAAAACCAAAAACCACCCCTGCACCAACAAGTTACAAAATATAGTAGGAAAATAATACTACAGATTTTATCCTCAAGCAGCTTGTTCTTTAAGACATGAAATTAATATTCCACCCTTGAATCCAGCAGACTGCCAAAAATGACAGTGTTGGGGAGACTGGGAGACCTCTGGCAGGGGAACTGGGAATTGGTGGAACCATTCTGGAAAGCAAATTGGAACTATATTCAAAAAGCCACCAACAAAGTAGACGCCCTTTGGCAAGAATTCCAAAGACATCCCAGAAAGATGCAATGAGTCCCTGGGGAGGAGAACATTTACGAAAAGAATTATAAACAGAATTGGGGAAATTGGCTGAACAAATTATGGGACGTAAATGTTATGGAATATTATTAGGCCCTAAGAGATGCTGAAAGAGATGGTTTGAGAGAAATGGGGAGAATTGTCTGGACTGATGCAGAGGAAAGTGAGCAGGCCCCAGACAACTATTTAATGGTGATAACTTCAAGAATTATGAGGGGAATCCAACTGAGCAAAGCATTGACCAGTCTGCAGCTCAAAAGAGTGATGAAGAAACCTCCCTTTGGCCTCTGGGCACAGCAGACCTGCCCCCCAGCCTGCACACTGGTTGCCTTGTTTTGCCTATTTGTACCTGGGGAGTAGGATGGGGTGTGCTGGGGGTTGGACATTCTTTTTTAAAAGAGCATCAATACGTCATTTTGTAAAATGGGCTGATGACCAAAATATAGATAACACAGCAATTTGGTGACTACTTTGTTCAACTTTCCCATTCCTTGAAAAATACATGAAGAAGTTTCTTCTGTTTTTGGTATAGTGAAGTGTTTGTGTGAGCTGAGAACATTTCCAATGTAGAAACCAAGGCCTGACTCCCCTTTGCCCTCTTCTGGCCCTCCACTGTGCAGCTTTCAGTCCCTGTGCCCGCTGGGGTGGGACCTGGGGAGTGGCCGCCCCACAATGTACCTTCTGATGCACCTCTTTAAAACCAACTGAAAAGACCCCAATTCACTCTTGAACCTCAAGTCTTCCAGGGTTTTCTCAATTGTTCCCCTTGCTGACCTCTTGGTAGTGCTGGCCACACCTTGGCCACCCTGGTTTTTCTAGCACCTTTCACCCAGAACCCACCCTGTACTGGTGGGTCTTTGCTCCCTCAGTGATCTGTCTTCCCAGCTCCCAGACACATCCAGCTGTTGTCTGACAGGCACCCAGACCTCTCATCCCCTTCCCTCTAGCTGGGGGTTGGTTAGACTCCCCCTCTCCCCATCTTGATGTCCCCTCAACAAACCAGGGCTCATCTGTCTCCTCTCTCTCCCTCCCTGGGCCAGACTGTCACTTCTCACATGGACTATTGCTCTCTTCTCTCCCTAACCCTAACCCTTCACCAGGTTGATGTTCCTAAAGCTCAAGTGAATCCAAACATGTACTAGGCATTTAAAGTCTCCAGTCTGCCTGGCCTGATGCTCTTCATTCAGGACCTGCAGCCTGGAAGGGCTATTGGAACCTAAGGCTCGGCTCAAGGGGCCACCTCCTTCCAGAAGCCTTTCTGGGTTGCCCTGGCTGGCAGATGCCACCTCCCAAGTCACTGTTACTTTGCACAAATCTTGCTTCTGAACGCATCTGAATCCCCCTGGTACAGTGTCAGCTGCCTGAAGGTGGGACTTGTTTCACTGCTTGCACACAGGCACATCAAGAGAGCAGGAGTCTGCTGGAGGGTGGTGATTGGCCAGGAACTTGGGGCACGCTCAGAGACACGATGTTGGCAGAGTATCCTCCCCCAGAAACTCAGCAACTAGAATGGCAGACCCTACGTGACTCCAACCCCTGTCAACACTGTTGTCCAAGCCTTAGGGGCTGGCCACCCCAGGTCACAAAATGGTTTCTGGGGCTGTGATGAGCTTTTGAGAAATGTGGCTTGTGTTGCCTATATTCCCTCCCCCTTCCCCGACCCAAGGAGCCTGAGGAGTAAAGGCTGCTGCCCACGCAAAGAACTGGAAGCCAAGTCAGTGCCAAGATATAACAAGTTTTATCTCTCTAGGAAAGGACGGATCTAAATAAAAAATATAAATTACATCAGTAATAACACCAAATGGGGGGACAGGGCCTCAAACTGAAAGAAACCGCCACCACCACCAAAGTCTGGCTGCGCGTCCGAAATACACAATCCTCCCCACGTCTAAAAATAGATTTCAACATGTACAGAAGTGTGGCAGCGGCTCGAGTGCGTTTTCTCTTTTGTAAAAATAGAATCCGGATGAATAGAAATGCTTTTCTTCTGGGCCCCCAGCCCAGCCTCTGGCTGGCTCTTTGGCTAAGGAGAAAGGGAGTCCAAGGCCAGGCACCCCTCCTTGGGCTGCACCCCACCCCCCACAGTCTACAACCTGAAAAGTCCAGTCCAACAAGGGAAACAGGCCCCACTCGGCTCTTGGTGGGAGGGGCCAGGCCTTCCCTTTCCCTTCATTCGTTAACAAGAACAACAACAACAACAACAACAACAGAAAAAGCAAACGAGGGCTGGGCCAAAGCTCAGAAAGACAAATGTGAAAAGGAAGCGTCCTGGTGGTGCTGGGGCCGCCCCGGCCCTGACCACCCCCACGGCCCGGCCCCAACCACCCTGGTGGCCGTTAGCTGCCTCGGCCTCTCTCCGCCCAAGGGAAACAGGTAAAGGAGTGTGGTGCAAGGTGGGCGAGGGCAGGCGGAGGGGATGGCCCCTGTGGGGAGATGCCCCCCAGGTCCCTGAGTCACCTGGAGCTGGACAAGCCAAACAAGCTGCCAGGGGGTTCCACAGACTCCATTTCCCAACCCTGGCCAGTTCCCCAGAGGGGGCATATTGAGATGCCAAATTGGAGCCGAAGGGATTGAACTGGGGGTCAACTGGGGCAGGTCTAATGAGGTGACGGAAGGTAGCCTCTTCCATGTCCAGTGTCACAGACCTGGCCCCTGAACAAGGAGGAGCTGGGCAGGCTGGCCATTCACACATGACTTCTATACGGGCCACGAGAGGCAGCATCCTGCTCTTTTCCCTCCAAACTAGGTGAATGGGCCCAGAGGAGGGGGAAGGCCGGCAAAAGTGTTTAAGCAGCACCCAGTCCCCTTGCTCTTGGGCCCTAACTGATTCAAACACGGGAGAAGCTGAAGGAAGGCCCACCCTGCCCCCAGAAGTCAGACTTCACTCCTCCAGCCTCCTCATTCTCTAACAGGGCAGTGAACAGAAATAAAGGCCAGGAAAGGGCAAAAGAAAACAGAGAGGGAGACCAGTGAATGAAAGAAAGGCCGGGCTTCCTCTCTCCCTCCCTCTACCGGGGACATTCGCCTCTTGAGCCAGCCAAGCCTGGCTGTGAGGACATCAAAGAAAAGAGGAGTGTCTGCAAAGGGAAAACAAGGCCTCAAAGGGCCAAGAGACTGGAGCGTAGAGGGCTCACAGCAGCAGCTTGCCATTCCTGTGGATCTTCAAGATGCGGCCAAGTCGCTGCTTGGCTGTGGCCAGGCCCTTCTTGGGCCGTTTTCCTGGAAGCAGAAGAAAAAAAGGCAATGAAGGACCAACACAAGGTCTGCCCAGGCCCCACCCCCCTCAGCCTCATGGATGAAGTGGGGGAAAAGAAACTCTCCGGTACCTGCCTCCCACAAGGCCCTGTCTAGGACGTCCTTGAACACCTAGGCCTCACAAATACATATCTCTGAGGCTGAAAGTCCTTGGAGATTAAGTACTTTCAACTTTACCTTATACATGAAGAGCCGGTGAGGCAGTGACTTGGCCAAAGTCAAACAACTAGGTAGATCTCAAGCCTAGCTTTGACCTTTGGGACAGGACACAATTCAGAGGCTGACTCAGAGGTAGGGCTTGGACATGTGACACCTATGGAGGCTTCCCCCCTAGAACACCAGCTTCTCAAACGCCTCCCATTTCATCATGACACACATTCCCCTGGGTTCAAGGTCCTTGTCACAAACCTATTTGTAAAGGGCCTTCTGTGTGCTGAGCACTGTGCCAAGGTCTAAGCCCTAAAAGCCAAAGGGCAGACCAGCCCTACTCTCAGAAGGCTTCACTCCTACTGGAGTCAAACTGAGCACTCTGCAAAGCTGATTCCAAATCCTCACAACCTCCCTGGGAGGTAGATGCCCTGGTTATCTTCATTTTACTTAGGTTACAGGACACTGAGGTAGAGGGAGGTGAAATAACTGGCCCAGGGTCATTCAGCTGGTTAAGTGACCAAGGCTGGATTTGGCCTCAGGTCTTCCTGACTTCAGTCATTTCTCAGTCCTGTCCAACAGTTCAGGAACCATTTGCAGTTTTTCCCGACAAAGATATTGGAGTGATTTACCATTTCCTTCTCCAGCTCATTTTACAGAAATGAGGCAAACAAGGTGAAGTGACTTGCCCAGGGTCACATACAGGAAGTGTCTGAGGTCAAATTTGAGATCAGGAAGATGAAGCTTCCTGACTCCAGGCTCAGTGCTCTATCCTTTGAGCCACTCAGCTGAAAAGGCCTGGCAACTGACTGCATGGGGGAAGAGGGGGCTTGAGGCCAGCTCAGGAAACTGAGGGGATCATGGGAGAAAAATAAAAGTTTGGAAGAGAGCTGTCTTAGGGGTGGGGCAGAAGGCGATGCCTACACTTGGTACTGTGAGTTTGGAGTCTGAGAGAGGAAGAACAGATGTGTGGTCTGGGGAGTCATCTGTACACACATAATTCAAATGCACAGGGTCGCAAAGGTCACTAAGTGATAAGAGCATAGAGAGAAGAGGACCCAGGAATAGAGCCTTAGGGAACACCCCCAGAGAGTCAGTGGGTCATTCAGCCATGCACTCCTTGACCAGCTGGTTTGTGTAGGATGATACGCCTTCGAAAGAAGGAGGCTGTGAAGGAGCGGCTGGGGGATGCATCTCCAGGCCAGACTAGATGTGAATGTCTCTTGCTCAATGAGCTCCTCAGACTCCCTACGACCTCAAGGGCCAAATGCAAACTTGTGTTTTTGCCTTTTCAAGCCCCTTCAAGTGATGTCATAATGGTCTGTCTGGCCAGGACTAGTTCCATCCTCACAAATCCCTTCTTCCTTCAAAGCTATCTCCTGCCTAAGGCCTCCTTGTTCCTGGCTGCGGCCTCCCCTAGAAATGACTTTGAAGTTTGTACCAGAAACAGCAGGGGGCCACAAGAACCCAGTACACCTGGGACCAACAAGGATATCACTTGGCAGCTGGTCAACAAAGGCTACCACACCACTTCACACCAAGCAATGTCTATAAGGAGGGAGTGGGAACACCTGGTTTACCTTGTGTTGCCTGACTCCCCTGGGAGCTGGCCGAGGGCCGCCGCTGAGACAGGAAGACACCAGGTGCCATGGGGGTGGTGCCTCGGTTCACCTGGGCCATGCCAAAAACACTGGGCCGGGCAGTGTACTCATGGTCAGCCAGGCTGCCAGCAAAGGGTTCCTGCTTGGGCTCGGTGGGTGGGGGGGGGCTAAGTGGTACAACTACAGGTGGGGGCACTAGCACAGGGGCGCTATCTTGAGAGGATGACTGTTCCAGTTCCTTTGCCAATGGCTTCTTCTTGAAATATTTCCTCTTCTGGGCCCTTTGCTGCTCCTGAAACAAAAGGCAAACGGGAGAGAAAGGGCAGGGGAGGTCTTCAGGAAGGCTAACGGTGGAGCCATTCATCCAAGCAGGGCTTTTTAGTGGTACATCTTCTGTGGAGACCCAAGCATTCGTTCTTTCTCTCCATTTAGCACACTACCAAAATGGAACAATTTCCCTGATCCAGAGTCAAGAAGTGCTCTAAGTTACAGACAGCAAGTTTCACTGAAGGCGCCGTAACTCTAGTGTCTGCTGGGCCTCAGGGTACTGGCAACATTACATTTTTCCATACAATAAAACATTCTTGAAAAAATGTAAACACTCTCCTCAGTTGCACAACAGGGGGTCTCCTCTCACCCAGCACCTCCAAGAGCACAGGCCCAGCAGGGGCCCTCCAAGTCATGACTCTGAGAAAACATCTTCTGCCCAGTGGCTTCCTTTGACCCTCACCCAAAGCCCCCCTCTGCTCCAGCACACACTGCATGTTGGGCAGCCCATCTGGGAGGCTGCGGCCTGGCCATTTGTTGAAGCGCCCCACCAGCAAACACACAGGACAGACCCTTGGTCAGCATGAGGAGCCAGGACCCTGGCCACCACCTACCTGCTGAGCCAGCTTTGCAGCTGCTGCAGCTAAACCTGTCTCAATGGAGGCCACACGAGTACCCTCCCGAACAGGCCGGGCCTGCTTTGGGAGGGTTGGGGTCACACGGGCTGCAATGGAAAGAAAGCCAATAGAGACAGCGCCCATTCTCAGGAAACAAGGCTCCTCCTGCTTCTAAGATGTGGTCCGAACTCCTCCTCAGTCAGGCCTGTGCCCATCTATGCCTTTCGCTTGCCCCAGGCCTCCTCCTCTCCAAGGTCCCTATACCTATGGAAATGTATGTGCTTCCCTGACTTCCCGAACTGGAATTCCAGACCACTCCAGGCCTCTTTGGTACAAAGAAAGGGCAGTGGGCATGGAACCCAAGAGATCTGAATTCAAATTTCAACTCTAATCCTGATTAGCTATGGGAAGGAGAACCTGGGACCTAATTTCCCTTACCCACAAAATAGGGGGTGACAAAGGCCCAGCTCTGCTCCCAACCTCAGCTAAGAAATTAGCCTTCTATCTTATTTTATCAACACTATGAAACGCACACCTACAAAGACTGTGGTAAACACAGTGCCTATCTTTCCTCCAAGTTTTGACTGCCAAGGTATAAAAGCTAGAAAGTGGACATGGATGTGCTTTGTCCAGTAGTGGAATCTCTGGGTCAAAGGGTAAGGACATTTTAGCGATTCTTCTCTACTAACTCCAAATTGTTTTCCAAAGCAGTTTGCCCAATGAAAAGTCCCACCAATTTGTGTTCTAGGGGTCCTGCCTTCCTAGACATCTCTAACATGGATTCCTTCAGCAATGTGGCTTCTCTTAAGACTTCCTAGGGCTGGGACAAGCAAATGGTGCTGTGCCTGTGCACACAGAGGGTGACTTGGACATCTGGGGAGATAGACAAACGACTCTGGCCCTGCCTCAAAGACCCTCCCCCAAGCAAATGCCACCTGTTGTGTTGTCACTGCTCCCTCCTTGTGGGGCTGATTCACCAGAGCCAGGTTTGGAAAATGGTGCAGTTCATGCGGATGGCTGCCTCGCCCCTGCAGATCAGTGGCCCCGTCCCCTCGCCCAAGCAGGGAGGAGATCAGGAGGTCAGAAGGAACCCTGAAATCACCTTTGGGGCTCCAGGGAGCATCATCTGTGCTCTTCCTCTTCCGGGGGCGTGATTTCAAAGCAGGGTCATCATCGTCTGACTCGAGAGATGGGTAGACTGTAAATGAGGGGAAAGTCATCTTGGCCAGAGCCAACACTGATATCCCCAAACGTTTGCCACCAAAACTCTGACTCTGGGTGTCACGAAGCCAAGGTAGGGCTCCCCTCCCCGGCATCTGGTCCCTGCCCTGCCATCTCTATGTGTCTCCTCAAGCCTTCTGAGCTCCTGCTTCCCTGGTGTCTCAGGGACCTCACTCCACTGGCTAGCCGCCCGTGTTCTGTCTTTCACCCTCCTCGTTCACTGCCCCCAACTCAAGATACTGGTCTCTCTTTTTATGGAGAAAATGCCCACGCACCCACACACAGCCCTCTCCCTCCCACTCAAGGAAGGCTCAAACATTCAAACATCGGGAGCCCTGCAATGCTAACACCTCGGCTTTCTGCCCAGTTGACACCTTCCCAAGGTTCAGGGTCCAACAGGGCGGGACAGGGGCTAACAGAATGAACTCCACTGCCCTCAGGACTTTCCCAAGGGCCAAATCATTATCCCTGCCACCCTGGACGCATCAGCCATAAAATGCCAAAGAGGGCCCTCCAACAAGCCTCTTGTGGGCCTTGTTCTTACTGTACTCAGCATCCTTGAAGCAGGCCCCCAGGCTTTCCTGTTCATCATCTAGGCTGGCCTCTGCTTCTTCTTCCTCCTCCTCCTCACTTTCTATTCTCTGCTGGGCTGGCTGCTTCCCAGCCCGCTTGCTGAGGGCCCGTTGGTTGGCTGGGGTGCTGGGGCCATCGATCCTCCCACGAGCAGAGATACCACTGCTGCTACCACTGCTGCCACTGCCCTCCTGCCCGGCAGCCCACCAGGCCTGAAGGCTAGAGGCTGAGGGGGAGGATGAGGAGGATCGCAGATTTGCCATGCACAGCATGCCCTGGATGGCTTCTTGGGTGCTGGGGGATGCAGGGGCCTCACTGCAAGGGGCAAAGAGAAGAAGCTGAAAGAAGGCCCTCTGGGGGAGGGGGCCGCCCAATGGGAGACAGGCCAAGGAAGGGGAAACCAGCTTGGAGATGAGGTGTCCAAAGGCCCAGCCTTTGCCTCACTACCCCGGAGGCTGGAGTTGTGCTGCTCAGTAAGGCAGGAGCTACATGGGCCAACAGGGAGTTCCCTAAAACCCTTGCACGGTCACCTCTCTCAGCCCCTCTCACTGTCTTTGGTTTGCTCTGGACTTGTGCTGATGCTACAGGTGTCCAATCTTCTTGGTTCAGTGGCACAGGAGACAGCTTGGGCTTTGTTACATACCAAACCCAAGCGCCTCAGCCTGGGCATGAACTGGCTAACTGCCAGGGAAAGGAGAAACGGAGGCAGGTACTCACTTGAGGGCTGCAGAGTCGGGTCCCCCCACCTGCCTGCTGGCCTTGAGCAGATCTAGAATCCCTGTGGTTCCAGCGCTGGGCCCAAGCTGGCCTTCCACTCCCACCAGGTCCTCGTCCGTCGTATAATCCTCCTGGAGCAAACCAAATCAAAGGGGCAGGCCGAGCTTGCTCGAGTGTATTACACAATGCACCCTGGAATGCCAAGCCGTTCACAAGGCAATTCCAATCCATTCAGTCCACCCTCTCCCATCTTCCATCTGCCCCTTTAATCCTTTCTTCAGTCTAGCCAGACCAAATGGCCCTGAAGACCATACATCTTGGCTCACACCCACACTCTCTCCTGCCTCCACTCTGTCCTTCCCTCCTCTCCCCCACCCCATCACAATGGATGCTCTCTCATGCCCTGCCCAGACTTAGGCACTCAATAGGTAAGGCCTCACAAAAGGACAAGTTATCAAGAAGTCTCTAATCCAAGCTAACAAAGCTTGAAGTCATGGGGGAGAAAACTGAGCTCCTACCTCAATGTCAAACTCCACCTCCCCTGGTTCCCGGATTCGGTTGGGGTCGGAGCAGGGCTTGGCACGAGGCAACTTCCGGGGGAATTCTAAGACACAAAGAAGAGGATGCCTAGCCTCTCGCCTCTGAGCCAAAGAGTGGCTGGTAGGGCTGAGAGGGTCGACAGTAATGAGGGTAAACCCAACAGCCAGGGCAGGGCCCCCTCTGGGCTGCAAGTGTCACACATCTCTCTGCTCTAGGATCTTTTGCTTTGTTTTCCTGTTTGGGCTACATTCACAAGTGCTGAGAGTCTGATGCCTCTGGGCTTGAGCATAAGTAGGATCTGCAGAGAGCTTGGGGGAATGGGAAGGGGCCAGGGGAGAGGGAAGGAGACGCACTGGGTAATTTCTTCCTGGGCACCAGGACCTTCTTCTCCTTCCGAGGCGTCTCGTCAATCTGCAGATCTTCCTCAGAGTCCAGGTCAAACTGGCCCTTGATCAGCAGCTTGCTCTTGGCTCCCCGTCTTGATGTGCTCTTAGAATTCCGGGACCTGGCTGAGACCTTCATCTTCTTGTCACTGGGGTGGAGAAAGCCAGCCACACACACAAACACATACACACACACACAGAGTAAACCAAGACACTGCCAGGGAGGCTCAAGAAAGTCAGTAGGGAGAGAAACCCAGCAAAGGGATGCCACTTGGCTCTTGTCAGAGTGGCTGTAGCCTGGACAGAGAATGTCGGGCCCTTTGGATCTCCTCCAACAGGGGAAGCACCTCAGGCCCTTTGGTGGGTGTGGCCGAGTTCATCTGACCCGCAGGGTACCATTGATCTGGGCAGCTGGAGCCCAGACAATCCATTTCCCCCTTGGGTGGGTGACAAGGTCAAAGAAAAAGATCCCTGAGTAGCAGGAGAACCCCAGCAAAATGACCCGGGCTTGGCCCACAGCCCTTTCCTTCTGTGCCCTCTGCCTCATGCCTGTCTCTTTGCTCTCAAGCCCTAAATACCCCTCCAAACTTACACAGGCCTAACGTGGCACTGAAGCCTGGATCTGGAGAATATTGGAAACATATTGCCTGCAACTTGAGGTCTCCTGGTGCTAACGAACAAGCCTGGTGAGGTGTGTGAGTGGCTGCTCACCCACCTGTCTCCATGTAATGCTAGTGGCTCAGGCTGTCCTAACCAGAGCTCCCATCTCTGGAGAACCTGATGCTCCCAATAAGGTCCAAGTCATTCCTAATGCTCTAGTAAGTTCCAAGTCATTCTGGGTACCCTGTGGCTGAGGCTTTATTTCCCAAGTGATAATGGCCCTGCCTTCCTGGGCCTGGCCCAGAGCTCATGGGTCCAGTAGGCTACATGTGCCAAGGGATTGCAGCAGGAAAACGGACACTTTGTGGGGCCCAATGACCACCCCTCCCCCACTCCGGCACCCCTCCAGGGCCTGACCCCAGCACCTCTGGCACGCCTCCAGGGCACGACCCGCTCCGTTTTGGGGCCCAGCTCACCTCGTGGCTTTGCCGTTGGCCAGCACGGCTGTAACTTGACTCTCTTCAATGTCAGGCTCTAGTTCCAATTCTAGATCTGGGTCCGGGTCCAAGTCCAGCTCCTCCACTGGGGAGGCCAGGCAGGTGTTTGAGATCAGAAACTATGGAATAAGATGGCACTAACTTAGCTGAAGTCTGAACCCAGATAAGAGTCAAGGCCCTCTCTGGGCCTCAGTTTCCTCCTCTGTAAAATGAAGCTGCTAATGGATGAGGGATCAGATACGCAGGGGCTATCCAGGGGCCCCCAGTACACAAGAGCCTCAGACCCCCCCAACAGTGTGTGGGACCTCAAATCCACCTGGCCCTTGGGAGGACTGCCCGCCTTCAGGGCCTGCCGCGTATATTTGTCCAGTAGACTGAGGTCCAGTTCACAGGGATCTACCATGGTCAAGTTCTCTCTCCCCTTGCGCTCGGTCTTCTTCCCAGCCTCCACCTTTGCCCGGGAGCTTTTCTTTTTGGAGGCTGGGGTGCCGCTGCCTGAGCCAGCCCTCTGGAGGCCAAAGGGGCCCCCAGTCTTCCCAATGTTCTGATGGAAGATATCCTGCAGAAATGGCAGAAGCACTGGCATGGACACAGTCACACATGGGTACAAGATGTCCCCAGCTCTCATACATGGCTCAACTCCTTCAGGTCAAAATGGCTGAATGAAGATGCCAGGATGGGGATGTAGATGTTTGGTGCCCCCAAGATTGCTAGGAGCTAGCCCCAGAGAAAGAGAGAGAAATGCCTCTGGAGCACCAGAATCTCTGCCCCCTTTCCCAGCCTTCTCACATCTCCACTCTATACAGGAAGAACCACAAGCCTTCTCAGCCTCAGTTTCCCCATCTGTCAAAGGGAAGAGACTAGCAACCCAATGTTCTCCCCCAGGTTATTAACAAGAAAATAAACCAATGGCTCTGCCAACCTAGGTACCAGGAGTAATCAGAAAGGCAAACCAAGAGGGGGAGCCTGGATTCCCAGGCCCTCACCTCAACCAGGCGGATCTCCTTGGCCAGATCTTTGATAAGCTGGACCGTCCGCACAGTCTCAGGGATCTCAGCTTCATGCTCTGGTAAAGCCTGCAGCAAAAAAAGGTTAGGGATGGGATTAGGTGACCTGGCCATGCCCTAACCAGGGCGAAGAAATGGAACTATTCCAAAGGCAGGCCTGCCTCCTCTGGGCAGAAAACCCAAGCTGTACCTTCAAGGTCTTCTTCACTGGACCCAAGGCCACAATGTACCTTTTGCCTCAAAGGCCCTGGTCCGCTGAATGCAAAAGACTGTGGAGGAAAGGGATGTCCTCTTCTCATGGGGCGGCGACCCAGACTGTACAGACCAGCTCAGACACCACCACCCCCTGCTGCTCCAATGCTCCCCACCTAGGCTTCTGGGCTGCACTTAATCCCCCTGACCTGTCACCCTATACCCACTGGAGCTTGGCAGTTTGCCTAGAGTCTTGGATGGTCCCAGGAGGAAGGTGGGAGAGAAACTTATTACCTCTTTCTTAGTCCAAGACCTGAAAGCCAAGTTCAAGGCTTTGGCTCCGTGGACCAGATAGGAAGCTGGGTGTCTCCTGTTCTCTCGTAACCCTGTAAGGGATAGGGAAGGTAAGAGAGACACTGGCAGCTCAAGTCAACCCTGGTGAGCATGCACAAAGGGGAAGGAGGCTTGGTCTGAGAGCTCTGACTATCCAGGCAAGTTTCCTGGCTAAGTCAATTTGGAGGGGGGTGGGCATGACCCAGATGCGGGCAGCTGGAGAGGAATCAGGCCAGAACAGAAGCCTGTTGGGGGCTGTGGAGATGGGGCTGGGCCTGTCCCTCTGCTAATAGGGCAGGGGAGTGGGAAACACCATGGAGGCAGAAGCTTGGAGCAATGCTGTCCCCACCCTCATTCCAGCCCCCCTAAGGCATGCACAGCAGAACGGGGTCAGGGCTCCTTACCTCGGAAGATGTCTAGGATATGCTTTCCCACATACCAACAGATGGACTCAAAATTGGGGAACCTGAAGAGGTCGGCCGTGCTCAATCTCTTCTCAATGTCGTAGGCCCTGGGGTGGGGGTGGGAGGTGCCAGGTGAGCCAGATCCCTGGTGTCCTGCTCAGCCCTCCCCTTCTTGTCCTGTCCTGCCTGGGGCCCAGTACATCAGGCCAATGAGTCGGGGTGGTCCCCAGGAAGCTAGGCTCTGTGCTGCTCGGCCTGAGGGGTGGGCATCTGGAGGGCTCAGGCAGTGGCTGCAGTCGGGCTTCTCCATGCCCTTGAACCCTGTGCTTCGAATGGTCCCCATTTTGGGTTTGTGGCAGGGAGAGGGAAGGAAGCACTCACTTGAGCTGCATCTCGATGTTGAGGCTGTGTAGAAAGTTCCCTCCAAAGGCAAGGCAGTCCACGGGCGTCAGTACCGCATGGATCCAACCTGCCAGCACCACAGGAAGAGAGTCACGCCCGCTACAGGCTGGGCCACAACAACATGGGGCCAGGCTCAGGTCTGGCCTCAATGGAAGCCAGGAAAATCCCCATGCCCCAGCGCCCTCTCTCCCCCCACCCCCTGGCCTAGGGAAGAAAGTCTTCCTCAGCTCCCCAATGCTGGGGGTGGGGTGGGGGTACAGGGGTCTGGAGAGAACATTCTGGGCCTTTGATCCTAGGCCCTTCCACAATCACTGTGACCTAGTCTACTTAGCCCATGTCTGCTGGCTTCACCCCTTGCTGCCAGCAGTTAAAGCCATGCCATCCAAGCTAGCACAACAGGTGGCACCTCGAACCCAATCTATCTTCCTTCTTTCCTTCTGCATCCCACATTTCTCACTGTGACCCCCAGGGCCGCTGATCCTGAGCACCTCCTCCTTCTCAGAGCCCCCTCCCTTTCCTTGGTGTCCTCTCCCACTGACTGGGACCATCCCCAAGGGGTACATGTTCCCCATCAGAAAGGCAGGTTAGAGGGGAGAAGACTCCAACCTCTGGAGGGCTCCCATAACAGGGAGAAGCTCCCATCAGCCCTAGATTTAGCCAGGGCCATCTCCTCCACGAGCCAAGGAGGCTAGCCTGATGGGAGGGTGTGTGGGGGGCGGTGTCTCCTATGGGCAGCACCATCGCCTTTCCTCCTGCCCCTGAGAGGCCCGGAAAGAACCTGTGGGAATGAAGAGAGTCTGGCCTTGCTTCACGGAGCACTTGTAGCACACGTCCACCTGGTCCCCAAAGAACATCTCCCGCTGATTGGAGGAACTGCTCCAGCATTCAAACAAGGACAGGTTGGCGGGGGTTGGGCGGATTAAGTAGAAAACCTTCTCACCCTGAAGGAGAAGAGGGGTGGGGAATCTTAAGGAAGCAGCTGGAAGGGGCCTCACTTTACAGACAAAGCAACTGAGGCACAGAGGGATGAACATAGGTTGTGGCCCCAGGGCTCCTGAGCTCTACCCCCAACAAACATCCCTAATTCAAACCAAACCCAAGCAGCAGCTGCTCTGAAGGGCTGTGAATGCCAGGGCCAGGCCTCAGTCTGTCTGAACAGGGGATGCTTAGCTGCATGCTGGCCTTGCTACTCAGGCTCAGCCTACAAAAAGATGACACTCAGGAATGTCAACAGTGCTTTGGGCAAAAGTAGTGCCTGCCAAGAGAATTCACCACTCTGCAGTCAGCAGGAATTTGGCTCCCTTGAGAAGCATTAACAAGGAAACCTTCCCCTGTCTGTCAACAGGCAACATCTCATTCCTTTCTACCTAGATTATCTATACCTGAAAGGAATGGAGTCTGCCTTTTCCTAAAAATCACTGTCAGCTCCCACAAGTTGGTCCCTGGTTAGGAATGGCCCTGCCACTGAGGGAGGAGGAAGGATGGATTTCTGTAACTCAGATAAAGAATGACTAGGGGAGGTGGTCAGAGACAGACCATGGAGGTGCCCTAGAGAAGGGGGCCCCGATCAGATCACGGAGCTTCCTTCACAATGAGCATGGTCAAACCGCCAAGTGTTTGCACGTGACCTAGGAGACTCCTTCAGAAACTGTGCCCAAGCCTAGTCACCCCCTGAACAGACTGGGCGTTGGCCCTGAGAACAGTCAGTCATAAGCAAGGAAGCTTGCAGGGGCTGGAATAGGGCACAGGGCCCTACCACCTACCCTGAGCACATGGTACCAGACAGAGGTGCCACCAAAGTCAATGTGGAAGTCTGTATAGCTGTCTCGCACACCCATGAGGCAATACTTTTGTACACTGGGCCGTTCAAACACAGACTCCTCGGGCCACAAATTCTCTACCCAGGACAGCTTGCGGACAATCTTAGGGGTCTCCACGAGATTTGAAAGCCTGGAAACAGAGGGGTCAGGGCAAATGTCAGTCATGACCCCATCCTCTCGGACAAGTGGGGGATTCTGAAGGCAAAAGGGTTAGATGCAAGAGGTACTGGGTTGTCTGATCTATGGGCATATGTGGGAAGGAAAGAGCAAGGCTCCACTGGTACTCAGACAACCCTTTTGCTGGCCTAAGTCCAATCTCCCAAGACCGACCAATCCCCAACTCCTTCCTGTTCTCCACCAGGTCTTGCCTTTGGCCACAGGGTTCTAACTCCCTCTCTGGAATCCTGGAGCAACTACTGTCTGTACGACATGTACTGCCAGGCTCCTTGGTACACACGTTCCCATCAGCATCTGTACTTTATGAAAGTGAGTCCCCCAAGGATGGGCCCAGATGAGGCTATTTGTTGGATGGACAGCTGGAGGGAGCACATGTTGAATCACTCCAGCCACACGCTGCAAGGTTTTCAGCTTTTATGGAAGGCTGACCAAAGTTTAACCAAAGGGCAACTAATTTGGGACCAATTCTACAAAACCTCCTTTCAAGGACAAGGACTTATTGTGAAGCCTGAACGCTACTCCTAACGAACCTAGTCTTGGTACAGACACAAAAATCAATCAAGCACCAGGCCAGCTGGAGTTCCAGCCCTGTGCGGAGAGCATGTGTGGAGAGGGGAAATCAAGAAACAAGCAGGGTGGTCACCTGGTATCAGAAAACTCAAGGCTGATGACGTTGAGGACTTTCTCCCTTTTGCCGCTGCAGTAATAACGCACAAAGTCCCCAAGTTTCATTTTGCAATCGGCCTGCCGGGTCACATCAATAACATCGATCTCTTTGTCAGAACCTGGGGCAGAGGGAGGGGCCTCACATGAACTGGGCCAGATGGCACCCTGCCCCAGCCATCCTCCTCCCACCACCCAGGAGGTACTTTGGCCTTCCATCCTCTCCTCAGGGAAGCACCCAAAGGCCTTCTCTCTCCCTGTGTGAGCAGCCACTTCTTTAAAACAAAATTTAGCCTTCCATAGGGATCCTCTTATTTCAGCCTTGAGGTCGTGACTCTAAGATGAGGAAGTGAAGGGTCAGAGAGGTCCATGGCCATACAAACACTGGAGATGAAAGACTGGGTCCCTCCTGGCTCCAACCCCCACCCTTTGCCCACAAGCCTGAGGCAGCCTCGGAAGGAAGGAAGGGGCCCTGCCATGAGTCAGCACCTGGGCTGTCAGCCTGCAAAGGGAGGCTACCCCGAAGCTCCAGCCACTTACCGACATAATACTCCACTTCCCTCACAGTGAAAGCTGGGGAGGGCAGGGTCATGCCCAGGCCATCCTTCTTCAGCACCAAAATGGGCACACTGAAGCTGTTCTCCTCCAGGTATTCTACCGTCAGCTGGGCCCCCGTGGGCTTCAAGATCACCTCATCAGCACTGGGAAGACCAGAAGAGAAAGGCACATCACAGCAGGGAGGGGCTTGTCCCTAGTCGGTGGCCATTCTGCCTAGGTTCAGTGGCCAGCCACAGCAGCCCCACATGGTACCATCTCACAGAAACACCACACTCCCATTCTGTCCTCATGGCAGCCCTTTCAGAGAGACAGAGCAGGCAATGGCCGAAGTCAAAACCAATTCTGAGAGGCTATGCTACCACGAGCAAGAGGCAGAGGCCTGTGGCACTGAGACCCTGGGGCTGTGCTGTCTCTCTGGCCTCAAAATGGCTCCATCCTTAATTAGGCCACTATCCCAAGATGGAGGGATTCTGTAAAAGCTTCAACTGCCTGAGATACCAGTTCGGCCCCTTCGGGAATGAGCGAGCCAGGGTGAAAGAGGCCAACAGCATCTTGGCTGAGGAGGACTGGCCCGGGTGACACCCACAGGCAGCCTCTCTGTGTCTCAGAATGTGCTGGCAGCCAACCTACAAGAGAAGGCTGGGTCCCTTCTTAAAGCAGCTCCCCACTGGGCCGTGGTTCTGAGATGAAAAGAGGCATTGGAGCATGCCTGCCAAGGGACACTGTGGTAAGGCCCTAAGGCTCTGAGAGAGTCAAGGTACTGCCACCCACCTCCACCCTGATGCCTCACCTGCGGAAAGGCCTTCCTCGGAGCTCCCGGATGAACATAGGGCTCCCAGTCTGTACCGTCTTCCCCGCTTCTTTGCTCACTATCAGTTCCTGTACCTTTGGGGCCCCTCTGCGCCTTTTCACTGCACCAAGAAAAGTACGGAAAGGGACAGAAGGAGGGAGGAAGGAACAAAGCATTTCTTAATACATACATGCATACAAAGATACATATACATATACATATGTATACACGTGTGTGAGTGTGTATATATCTACAGCTGTACTCAAAGTGCCCTACTAGGCGCCAGGCAGAATGCTAAACGTTTTACAAATATGATCTCTTTTGATCTTCACATCTTATCACCATTACACAGCTGGGAAAACTGAGGCAGAGGTGAAGTGCCCTGCTCAGTGTTGTAGCTAGTCTTTGTCTGAAATCTGAACTTGGGTCTTCCTGACTCCAAGCCCTGAGTTCTAACCACTGCCCCATCTAGCTGCCACCTAATGAAGTTGGGGCAACCAGACACGTCCCACAGAGACCCGAGAAAGCCACGGAAAGAAGACGGTTCTGTTGTACCCTGCCTAAAGCTGCTGATCTAAGGTGCCCCCGGTCCCAGCAATGCTCCCCAAGAACCTCGGGTCCCCCCAACACTCAGCCCCTTCTATGTCCACAAGAGAACAAGACTTGACTTACTAACAGAAGGCCCATGGAGGACCTCACAATTGGGGCAGTGGTAGAGGTCAATGTCGGCTGCCTTCTCTTCTTCTACTCCGACGCAACTGGAAAACAAAAACATCCCAACTAGCCCACAGTTCGGGGTGCTCTCCTCCAAGTCTCAAGGACAAAAACCTTCTGGACAATCACGACACGGGGACCCATTTCTACACATACCACTCTTCACATTTACGAAAGGAATGAGAGTCAGGGGCTGCACACAGCTGTTTGGATCCGTCTGTGCCACACTCGGGGATGGCCTCTGACACCAACAAGGACAAGTGGTGACCTCCAAACACTTAAAGACAACTCAAGAGAGCTGAGCGCTGTATTCTCAGAGTGAGCCTTTGTGCCTTGGTGAGAGGCGAAGGCTGACTGTTTTGTTGCCTGTCTAGACTTAAGAAAGTGATGGAGGAATGATGACCAGGTCCAGTTAGGCATTTATCCAAGTCACTCACTGAAGAACATGTGAAACAGCCTGGGGCCGTACACAGATCCCTGGGGCACTCCACCAGAGACCACAAAGGTGCTGACCTATTAATGAGCAGTTTGGAACATGTTCTTAGGGGCTTCCCCACAAGAGCAACAAGAGACAATTGGGTGAAATCTCAGCAAACTCCACTTAGCGAGTGTCCAAAAAGGAAATCAATTGTGGCTGGTCCTGGCATGTTCTGGTGAAAAGTGTGCCAGCTAGCCTAACCGGGGCAGAATTCTGCTGAGCACAACAGGTGGAATGGAGGCCCTTCTCCACAGGACAATCCTTGGCCCTTCCATGGCCAACCCTCTGAGAATCCAAAGGGAACTGCTAAGGCGCCTAGAAGACTGCCCACATCCAGTGTGATCAGAACTTTCCACAACGTCAAGGGTTCTGAGGCCACTTAAGAGTCCAGATCAGGGCACATCATGAGGCCCTCTCGGCTGTGAAAATGCCACACCAGCTCTGAGACCCAGCCAAAGGGGTACGGGCAAGCCTTGGAGAAGTGCGCCTGCTCTTTCAGGGATCCCTTCAATCACTTGCCTGCAGGGAATCTCCCCTTTACAGTTCCTACTCAGGTCAAATAGGACCCAGCCTCCATTCAAAGTGCTGGCAAGATGGCCAAAGAAGCAGAGTCAGGGCCACCAGGCACATACACACTTGAGGGAGATGGTGAAGAGGAAGAGATTCTCTCTATGGAGGACAACTGCCAGAGTCCTAGAAATTCCCTCATCTCCACCAGAAATGCTAAGCTGGGGGAGGGAAGCCCCTCTGGTCAAGATAGACACAGAAGAGTCAAGGTATGGCACCAGCAGCAGCCAGAAATGAACCAGACCCATTGGGCATCACCTTCTGAATGACCCTTTGGGCAATCACAGCAGCTGGGGGGGCCTAGGTGAGCTGCCCCCAGCTGTCTAGCTGCCCCCTGGCTCCTAGTGGGGATGTTGGCTCCAGGACCAGAAGGGGCCTGCAGAAAACCGACATGAAAGGCTTGAGCACATCTGCCCCAAGGGCTATGATGGGGCAGTTTGAAGGTTGCAGAGAAAAGTAGGTGGAAAGGCCCTCTTCAAGGACATACCACTGAAGTGTGGGGGCCAGCACTGTGCTTAAGTGGGGAGTCACATGGGGGAGGGGGAGTTGGGCCCTATCAGGCTTCCCCTGAAGGCCAGCACCCAGCTTTTAATGGCTCTGCCCGAATCATTTTATCATTCTAGATTCACAGCAATGGTCCCCAGGTGTTTCAAGGGTCAGCTAAAAATAGATTAGGCAGCTGGGTGGCACCATAGAGCATAAATTGTCAGGTCTGGAGTCAGGGAGACTCATCTTCCTGAGTTCAAATCTGGCCTCGGACACTTCCTAGTTGGGTGACCCTGGGCAAGTCACCCTGTTTGCCTCAGTTTCCTCTTCTGTAAAATGAGGTGGTGAAGGAAATGGCAAACTAGTGCAGTATCTCTGCCAATGAGGTCATGAAGACTCAGGTCTGACTGAAAACAACTGCAGAACCACCACCACAAATGGATCCCTGTGTAGGAGTTAAATGCAGCACTCTTCCCCGGCCTTTTTCCAGGTTGGCCCTTTGAGAAGCACCTTCTTTTGAATTTTGCTCTCTCCTGGGCCATGTCCACTGCACTGGCCACAATCTCCTTTCCCCATCATGATCCCTTGATAATCCAGTCCAACTCTGGAGATTCTCCTCTCTCAAATCTCTCACCCCTTTATATTACCCATCATGCTCAGCCCTCCCTTGGCCTTGGATCACTCTTGCTGTCCGTTCCCTCCACAGGGGCTGCTGCATGAAGGTGGGGAAAACTGAGTTACTGTTCTGACTGGGTCAGACTGTTACATGTCACCTGAGCTCTCACTGCTGTTAGGCAGTCCTACCATATGGGCCTCACTCACTGGTCCCAAAACCTTTTCCTCCCTCCTGAAACCTCCCATTTCCTATCCCCTTATCCCCCTCCTGCAGCTGAAAACCATGCCTCATAGCTTACAGAATCAATTGGGGTCACTCACTGAGAGCTGCACCTTCTCCCCATCTCCTATCCCTCAGGTGCCCTCTGCCCCACAGCCTCCCTCACCTGTCTCACACAAAGAGGTGGCCTTAGTCCTTACCAAGACCCGGCCCTCCCCTTCCAGTGTGGCACCTCTCTGTCAGCCCTGCTCCCTTCACATCTTCAAGCACTCCCTATCTCCTGGCTCCTTCCCTCTATCTCTCACATATCCACTATTTTTTCAGAACTCCTCAAACTCACAATAGCTGCCTCTACTTTGTATCCTCACACTATCTTCTTGACCTTTTATAACCCAGCTTTCAACTACATTGTTTCACTGTTAACTGTTCTAAAGTTGCCAGTGATCTCTTAGTTGTCAGATCCAAAAGTCTCTTCTCATTTTGACTCCTCTGTGGCCTCCGTCTCCCCCTAGATTGAAAGACCATCTCTCTGGAGGCAGAGGATTCTCCCATCTCCCTTTCCTGCCCCAGCCTCCCTGCTGACCTCCTAGCATCTCCATCTGCCTCCCAAACCTCTCCAATTGGATGTCCAGTGGGCGCCTGAAACTCCACAAGTCTAAAACAGAACTCACCATCTTTCCCCCTCAACCTTTCCCCATCTCCTACCTTCCCAGCCGTTGGTGTTTGTCCTTGTTTTTGTAGAAGACCAACATGTTACACCACAATGTTGGAGTTAGCCTATAGGGTGTTTGCGAACCCCATCCTCCCCTACTACTGTAGAGATCAATGCCACCCTCTCATGCCCCAGGCTGATGACCCAGGTCTTGTCCCAGACTTCTCTCACCACCATATCCACTGTCTCCTCTGCCCCTGCCCCCGACCCTGGTACAGGCCTGGACCATGGCGGGTCTCTCCCCACCTAAGTTCATTCAGCCACCAAAGCAATCTTCCTAAAGTGGTTCTGACCATGTCCCCCACCCCTCCATTCCAGCGGCTCCCTATGGCCTCTGGCAAACGCTCTGTTTTGGGGTTCCAAGTCCTTCCCAAGTCCTGGCCCCCCGCTCCTCTGATTCTCCGGGGCGCTCCCCTTCATCAGGCTCGGCTCCGATCCCATTCTCCATTCATCCGGCATCGGTCTTGTTTACAAGTTATCCTGGAGCCCAGAGCCGAGCACACAGCAGGTGCTCAATGGATGCTGGCCCCAAGGACTGGAGGGTACTCCGTGGGGAGCCCTCACTGGGAAAGACAATGACGGGGCATCTGTGCCCTGGGCCCCGCCCCCACCGGGCAACAAGGGCAACAGGTGCCCAGCGGAGGGAGGCCCCCCAGGGTAGGAAGGCCGGGAGAAGGGGAGGGCGCGGGGGGGGGGGGGGGGGCGCTCACCTGCCGTGGAACCAGTCCTGGCACAGGTCGCACTCGATCATGAAGCGGGTCACGTCGTAGGGCAGCCGGCACAGGCAGTAGACCGGCGGGGAAGCCATCTTGGCCCGCGCCTGGGCCCGCGCCTCAGCCCGCTCCTGGGCCCGCGCCCCCCGCGGGGGGCAGGGCTGGCCGCCGGAGGCCGGCGGCGCGGACATGGGCGGCGCGGCCTGGGGCCCGGGGGGGACGGGCGGGCGGCGGAGCCGGGCCCGGGAGCCGGGCTGCGGACGACAGCGGCTGGAGCGGCGGCGGCAGCGGCGGTGGGAGCAGTCGCAGCGCGGGGGGCGAGTAGCGAGCACGAGCGCGGGCGCGAGCGCGGGCACGGGCGCTCTCCCCGCCCCCCGCTGGGCGACGTCACGTTACGTCACGTCGACGACGGAGCCGGGCCTGACTCCCCGGCGGCCTTCCGGCTCGGTCACGCGCGGCGGCGGCGACCGCGACCACCACGACGAGGACGGCGACCACGACCAGGACGGCGGCCACGATCACGGCAGCGGCGGCGGCGGCGAAGAGGACCACGGCGGCGGCCGCCCCGCCCTCAGGTCCCGCCCCCTTCCAGCCCCTCCTCCCAGGAGGGCGGGGCCTCGGACCAGCTTCCGGATCTAGCCCCGCCCCCTGGCCGCCGATGCCTCCGCCTCGGCCCTTCGGCTCCCACTTCTTGCCGCCGCGGAACGGAGGCCGGGCTGGTGCGTGTCGCCCAATAAACTTTATTCAAAATCTTCAGGAGGTGGGAGCGAGAGAGGAGGGGACGGCCGCGCGAGGGATGCTACAAGACGCCATGTTGAGCGAGGCGTGAATCAATCCGGCCTGCGCCATCAGGGGCGTGGCGGAAAGGTCCGCACCTCCGGAGCGCCGGCTAGCGCAGGCGCAGCTCGCCCCGCCCCCGCCCCCCCGGCGTGGACTGGGCTCCCCGCCCCGCCCTTCCCCAGGCACTGACCCCGACTGCTCCCCGAGGCGGGGCCGACGGAGTGCCGGAGAGAAGCAAAGGCAGACCCTTGGGAATTGAGACTTTTCCTAAAAGACTAAACGTTTCTTAAAGGGCGCAGCAGCCGGAGCGTTCTGAGCATCCCGAGGCCGAGCAGGGGGCGGGGCGGGGGGCGGGGCAGTGGGGACCAGCGCATTCTCACGAGCCCAGCCATCTAGAACTGTGGCCGTTCCACCAACCGAGGCCGCAAAGAGCTCTGGGAGAAAGAGGAACAAACCAGGTGGTCATTGCGCGTGAAACGGAACGGAAGGCCGCGCAACGAGAGGCCAATTGCTGTCACCTGCCTCTGGGGCTTCTTCCTCCTTCCCCGCCCCCCTCGGCCTTTGTCACTGGGACCCAATCTGGGCGGCAGACACCAAAGATGGCGATAATGCCACCAGAAGTCTGGTGCCGGGGCACGCGGGGCTCGGCCCACTGAAGGGTTCAGAGTACCAGGCTTCATACAGGCCTGAACAATCTAAAAGTGTGTGTGTGTGCGCGCGCGCGTGTGTGTGTGTGTGTGCGCTCTTGCACTGTTCACCCTGGGAAAGAACTCCATAACCAAAAAAAACTTGGCACAGGAAATGAACAAGGTCTTGCCACAGCATGAAAATGCCACCCTGCCAAGGATGAGTCAAGCTCTCTCTACCTCTTAGCCTGATTCATTATTACAGAGAGATGCAAGTAAACCTAGTATCCCAATCCTCCACATTTAGAAAAAGCTCCAGCTGGACAAAGTGACATCTGTCAGGAAACTGGGCATCCCTGAGCTTTGAAGCTGGGCTTATGGCATTCTTTGGCCAAACAGTTGACTAGATTCCCACTAGGTTTGTGGAGCTTTAGACATCAGTAACTTGACATTTCCCTCAAAAGGAAGTACATAACTCCACACTTAGCAGAGTCTTTCCTGTCTTTCAGCAGGTCAGGGTTTTTAAAGCTCTACTGTGATTCCTGCTAGCTAAAGATCAAGAGAAACCTCACCACCTCCACAATGCAGCAAAAACCCCTCATTTCCCAGTCAAGAGCTAGTCCCCCTGAAACCCCCCTCTCCAGGGCTTCTCACATGTCAAGGAGCCCCTTCCTGGTCAGCAGTGTGAGTGTTCCTCAGTCTTATTTGTACCCTGTTTTTCAATATCTAAAAAACAAAGAGCAAGATAAAGGGAAGCAGGAACTCCAAGTCCCCAGGGAAGTCGCAATGGCAGAAAGTTGGCCAAGAAAGCAGCAGGTGGGAACCTCATGGCTTTCTTCCAGATCAGGAGCCTTCTCAGCACAGAGTGCACTATGGGCAACTTCCTCCTGGTCCCTTATCAATTCCAATCAATTCCACTGAGAGGACAAAGCTGACTGTCCAAGGCAAAAAGACAGGTTTGAAATGGTTTGCAACATTTCCTAAGTGGCTAGAAGTAGCAAACAAGCAATCACCAAAGAGCTGGGGGGCGGGGGGGCAGGCTTCAGTATTCAGTGAAAGGGGGAAGGCAGGCAATGAGAAAGAAACATCCCTCTTAGAAGAAGCTAGTCATTTGGCACACTAGAGGGGAATGTGTTACTTAGGGAGGCTGTGACCAGCCAGGAGATTGGATCACTGAAAAAAGAAACATGAGATCACTCAAGTGTCAAAAGCCTCTCCTTCGGGGCCTGAGAGCTAAACTGAGCCTCATCCAGAAAAACAAAGCTGCCCACAGACGTCCATCAAAGTGGGGCAGTTATCATTCAAGGAGCTGGCACTTGGACTGACCACCAGACCCTCTTCCTAGGGCCCACGTTAGAATTCCTGGAGCCAAACACTAATGAAAAGACTGAAGTGGTACAGTGTCAGTGAACAAATAGCTCCTTGCTCCTGGTGCTAGTTCAGTGGTCCCCATCAATCCACAAACTTGAGGCAGTAACCTATCTCAGCCCTGGCCAACTGGCTGATTCTCCAAGCCCTCCCCTCTCCCCAACCTCTGGGACCCCAGGAAGAAATGTCCATCCTCCAAGCGATCTTCATGTACTAGAAGCTTGCTCCAATGTCAGTGTTTCTCTCTTGAGAAATACCTATCAGAACAGTCTTTGGATGGAACAGCATTTTCCATGTAGCTTGGAGGGAAGGATATAGGGGATGGACTAAGCCTTAGCAGGGTTTCTTGTGAACCCTACCTCTCTGTAACAGTATAAGCATTTCTGGGAAACATGTGAGAGAAGGGAGAGCTCTGGGGCTCTAGATAAAAGGCATGTGTGTAGATATACATGGCCTCCTATGTACAAGATTGGATGTAACCAGAAAGGCACTCAGTCACACATGCAGATACATACTCACATACACCCACAGTCCAATTTTATTATTTTTATTAATTTTTTAGTCCAATTTTAATCTATCCCTTTGTACCCTACTTCTGGGGAAGTTCTCCAGTCTTTCCATTGTACAGGTAATACATCAATTCAGAGGCAGGAATATCTGCCCCAAAGTTGTCAGATTCACTTGAATCCCCTAGTATGAGTACCGAGACCTTTTGTCTTTTGCACAAATGTAAAAAACCAAATTTTAATCATCACTGACCCAACCCCCCACCAAAACCACATAGCTATCTGACTGCCTGAGTTAGAGGCCAGGAGAGAAGCAAGTGAAAAACTGGCTGAAATCAGGATTGAGAACATCTATTTGGATAACCCTAACTGGGTGTCATGCCTATTAAACAGAAGAAAGCTCCTGGGGAGACAAGAAATTCCAAACTGGAACTACTGCCAATGGAGGAAGAATCTCTGACAGCACTTGTGGGACCACCTTGGGCTTGTTTCAAACCCAGGTCCATAGGCCAGAGCAAAAGGGTGACTGGGACCATTCTTACAGCCTGGAATGAGGAAAGGCCTCTTCATCTCAGCTTCTGTAGTCAGATGGAGCCTCTCCTGCTACTTGGCTGCTGTCTCTGGGCTGGCTGTTTACCTGAGGCTGGAGCTGACTCATGATGTGCTCTGGCAGCTTGGACACTCCATCTGCAGAACCGTGAAAAGACACAAAGGCTAAGAAATTGTACTCCTAGGGTTGCAGTTGCAGATGCTTTGGAAACAGGGCAGCTACAATCCAGTGCTGCCATGAACAGAGGGAAACACTTGAGAGTTGACAGTAGCCATGGTTTCTTCAGTATGGATACTCTCTCCACTGAGAATTAAGTCATAGCTCCTCCAAAACCTTTTTCAAAGACAGCTTTGAGATTTGCTCTAGGCAACAAATTTCATCCTACCAGGGCCAGCCTTGTTTACTTCATGCCATTGACCATCTTGCATATAGAGCTAGGTGTGAAAGAAATGTTCATTGAATTTAATTGAGTTCCTTGAGTACAGCCATGCTGATGGTGGCAGACACAGACCCTCCAGGAGCTATGTGGAAGAGATTCAGAATCGGCCATGACTACGTCACAAAGCTGCCTCCTCGGATTGAGCTCAGACTCTGTCAAGCCCAGATAAAAAGGACAGAGCAAAGAGTGAAATACTGTCCTCTTGCTCAAGTTTCAAGGGGTCCAAGAAACAAGTGACCAAAGCTGCTTAGGCTACAATCCCAACAACCCTGGGAGAGAGACAACTGACTGGGGCCAGGGAGCACCCGAAACGCACATTTACTCTCTTCTGGCCTTTGGAGAACTTGCCAGCTGGGAACTGTCCACACCTGCAGGAAGGGGAGACAGTTCAAAGCAAACAGGGTCTCCCATCATGCAGCAAGGCTGATGAGGGGGCCCTAGGAGTGCTAGATGGTCACAAAAGAGGACCTGTTCAAGGACACAGAGGGCAGAGACCACCTCAAGCCCTGAGCTGCCCTTTCCTTGCAAACATCAGATGTCCAATGACTTTTTGGACTGTGCAGGAAGCTCTCTTCCTCCCAGCAAGAACTAGTGAAACAGGAGCAAGGGGAAGCAAGTGTCCTGCCAGTCCACTGCCCCACCACCATGCCGGCAATCTGCATCTTCTTTCCTTGTGGGAGGATTGAATGGAAACCTGGACAGGGAGAAGGAAATGATTTAAGCAGCACCAATGAAGCACTTACTACATGCCAGACACTGTGCTGAATGAGGAGGATACTAGGAAAGGGAAAGATAGACTCCCTGCTCTCGAGGGACACAACAAGCGCATCACCATGTAGAAACGAGACATAAGAAAGGATAAACTGGGGGTGATCAACTGAGGGGAGACACTTGTGTTAAGGGGAATCAGGAAATGCTTCTTGCAAAAGGCAGGGTTTTATCTGTGATTTGAAGGAAGCCAGGAGATGGTGATGAGGGGGACAGTCACTGAAAATGTACAATGTTGTTGGGTTCAAGGAACAGCCAGGAAGCCAGTGTCACTGGATCACAAGAACACAAGAAAGGTAAGAAGGGACCAGGGTAGAAAACACTAATTGAAACAATGAACAACTTTAGCATATTAGCAGCAAATAAAACAAATTCACACAAATCACCACTATTTATGGATATTGCAATGAAATACAACAGGAAGAGATAGAAAGAGAAATTGCATGTAAAAAAACTATAGAAAACATAAGCTATTTGGGGGTCCACCTGCCAAGACACAAACAGGAACTAGATGAACACAATTACAAAACACTCTTTGCAGAAATAATGACAGATCTAAATAACTGGAAAAATAGTAATTTTTCGTGGGTAGGATGAGCCAATACCAAAAAATGGCAGTCTTTCTAAATTAACAACCCAGTTGTTACTCAGTACCATCCCCAAACTACCAAAGGATTATTTTTGTAGAGCTAGGGGGAAAACCCCCCCAACAAAATTCATCTGGGAAACAAAAGGTCAAAAATCTCAAGGGAGTTAATAAAAAAAGGGGGGGGGAGGGAAGGAGGCCTAGTCATAGCAGATCTCAAAGTATACTGCAAAGGAGTAATCACCAAAACAATTTGGTACTAAGAAGGAGAGGTTGCTCCCTAAAGCAGATCAGGGACATAATAGATGGATGCAAATATAGAAGCCTGGTATTCAAAAAACACTGTGATCCCATCTATTGTAGCATGAGCTCTGGATTTAATAAAAACTCTTAGGAAAACTAGAAAGCACTCTGGCAAAAATTTGGTCCAGACCAGCATCTGATACCATACGCCAAGATCAATTCCACAGGAGTTCGTGACTTAGATACAAAGGCTACATCGGAAATGCAATTCCCTGGCAGATCTATGGAAAGGGGAAAGAGTAAGAAAGTCAAATCGACGATTCTGATTCTGTAAAATAGAAAACTGCTTTGCAGAAACAAAACCAATAAGAAAAAGTGGAAAAGAAGCAGGCAAACGGGGAATCTCTGCAGTGTTTGTCTGATAAAGGTTCAGTCTCCAAGGTAGAAAGGGAATGAGTTCAAATGTCTAAGAGTGGCATTGCCAAACTGATTAAAGGACAAAAGCAATGAGCAGAAGGTTTTCAGGGAAAGAAATCCAAGTAATCAAATAGCTACATGAAAAAGTACATGAAAAAAGTACTGTACATGAAAAAGTACTGTAAATCAGTACTGATCAGAACATGTAAGTTAGAACAACTCTGAGGTGCCACTTCACACCCATGAGGAAAATGACAAGGAAAATGATAAATGTTTTTCAGAGGGGCTATTTTATGAATGCCTAACGAGACCTCCAATATACCTATTCTAGGTACATGAATGCACCGTTGATGGAGCTGTGAACTCCATGCTCCAACCATTCTCAAAAGCAATTTGGAACTAAGCCCTTCAAACTGTTAAACCATTTGGCTCAGCTGGACCCACCACCAGATTCAGACACCAAAGAGATCAAGAAAGAGGAACAGCACAAATTCGTACAAAAGTATTTCTAGCAGCTTTTCCTGTGGTACCAAAGAATTGAGGGGACACCCATCAATTGAGGAATGGCTGAACAAGTTGTGGTATATGAATGTGATGGACTTAACTATTATGTTCTTAAGAAATGACGAGCAGGCTAATTTCAGAGCAACCTGGGAAGACTTGTATGAACTGATGTGGAAGGAAGCAAGTGCTAACAGGGAATAAGTCATAAAGTAACAACAATCCTATAAAAACAAATAACTTTGAGAGAGTTGAGAACTCAGATCAACACAAAAACCAATGACAATTCCAGTGGACTTATGATGGAAGCATGCTGCCCACCTCCAGAGAGATACGACGCACTTGGAGTATAGACCGAAACAAATTTTTATTCTGGACATGACTAATTTAGGAATTTGTTTTGCTTGACTATTCATGTTTGTATAACAGGGGATTTTGCTTTTCTTACTTTCTCAATGGTGTTGGGGGGGAGGGTAGGTGAGAGAGAGAGAGAAGTTGGATCTTTATTTGAATTTGATTTGAAAACTTGATTATAAAAATAGTCATAAAAGCTGAAAAAGAAAAGATCAGTGGTCACTTTGGAGAAAGCAATTTCAGTGGGATGAGGGGGTCAAAATGTAGAGAGTTAAGAAGAAAATGAAAGGAAAAGTAATGGAGATGTGGATTGTATAGCCTTCTCAAGTTTTGCCACAAGAGGCAAGAGGGACATGGAATGAGGGTTAGTGGAGCTGGACAAATCAATAGAGAGGTTTTTGAAGATGGGGGAGAGATAGGTGTGTTTGTAGGTAGCAGGGAAGCAGCTAGGAGACAGGAAGAAATTGAATCCCTAATCAGTGGTAGAATGGGGATGCCAGAAGTGATAGAAGGGGCAGTATGGTTTGCAAATGGCGGCTGGGAATTATAGTTCTGGTTCTGGGGAAGGTAAGGAAAGAGATCACTTCTCAAAGCCCAGGATGGGTCCAAGAGCCAAGTTCAAGTTCCTGTGTGGAGGAAGTGGGGGTGACATCCAGAATGTAGGGGGCATGGTTTGGAGCTGGTGATTGCACCTCAGGTACCCCATCCTAAGAATAGTAGAGGGGGCAGGAGGATAGAGATGGTGATCTCCAGCTCAGCTGCGGTAGCCATGTTGACTATCTCTACATCGGTGTCCTAGACTGAGTCTGCTAGAGGAGCCAGAATTATCAGCCATGTTTGTGCCTTCTTGCAGCTGAGCATTCCTACCTACGTTCTGCTTGGAGAGATTGATGACAAATCTAACAAATACAGAAACAGCAATGAGGGCGTCCACGATAAGACTTCCCTAGCAAACATGAGTAAAGAAGAGGAAGAAATCTTAGGGATTAAGAGAATCCCAAGATAAAAATCCCCAAAGAAAGAAATGGTTCTGCAACCATCACAAGTGGAATTGCCTGGGACCCACCCCCCCACCCCCCCCCGGCCCTGCAAAAGAACAGAATGAGCACAAGGCCCGAGGAAGCCAAGAGGGAGCAGTGTCTTCCTGTGCAAAAGATGGGAAGATGTCACTTGTGAAGAGTGACAGTGAGAGGAAGGAGAGGAAGATTATTTAGTGAGGTGGAAGGGTAGGTTGAGGAGAGGGCTCTGCAAACTAAACAAAGAGTTTCCATTTGATCCTAGAGGCAAAAGAAGGCCACTGCAATTGGCTGAGTCACATGCTTACATCTAAGCTTAAAGAAAATGACTCGAACAGAACCGACTTGAGGCAGGGACCTAGCAATCAGGAACCTTTTGCAGGTATTTAGATGTGAGATGACAAGGGCCCGAACTAAGAGAAGGGATGTGGAGAGGACAGAAATTGTCTCTTTTGTTAAGTAAGTGCCCTCTATCCCTCCGTTTAAAACTCCAGACTTCCTTGTAAGAAGAAGCTCCTCATTTCTCCCTTGCTCTGACTTCTTCCCCTCTTCTTCCACCCCCTTTTCAGCTTCCTGTTGTGTTGTGTTGGAAGCTCTTGGAGAATAGGGATGGTCTTTCTTTGTCCATCTCTGTATCCCCACCACTTAGTTCGGTGCCTGGTACATAACATAATAATAGATGCTTAAGAAGCATCTACTATTGACTGTTGACTGGATATGTGTAGTGAAACCAAGTGAGGAGTCAGGTGGAATGTCAAGGTTATGACACTGAGGGGCTGGTAAGGCTGGGGTGCCCTCTACAGTAAGAGGGAGTGATAGCCAGTTCCCTTGGAAACATGCAAAGTTTAAGATGTTTGAGGGGTATCCAGTTTGAGACATCCAACAGGCAACACTTATTATTGTATGCTAAGTCCTGGGATTACAAATAGAAAAGAAAGATTAGGAGCAACGTGAGGATTCCTGTCATCACTGCCACCATCTGAGTGACAAGCTAGAGAGGTGAATTCAACAACGTTACGTCAAGGAAGATAAATGGAAGGTATTGCCTAAGCAGAGGCGGGGGAGTAACAAAACAATCCCTTCTGGGATAGAAGATGACAGTTACTGTCAGAACTCAAGATAGTCAACCCAAAACTGAACTGAAACAATGAATAACATTAGCAAAGTGGTAGGATAGAGCGTTCACATTTCTGTGTATTACCAGCAAAGCCTAGAAGGAAAACAATCTTCAAAGAACTACCAAATGACTCGACAAATACCCAAGCACACACAACAACAATCTGAACACAGCTACGAAATATTCTTTTTTTTAATCATTTATTTTACACTTAAATACAAAATAAGAAAAGAAAACAAGGATTGCCACGTGTGCAGCAGAACGTAAGAGAGGATTCAAAATAGACAGCAAGCAATTTTCATTTCAAGAAAGCCTATATACTAAATACCACCCCGTGTGTTCTGAGCTATACCTCTTTCCTCTGCTTCCTTGGGAGTTTTCTTTTGTTTTCTGCTGGGCATGTTTTACTTTGTTCTTTTTTCCCCTTCCTCTGCGGACCTCCTCCCCAGCCCAGAAGGTTACAATTAAGCTCGAATACACACACACACACACACACACACACACACACCCATAAGCACAAATATATGTTTATATATATATATACACATAAATACATACACTTACATATACTTAGATATCTATAATCATACTCATATGTAGACATGCATTCATACACATCTATGTAAGACCATCATATATTTGTTTGTCCTCTGTTTCTCTGAGGGCGAATAACATCTTCCTTCATAAATCCGAGTCTTTCCCTATTTTCTAAGTCCAACAACTCATCATTTCCTGTACCACAGCACAATTCCAAGCTTATACTGTTTAGTCGTTTTAAATAGTCTAAAATAATATTAATATTGGTGACATATAGTGTAGTTTCCCTATTTTTCTCTTCTGATTAAATCTATTTTAGCTTTAACTTTGTCTGAGATCATGACTAGCACCCCTGCTTTTTTCCCCAATAAATTCTACTCCTTATCTGTATTTTATGCTTGTATGTCTCTTATTTCCTGTCCTTCCTGACTCCTCTACGTTACTTCTACTCGACAGCTTGCCCTTCTATTACTTGACCTACCCCCCTCCAAAGATTTCTCCCTCATCCTTCCATTCCCATTAATCTAAACACCTTTCTATAGCACCACCCCTTATCCTATTCCCTCACTCTCTTATTCTTTATAAATTTAGAAGACTTTTATTCCCTTCTAAATGTATATATTGTTCTCTCTTTAATCCAGATCTGATGTGAGTAGGGTTCCCTCTAAAGATCCCTCCCTTACCCCTCCCCTCTCCCTGTCCCCTTAGCCTTTTATTTCTTTCTGAATTTGGAAGACGTCTATACTTTTCTAGATATATATGTATTGTTCCCTCTTTAACCCATACCCAAGGAGAGCAGGGTTCCAGAACTCCCAGCCCTCCTCCCCCATCGAATTCCTCTGTGTCAGCCCTCTCTCGCACCTCATTTGTATAGGATAGTTACATTTTGTACCTTTTCCTAAATGGTTACTTTTTAGAATCACATCCTACTCACCTCTACCCCAATCTTTCAGACTACCCAACTACAAATAATAATCTAAGACATACATTTTAAATGTCCTCATATAACAGTCTGTCCCTATCAAGTCTACAAAATATTCTTCACAGAAATGATAACAGTACCAAAGAGTGGGAGAAATATTCATTACTCATAAGGAAGTCAAGTCAATATAAGAAAATGGACAAGACTTCATAAATTGATTTACTTATTCAATGGGATACCAATCAAACCAAAGGATTACTGTAGAGAGCTGGAAAAAATAAGGAGAAAATTCATCTGGAGGAACAAAAGATCAAAAATCTCAAGGGAAATATTTTTTAAAATGTGGAAAGGAAGAGGGCCAAGACATCAAACTATACTACAAAGCAGCAGTCATCAAAATGAGCTGATACTGGTTAAGAATAACCAAAAACAGAAAGGTTGCTCAGCGGAGAGACTGGGCATGTAGTATACATAAAGAGGCAAACATACCTAGCAGTGTTGTGACCCATGAACTCAATTCTGGAGAAAGATGTATTGTTTGACTGGGCATACTGGACTGTTAGCAATTAGGCTTAGATGAAACCTTCCATTATATGCCAACAGTAGCAGCGATGGGTATAGACTAAGACATGAAAGATCCCATCACAAAGAAATTCAAGGAGCAGAGAAGAAATTACCTTCCAGATCAATGCACAGGGAAAGGGTTCATGACCAAACAAACTGCTGAGAGGGTTATGGGAGATAAAGTCAACAATTGTGGTCACACAAAATTACAAAGTCTTTGAACAAACAAAATCAATGCAGCCAAAATTAGAAGAGAGATAGATACCTAGGGGAAAAAGCTTTGCAACAACTTTTTCTGATTAAAATCTCATTTCTAAGATATATAGGGAATCTATTCAATTCTGACGAGGAAGAACAATGCTTACCATCAGGCAAAGACACAGAAATCAAGGATTCTGTGTCCCAGCCCACCCAATGGGCTCAGGCCATGGAAGAGCTCAAAAAGAATTTTGAAAATCAAGTTAGAGAGGTGGAGGAAAAACTGGGAAGAGAAATGAGAGGGATGAAAGAGAAGCATGAAAAGCAGATCAGCTCCCTGCTAAAGGAGAACCAAAAAAAAATGTTGAAGAAATTAACACCTTGAAAACTAGCCTAACTCAATTGGCAAAAGAGGTTCAAAAGGCCAATGAGGAGAAGAATGCTTTCAAAAACAGAATTAGCCAAATGGAAAAGGAGATTCAAAAGCTCACTGAAGAAAATAGATCTTTCAAAACTGGAATGGTACAGATGGACGCTAAGGACTTTATGAGAAAGACAGATATCACAGAACATAGCGTGAAGATTCGAAAAATGGAAGATAATGTGAAATATCTTATAGGAATCTATTCAAATCTGTAAGAATGAGGGTTTTGTTTTTCTCCTTTTTTCAATGATGAGGAGGTGGGCAGTAGAGCAAAATACGTTTGTGAATTTTTAAAAAAATATAAACAGAAAAAGAAGTCTGCCTTTTCAAATTGATAGCCAATTGACAAGATCATCTAAGATTGAAAGTTGTTCTTAGGAGACACAGATGCAAAGCATAGGAAGTCTGTAAAAGAAATGTAAGCCATCAATAACCCCCTGAAAATATTGTGAAATGAAGAACACTTTGTTTATAGATATTCATAATGAAGAGAAATGGAAACTCAAACAAGTCTTTAGCTGACCCCTACTGAGGTGGATACCTTGATAGTATCCACCACAATATGACCAGAAGGGTTGTTAATTCACAGCTGGTGCACCTGCTTGGGCCATTTTGGAAGACAATTTGAAATGATGAAGGAAAAGTTCATCCTCTTTATCCCAGATATTCAAACCCTGGACCCATACCTAAGAAAAGGCCCCACATACAAAAATATTCATGGGAACATTATTTGTGATGAGAAATGAGTGGGAAGGAGACAGGAGTGGCTGGTGTGAAGAATGAAGAGAACCCCAAGATCGCTTGCATAAGTAAAGTGGGTTAGAGCCTGCGCAGGAAACGGAATGATACAGACGCGCTCCACAACAACGCGGAGAAGAGACACAGAAGCAGGGTCAAAGACAATGGCCATCATTTCCTTTCTGTTAAGAATTGAAGAATTAATTTAAAATTGAAAATGTGATTTGTTTGTGAGAGTTTTTAAGGAATAGCTGTCGCATCCAAATGAAATGCAGCAATATATATTTTTAAACTTATAAAACATCAATACTTCCCCACTCCTTTTTCTCTATGCCAGGCTTCTAGGGTCTGGCTTCTGGAACAATATTTTCTATGGCTTACTCAATTTCCTGAAGCCCCTCCTCTGCCCCTACAAACACATCCCTATCCCCAAACCATTACCGGACCAAAGTGTCTCAGTCTCCTCACCTTACTGTCACAAAGCTCATTCAATGTTGTCTATTCTCTTCCTGCTTTAATCGACTTGCTCTGAAACAACTTCCCAGCAAAGTAGATCCAGGGGCAGCAGTGTTCCAGGGGACTGGCTGGCCACAGGCATCATTGGTAGACAGTTGTGTCAACCCCACTCATAAAGAAGGGAGCAAGCTAGATCCCTCAGGTACCAGTTTCTTAATCTAAAGCAAACAAGGAAAGAATTGGTTAGGGAATCCACCTCTGATGCCAATCATTGGAGGATCCTTATCCAGTTAAGGCTTAAGAAGTATTTGCCCAAACCTCCCTTTCATGGACCCACTAATTTGGGTTCCTCAGTGAAAATGGCCCAAAGGCAGGCAGGCCCCTGAGCAAACCACAGGCTGTGGATCAAGCACTCTGCATGACATCTGGCCTTACTGCCCTCACAAAGCCAGAAGGCCACTCTTTGGGGCAGTGTGGGAGATTCGCTGCAATCTCTCCACCTCTCTAGCTGGCTGTTTTCAGATTTGCACAATGGCTCCATTAAGCCTGCTAACCAGGGTGGTCAGAACTCTTTTCATGCCCAGGAACCACATGAGGTCCTTTCATGTCCAGGAACAAGGGGACAGAGGCCATGGGTAACCAAGCTACCTTCAGTTCCTGAAGTTGGTCTGGTTCACAAAGCTGAAGGCCAGGAAGGCATCTAGCTCATGGTGATGTAGGAGCTGACTCTTTCTCCCCACCGCCCCCCACACCTTTGCCACTGAGTCATGTAACTGGAAGAAAAAGCTAATGCAGTAAAATACCCAAGCCCCAAAGGAGGAGAAAGCCTCTTCTATCCAAGTGTTACCTTCCCAGTCAATACATACACTTCTTAACTCTAACCCTAACTCTGTGCCTACCCAGTGGTCCATTGTGACAAAGGATACAAGAGAGAAAAGAGCCACTCAGCAAAACTAGCCAAGACATCAACTATGTAGGGAACTCTACACGATGTTTTCCAGCTCTGAAAAGAAGTAAAAAAGAGTGATATATTAAATACAAATTCAAGGTCTGCAGATAAAACAACTGTGGGACCAGAGGCAGAGACCTAGTTCTCATCAAAAAGTGAACAGGGGAATGATGCGCAAGAAATCCAGTAAGCAGCTACAGGGCCACCTGCTGCTCCCAAATGGGGCAAAAAGTCAGCCTGAAGCTGAGGAAAGAGAGAGGGGACACCCCCTCAAACTGGTGGCCACAGATCCCCAGGCCACCAAAGACAGATTCCATGTGCAGAGGCAGCAGGAGTGGAAGGCTCCCTAAACCAAGTACCCCCATTATGGGCCTTGAAAGCCATTGAGAGTGGCATCGACAGGTGCCATGACAGAGACCACCCAGGCTCTTAGGCACTTGAGTCTGAGATAGTTGAGCACAAGTTTTCAACTTCACACCCACTTATTTTTTGCTTCGTATTTCAATAGAACTAACTCCCTTTGAAATCCTATTTATTTTATGCATTTAAAAGCATGATTCAGAGAAGCAATCAATACGCTTCAGCACACTGACTGCCAAAGGGTTCCATGACGCCAAAAAGTGAAGATGCAGTGCTCTGTACTCTGAAGCCTTCTGGGAACTGAAGTGACCCAGGCTGAGGCCAAGTGGGGCCTAATGCAACAGTACAGTAGGGGTAGGCTGTGGTCCTCAAAGAAAGGTCCTAGTCAAAAGCAAGGGAAAAGGGCTCAACCAGTGTCAAAGACTAGCGCAGCCTGGAGGAGAGCTGGACTAGATCCAGCAGCAGACAGACACAAAGGGAAAGGAAGAGGTTTTCTGCAAGGACTCCATGAATACCTAAGAGAAATAAAGCACAGGAGAGAAAAAGGGAAATGAAACGAACAAACAAAAAGCTCTAGAGGAAAGAATTGGAAGGAGAATAAGCCGTTTAGAGGGGAATGTGGCTAACCCACTCCAAAGAACAGAGTCCCTGAAAACTACAACAGGCCAAAGAGAAACCAGCGACTCCATGAGATACCAAGGAGTGTTGGAACAAGATGAAAAGCTGAAGAAAAAGAACATGTAAGGTTTCTGCCATCAAAAACTGACCTCAAAGACAGGGCCAGGAGAGAGAATTTGAGAATGTTGCAGACTCCCTGAAAACCATTATTAAAAAACCCAAAAGTCTGGACCCTCTATTTCAAAATAAAATAAATACATGAAAACTGCCCAGGTTTGTTTAAGCCAGGGGGCAAAGTGAAGGCAGAAAGAACCCACGAATTACCTCCAGAGCTCGGTTCCGACAATGTCACAGTCATTACCCAGAGCTTCCACACCAAAGAAAAAGTCCTGCAGGCACACAGAACCAGAGAAATACAGTCAGAATCACACAAGCCCTGGCAGCTTGGGCTCTAAACAACACCGCGTGCCAGGAAGAGACCCTGGCATACAAGATCCCAAAGGCAAAAGGTACACCTTAGGATAGCTCACAGCCAAGAAGCTATCCTGCGAAGCTGAGTTATCTTCCTAGAGGGGGAAATGGAGCTTGGGGGGAATAGAGGAATTTCAGGCATTCCTGATGAGAAGACCAGAGCTGAGGAGGAAGAAACTGAAATGCCAATGCAAGAGTCCAGAGGAACTTAGAAAGGAAAATTTCTCTGAGCAGTTGGAAGGAGTGTATGATGAGGCTGGGCTGACGCTCCACTGAGGGTGGGGGGAGGAAATGAGGGACCTCTGTCTTCAAAGGGTACTGAGGGAGAGGAATGAGAAAGATGGAGGCCCTCAGGAGGGATGGGGAGGGGGGGAGGAAGAAGAATGGGGTGGAGGGACTTGCTGTCTCTCCTGATTGGAGTGCATGGAAAGAAGAGTATTGTACAGAAACACGCAGGGAGAGATCGGGGCACTGGGCACCAGACAGATCTCACTCTTCTCTGAAACACACCCAGAAGGGCTGAACCAAGAAGGTGCAGAAAGATACCCAGCTCAGCAAGCGGGGACACATTTGCAGACTGGGGGGTAAGGGGTGAAGAGGGTAAGGAAGATGAAACCAAGCCCCTGAGCCTGAAGCAGTGAGAAAAAGTCACGTCCTAGAAACCGAATGGCAGCATGGGAATGTCATGGGAGGGTATCGTGCTGTAAGAAAAGACAGTGGAGCTGACTTCAGAGAATGCTGGGAAGATGTGAGGAACTG
This sequence comes from Notamacropus eugenii, assembly GCF_028372415.1. Taxonomy (NCBI): domain Eukaryota; kingdom Metazoa; phylum Chordata; class Mammalia; order Diprotodontia; family Macropodidae; genus Notamacropus; species Notamacropus eugenii. The sequence goes on from NC_092879.1 coordinate 102,540,059, forward strand.
GGCAGAGTGAAGTGAGCAGAACGAAGAGAGCCCTTTCTACAAGACTGGCCACATGCTGAAGCCCAACCGTTCTGAAGACCGATAAATTCTCACCAATACAATGGCTCCAGAGGATGGATGATGAATTCTGCAATGAGGCAGCTAGACCCAGAGTACTGGGCCTGGAAGCACGAAAACCTGAGTTAAGAATCTGGCCTCAGACACTATGTAGCTGTGTGATCCAAGCAAGTCCCTTCGCCTTTGTCTGCCTCAGTTATCTTGTCTATAAAATGGGGCTCCTAGTAGCCCCTCCCTCCCAGGGCTGTTGGGAAGATCCATGGAGATCATGTTTGTGAAATTCTCTTAGCCTGGTGCCTGGGACATAGCAGGCTCTATATAAACACTTGCTTCCCTCCTCTGCTCTCTTTTCTTCCTTTCTGTGATCCCCCAAATCTCAGGAGGACCTCCAGGGAGGTGTGCTAGTCACCTCCTAACAGAGAGGTCATGGATGGAAGAAACAGCCCACCTCTGGGGCCATGATTCCTTGGTCTTGACTGCTTACTTGTTAGAAGGGTTTGGGGTATTTTTCCCTTCTCAGTTTGTAACTGAAGATGGAGGTCAGGGCTGGCAAAGGTGATTCTAGTAGAAAAGGAAAAAAGAGGAGGAGGACCATTTTTCAAAGGGCACAGAGAAAACCAGAAGGAAACAGAGACGAAAAAGTCAATTTGGAAAGTAACATGGTGAATACACAAGTGATGGGGAAAGAGATTCATGGTTTCCTGTGCAGTCATCTTTATGTATCCAACTGTTTCTAGGAATGAGCCCTTGGCCCAGCATTCTGCCCACTCCCGCTCAGAGGGCAGCGTCCTTCCTTTGTGCATGTAGCCAATGGAAGGATTTGTTCTCCTTGACTCTGCACATTTGTTACAAGGATTTTGGTTTTCTTTCTTTATCATGTTGGGGAGGAGGTGGGAAGGGGAGAAAATACAGTTTTGTTCCTTAAAAAAAATACAATTTAGTTACAAACCATTTCCAGGACCTTGCCTTGTAGCACTGTTTCCAAGAGTCTGGAAAGCTTGGGCCACCCTGCTGCTGGCACCTCCCCTGCCCCAGCCACCTAAACGGTTCCAAAGCCAGGCTGTGGTACAAGTATGAAGCCAGGCCTTCCTTACTCTGCGATGAGCCCTGGTGCCCCTTTAGTCATTCCAGGTGGAGACACTTGGTTCAATACTTCTGGAAAATAACTTGGAACTATGTGAGAAAAGTCACATAAAGTGGTCACACCTTTGGACACAGTGATCCCACTGCAGCACGTGTCCAGTAAGGACAGGAAAAAAAAGTCCAATATATAGCCAAGTATTTACAGCTTAAGTTCTGAGGGAAGCAACAAACGGGAAACAAAGCTGATGCCCATCAAATGGGGAAGAGCAGGCCAGACTGTTGGAGGGAAATGGAAGACAATAGATGATCATGCAGCGATAGGAGATGAAGAACACGTCCAATGCCGAGAGCCTTGAGAAGACTGGAATTAAGGCCCGCAGAGTCAGGAAGCCAATGCACATCAGAATGGGGATAGAGGCCAAGGCCAACGTGGACCGTTTGGGGCCACAGAAGGGCAGCCACAGGCCCTGGGGCACTTGTTTCCATTAATTGTCCCTCTCTGCCAGAGGGGCAGGGTCTCTTGGAGGAAATGACCGCCAAGGTTTTTAAAAAAGCATCCAGAAAACATTAACCAAACAGTAGCTGAGGCTCCACTCTAGCATCGCCATCATCAGCTGGATCTTGTGAAGGCGCAGGCATTCCACTGTCCACCAGAACCTTGGCACTGGTCTGGGACACACAAGTACCTTCTTTGCTTCCTGGCTATGTTCCTGAGAGGGGAAGGTGCCAGAAAGTGTTCTCTGAATGACCTGGACAAGCAAGGGAGAAAGAGTCAGGCCCAGCTCCTGGAGCAAAGAGGGACCAGTGATCCCCACTGAGAAGAAAGCACTTGGAGCAAGTGTGCTAGCTGGGCCTCCTTCTCTTGTAGGCACTGAGCTGAGAAGCATAGGAACCTGACCTAGCCACTGCTCCCCTGCCAGGGCCTCAGCATCTTCCATGTGGAGGCCTCTGCACTGGCTACTAGCCACTGTCTTTGTCTGTATGCCACAGGGGCAGGTGGGATGTGCTGGGGGCCACAATGACGCAGAGACAAGAACTCAGGGCCCACAACCAGTCAGCCACAGCAGATGAGGAAGCCAGTGGGGCATCCCTTGCTTTCCCCAAGAAGCTGCTTGCTGGTCTCTTCTGGGTCTCTGCCAGGCTGAAGAGGACTCCATATACATAGTGCCAGGTAGACCAGAACAGGATAGAAGCTGGGGGAAGCTCAAGGTTACATGCCCTAAATGCACATGGGGATCTTGATCTCACCCTAGAAGGAAAAGGTCCAAGGGAGCCAGTGACTAAAACTTCATCCCCTGAGGCTTCTGTGCCTGGCTGACTTCCTTACATGAGTCCCCAGCTTCTTGTATTTTCCACCGTGATGGGAAGAGACCAGTGGGAACCAGAATAATAGTAGAGTGTAACGGAACGAGTTAGAGCCGACCCCTGTCCATCACAGGACGCCACACTGAGAGCCTGCCCAGATAACCTGAGGGCTTGTCAGTAGGGGTGGAACTAGATGGATTTCAGGAGGAAGGGTCTCGGCTTTGTTGGCAACGTGGCAGTTCTTTGTCCAGCTCCGGATGTCCAGTGGAGAAGACACCCATATAAGGAATAGTGTTAGGTGATAGGTTCAATGTATAGGGTTAGGAATGTTCATGTAATTAAGACTATATATGCATGTGAGCTAGCCGGAATAAGTGGAGCTCTCACCACCTTGTCTCCCGCCTCATTTCATTACTCACTAGATCAAGGCCTCTTGCTGGACAAGAGCCTTGGGTCAGGGTTTAGGGATCCCCGAAATGGTCCAGGGGACCCCAACACTAGAGCACTCACAGGTCTGTAAAATACTTTACATATGTCATTTCATTTAATCCTCACAATAATCTGGGGAGGCAGGGATTCTTATCATCTGCATGTGACAGCTGAGGAAATGGAGGCAGATAGGGGTTAAGTAACTAGCCTAGGGTCACCTAGCCAGTAAGTGTCTGAGGCTAGATTTGAACTCAGATCTCCCAACTCCAGGCTCAGTGCTCTGCCCCCAGCCACATCACATGTCTACCAGTAGCCTTTCTGCTGGGCCGACATTCTTCCCATGTGACTCCAGAAGAAACGAGACCTCTCCTGAGGCCTAAATATGTCTCCTGTATAGCTGGGTCCACTCTCTGGATAGGCGAGCAGACACAAAGTGGTCAGAGCAGGGGAGAACCAATGACTGGTCCTCTCCATAAGCGCCACAATCCAACTGCCTAGGAAGGGTCCTCTCCCTTTTCATTCCCTAGGCCTTGAGGCCCTCATGACTCTGAAAGATGAAATCATGGGCAACCTTCAAGGTGGGTAAGCCCAGATGCTTCCCTTCTACTAAGATTGCCCAACATTTGGGAGGGAGCAGTACAACAAAGACTTTCAGCCTTGGAAAGTAGAGTGATGGGCCATTAGGAGACTAACCACACTCACCTCCTCTGTCACCTTGGGGGCTCCTAGTGCTGCCCACGTGCTTCCTTGTTGTCTTGGACAGCAGAGATGGGATGCAGGGCTCCCCACTGAGTCCCTAGTGGTGCCCAGTCACACCCAGTCTTGGAGCCCTTTGTCGCTGGCATCTTCCCAGCACCTTTTGCTCCTGTGGTTAGCTGACTTGGCAGTTTAGAAGGAGACGTTAGAGAGAATACTTCCTCTTATTCTTGGGACAATGGATCAACTTTGGGACACAAGGTAGAACTGGTGGGAAAAGTGGCCATGCTACCACTGCCTTTTACCACTAGCTTTATCTGACCTAGACTGAAAGGTACCCTGGGAAACCTGTAGGACATGGAGCCACCCTCCTGCTGAGTCTATATTCATCAAGACATGAAGCCACCAAAGAGTTACACTGAGCCTTCGCCCCAAGAGCTGAGCCTCAGTCCCAAGTCTTGAGTGCCAGTTGCCAGCTTACTCAGTACAGAAATAACAATTCACATCCTGGAATGCCTTCCCAGAGCAGTCACTTGGAGCAACTTTTCACCTCTAACATTCATACTTAGGTCATCAGCAAGAAAAGAGAGAACATCTCTCTCCAAGAGCATTTCTTTTCCTCCCCAAGGTGAACATCTCTCTCTCTCTCTAAGTCAGGGCAAGGACCTCAGCGCACACACACACACACACACACACACACACACACACACACACACACACACACACAGCCTCCTCCCTCCCCTCCACTCCAGAGCCCAACTTATTTTGAATTGATCCTACTTCCACACCCTGAAAGCAGGGAGGTCTTGGATGTCAGAGGACTCAGAAAAGTGGAAGCTGAGGAATTATGGGAGAGAGACCAATTGGAGAAAGGGCTGTATTTCATCACAGGTTCCTCAGGAAAAGGGACAAATTCTGCCAGATGATGAGGGGAGAAAAGCTAAGCTGAATGGCACCTTGATGGGAAAGCCAGTGGAACCCGCTGAGGGAACTAGAGGACAAATCAAATGACAACAAAATGACCAAATGTAAAGTCCTGTTGGCAAGCTGACTGGAGGGGATCACTTAAGTCCCCAAAGGCCACCAGCACAGGCAGCTCCCATCTAGTCTTGTGGAAGGGGAGGGGCTCCAAACTGATGGGACCCCAATGCTAGCCAACAAGAAAAGACTGTGTCATTTAGAGAACCTATCACCATATATCCAGCACAAAATAACACTGTGAACACCATTGTACACTACAAGTATCAGCTGACATGTTTACTGGAAGGCACTTTCTGTGGTTAAGAAGACAATTCAAGGAAAATGGCCCTGGAACCGATCTAAGCAGACTACCATCATTTGGCAATGGGGAGAGCTCCATGTTGGACCACGTCCCGTCTCCCTTCCCATGCACACTAGAAACAAATGAACAGGGTCAGGTACAGTTCCCAAGTATTAACAAATGTCTTCCCAAGAAGTGGTTAACTGCAAAAGGGCAAGAATATTCACCTGAGGAAGAAACTCACCCTTTACCGGGCTAGTCATTGGGACACCTATTCAGAAGCAGTCCCCATTCTTAGCCCAGCCTGAAGATGTAGGAACAGAGACCCAATGAGCCTTGGGATGGTAACAAGTGCCTGGCTAAGCTGGCACAGCTGGAACTACATATATGATAAATGAATATAGCCACAACTAGCCAAGTCTTTCAAAGGGAACATGCTAGAAGGTCCTCTCGGTCAATGTTGCTGCTTCAGAACCTGAAGTATGATTTTATATTCTAAAGGCAGGCTAGCTAGCCTCAGGCCCACTCATCACGGTCTCCTTCCCCTTCGCAGCATTGTGCTTGAGATATTTTCTCTGGGCTTCCCAAAAGTGAAGACCTGGGCTGCACGAAGCCTGTCTTACTTTGCTCCATCGCTGCTCCAAAGGCACTTGGGAAAAATGAAGCGCCCTCTTCAGAGTATGGGCTTCAGACCTTGCTGCTTGGCAGCTTCCTGTCAGAGGAACTGGGGGCTGCTCAGGGCTTTGCCATTCCAGCTGAGTTTCTGTGTATGCCAACTATGATGGGAGAGGATGTTGTAGAGAGAATACTCTGTCATGGGCAAGGAGACCATAGAGTCCATTTGCTTGGAAGAATGCTACCACTTCGAGGTGTGGTCCCCCAGACTCTGAGAGACCTGGAAGGGAATGAGCACATACAATGACACGGGAAGGAGTCAGGCAGGTTAATGGCTCCATGTTGTATCTTGTTAGACCGTTGATCTCTTGAAGAGTGGGAAGCACCACATCCCAAACTATATTCCCAAAGTGGTAGTGACTAAAAAATAGGGAGGGAAGCTGATCAGTGGAAGGGCTTAGGTATTTTAAGACCCAGAAGCAATTGAACATAGTAAGTAGTGTAGGGTTTGATAAATCCAAGGATGCTGATTACTGCTGAAAGAACTCCTGTTTGACAAAGGAGAAAACTGGAAAGAAGCCTGACAGAAATTTCATTTAGAGCAGCATTTCATACCACATGTCAAGATGGACCAAATGGTAAGATATCAAATAATCACATCATAAATAAATGAAAGTCAAGTCAGCAAACACTGATTAGTCACCTACTATGTGCCAAGCCTTGTGCTAAGCACTAGGGAAGAGAAGCGAGGAAGAGAACTATTAGTAGGGGAATACTCCTTGACCAAAGGTTGGGAAATGATCAGAAAAGATAAAATAGACACTTCTGATTATATGATATTAAATTTTTTTTTTCAAAGACAAAATAAATGCAGTTAGAATTAGCAGAGAACATCTCAGCTGGAAATTTCTTAAAGGTCCATTATCCAAGACATAGAGGGAATACAAATTATATAAGAATATGAGTCACTCCCCAATAGATAAATGTTAAAGAATATGAATGTGCTGTAATCAGAAAAAGAAAGGCAAGTTTTTTACAGTCATGTAAAAAAGCTTCTAATCACTAATAATGAAACTGTAGGTTCTAAATGAGACAAAACATTCTCAGACATGACTGGTATATGAAGTTTTCTTGCTCGATTTGATTGTATTTAATTGTTATAAAGAAAGGCTTTTCATCTATCAGAGGGAGAATTATTAGGGAGGGGTAAGACTTAAATATGCTTTCCCTTCCCCCAAGAATATCAATTAAACATTTTCAAATTGTATAGATGAGAGGGGAAGGCACCGATAAAGTGGGCGATGTTGGTAGTACTGTGTTTATTTTAAAAGGTACTTAAAAAAAGAGATGATCTATTCATGGTAGAGAAAAAAAGAAAAAGGGGTAAAAATCTTTTTAAACAAGGTTTTATTGCTATGGTCTGTTTGTTACATCACCATAGTTATCCCAAGTATTCTTGCCCATCTCATATAACAAACAATATATTTTTAGAGAGGGGAAAAAAAATCAGCATGACTGACAGATATATTGAAAAACTCTGGTGATATGTGTGATGTCTAACACCTGTGAAATTTCCGTCTTCATAACAACGTAGATCCAGTGGAGTCATTCTTGTTCTTTATCATTTTTTTACATTCACTTTTGTTTTTTTGTGAGTACTGGTGTCCACTGACATTGTTGTAGTTACCGTATACGTTGTTTTCCTGCGTCTGCTAACTTTTCTGTGCATTCATTCATGTTTCTCTGTATTTATTACTCACCTGCATTTCTTACCACACAGTGATATTTCAGGACGTCATGTACTTATCTAGCCATTCCCCAGTCAATAGACATCTCCTTTGTTTCCAACTCTTTGTTATCGCCAAAAGTGCTGCTGTAACTCTCCTGGTACAATTGGGGACTTTCTTCATATCGATGACTTCTTAGGGCTATGAGCCCAAGTAATGTAGTCTATTGAGTCAAAGGGCATGGACATTATGGTCACTTGATTTGCATAATTCCAAGTTGCTTTCCAAAATGGTTATAGCATTTCCCAGCTCCACCAACAGTGTATCAGTGTGCCTGTCCTTTCACAACCCCTCCAATGTTGACTATTTCCAATTTTTGGTCACCTCTGCCAATTCTCAGGATGTCAGGTGGAAACTCAGCGTGGCTTTGATCTGCATTTCTCTTCTTATTTGTGATTTAGGGTACTCTTTCATGGGGCTGTGAAGATTTCAGTTCTTCCTTTGAAAACTGCTTGATCACTATCCTTTGATCACTTATCTATTAGGAACTGACTCCCAGTCCTGTCTAGATGTCTTACTTGTTTCTATTTTGGCTATCAGAGAAATTTAATGCAAATATTTTTCCCCATTCAACCACTTCCCTTCTTATCCCTTGATGCATTGATGTCATTTGCGCAGTCTTTTTAGTGCCAAGTAATCAAAGTTCTCTTCTGTCTTTTGTACTAGCCTCTGTCTTGACTGGTTAAGAATATATCTACCCAGAGCCATGAGATGAAAGCTTAATTTTTTTCAAAACAAACTGTCCTCTGCAGCAGAACCAGATTCTGCTTGAGTCTGACCTCCAAAAACTCAAGCCCATTCAGTGTGACAGACAGCCCTATCCTTACCTACAGACAAATAAATCCAGTGCTGAAGCTTGGTTATCCCTTCTCATCAGGTAGACGGCATGTGATGCTTTGTCCAAATATGAAATCCCTCAGCTCAGAAGAGGGACAGCGTTGAGGGTTTCTTCCTGAAGCCCACAAAGCAATGACAGATCCTTCTTTCAGAACAGGCCATCCACAGTAGGTGCTGGCTCTAAAGTCTTCCTAGATGCCCTGGGTGCTACAATACATATGGCACTGTGCCCTTTTTTGCCATCTCCAGCACCTTCTACTGTGTGAATTTGTCCTTCACATTTCCCAACAGCCCTGGGCTTTTACTTGGTGTGGGGTTTCGCTTGGACTCCTGGTGACTGTGTGAGATGGGTCCCAGAGTCCTGAAAATAATCGATCAGAGACTTTTCTTAAGGAAGGCAAAAAACCAAAGGAGTTTATTGTTTTCTCATGAGAAAAGGTACCCCCCTTGTGTCACTAATAGCACTGGCCATGGAGTACAAGTTGGTGACATAAAGCAAGGTCTACTGCACCCTAACGTGAGCACTACGCCCCAACCCCCTTCCCCTCATCCACCTGCTCGGCTTCAGGGGGTACAATCTATTCGTGGAAATCTTCCCCAGCAGCAGAGAGCTTGCAAAAATATGCAATTTAGGTGGGGGTGGGGGGTGGGGCATACTTGAGACAAGGTCGGAACGAAGCGGGAGTCGGGCACAGTACAAGATGTGTTACAAACCATGCTTCTCCAGAAGGTTAGCGAGCTGCAGGTGTACACGGGAGTGGGTTTTCATAATACAAGAAACAATTAACTCGTTGAGGAAGCTTCCCTTCTGAGAGATCATCCCTCACAAGGAATTATTGCTTAGCAAAAAGGGAGGGGCTCTGAGGATGAGATAGCTTGTGGCTGGGACACGTGGTGCCTGACGTTTCAGCAGGCTGGTCTCTGAGAAATGAAGAGAGGAGCGGTGCGAAGTGGGGGAACATGTTGCAAGCAAAGAAGCTTTATCCTACAGTGAGGGGACTTCACTACTTCAGCACTTCCCTCATGACCAAATGCACGAGTCTATAATGTGTACAACGTTGTCCTGGTTCTGTTCACTTCCCTCGGAATCAGGTTTTTCTGAAGTCCACCTGCTCATCATTTCTTACAGCACAATACTATTCCATTGCATTCATATCCCACAACTTGGTTCAATCATTCCCCAACTGATGAGCATGTCCTCAATTTCCGATTCTTGGCTGCTACAAAAAGCCCTGCTATAAATATTTTTGTACATGTGGGTCCTTTTCCCATTTTTATACTCTCTTTGGGATACCCTAGCCCTAGAAGTGGTATTGCTGGGTCAAAGGGCATGCACATTTTTATAGCCCATTGGACATAGGTCCAAATTGCTCTCCAGAATCATCTTCCTGTTTTGTCATGTTAGCCAATATGAAAGGTGTCAGAGTTGTTTTGATTTGCATCTCTCTAATCCATAGTGATTTACAGCACTTTTTCATATGATTATAGATATCTTTAATTTCTTCCTCTGCAAACTGCCTGTTCATATCCTTTGACCATTTATCAATTGGGGAATGACTTGTATTCTTGTACATTGGACTCAGTTCTCTACATATTTTAGAAATGAGGTCTTTATCACAGACACTAGTTGCAAAAATTCTTTCCTAGTTTTCTGCTTCCCTCCTAATCTTGGTTGCACTGGCTTTATGCAAAAACTTTTCAGTTTAATGTAATCAAAATGACCCATTTTATGTTTCATAATATTCTCTATCTCTTGTTTGGTCACCAATTCCTCCATTCTCCATAAATCTGACAGGTAAACTATTCCTCGCTCTCCTAGTTTGCTTAGAGTATCAGCCTTTATGTTTAAATAGCGTACTCATTTGGACTTTATCTTTGTATACTGTTATTGGTCTCTGCCCAGTCTCTGCCATGCTATTTTCCAGTTTTCTCAGCAGTTTTTTGTTAGTGAGTTCTTATCCCAAAAGCTGGAGTCCTTGGGTTTATCCAGTGCTAGTGTGCTGTATTCATTGACTACTGTAGTAAGAAGTAGAGGGGTAGCCCAGTACCAAGTGGTTTTGATGATTGCTGCTTTATAATACAATCTGAGACCTGGTAGGGCTAGCCCACCTTCCCTAGCATTTCCTTTCATTAATTCCCTTGATATTCTGGACCTTCTGTTCTTCCAGATGAATGTTATTATTTTTTCTAGGTCTAGAAAATAATTATCTGGTAGTTTGATTGGTATGGCACTGAATAAGCAAATTAATTTAGGTAGAACTGTCATTTTTATTATATTAGCTCGGCCTGCACAGGAGCAACTAATGAGGAAACTGAGGCAGGCAAAGAGGTGAAGTGACTTGCCCGGTGTCAAACACAGGGTTAGGCACTGCCTTACTGATGGAGCGCTATGTGCCAGGGTAGATCGTGAGCAGCTCTAGGGCAGGGACTGCTTTCGGCCTAGACTCAAGCCCTGGCTTTGTATGGACAGCGAAGGGTAACCCCCTCCCCCCGCCCCCCACTTCACTGACCAATACGGGTAGCCCTTGCCCAGGGTCACACACACGCAGGCGCGCACACACAGAGGCACATACGCATAAGCACGCACACACGCGTATGCACGTACGCACGCACGCGCGCGCACACATCCAGTCAGTGGGGCTGCAGCCTGGTCTCCACTCCGGAGCCTCCTGCGCGCGCACGCTCTCTCGCTCATCTCTCTGCCCCTCCCTTCCCCATTAACTTCGGGACGCGCGTGCGCGGGGCCCAGTGCAACTTGACCCGGAAGTGCAGGAGCGCCAAGCGCACGCCATGACCGAGGCCGGCGGCGCCAGGGGCGTGCTCAGCTGCCCACGTGACCCACGTAGAGCCGGCCTCCCTCGGGCAGCTGGTCCTTGTCCTTGTACGCGCCTCCCCGGGTCTTCCCCCCCCCCCCTCCCCCCCCCCCCCCGACCTGGGCCATGCCAGCTTGAAGAGATCCACGGCCACCGCCTTTCCAATAAGTCTTGGGGCTCGAAACGTGGGCGTCCTTGGCCCCCCCACCCCCGCTGGGCCCCTCGAAGAAAAGAACCGCCAGTCCATTAACACAGCCTTTATTTCCCTTTTCCAAATAAAAATTCCCCCCAAAGAAAACATTTGTCACGGTACAAAGAAAACAAAGGTCACAGTTTTCCAGAAGCGAGACCCGGATCCCGGCGCGGGTGGGGGGGGGGGGGTCGCCCGCCCACCCCACAAGGCCAAGACGCTTCTGCATTTTGTGGGGGGAGGGCAGCAGAAGCTCCCCCCAACCTGATCTGCGTGAGGTCCCCACACGCGCAGACGCTGCCTAAGTAGCCCCTACAAAGAAAAAAGGCACCTTCATTCAGTAGGGCCCATGGCTTGGGGTCACAAGGCAGCGAGCGACCCTCGGGCAAGGGGTCCCCTCTCCACTCTCTACTTTGGCTTTTCCCCGAGAGAGCTGCTGGCTTATAACTGTCTGCACTGGGGGAGGGGGGGCAGGTGTTACCTCACTGCCCACTCTGGCCTACTCTTTAAAAACCCTGCCCAATGGCTCCTACTCAACAGAAAGGCCACAGAAGCACCTCCCAGACCCAAGCTCTGAACCCCAATGGCCCATTCTTTCTCTAGGCTCTAGATTTGGGATTCAAGGCTATCTCTTTCATATTCCTAGCTTCACATTAGGCTGTCTACCAGCTTGTCCTTCTTCCCATGCTAACCCTAGGGCTATACACATGCTAATGCTGGATGGCTTCATGCCCTCTATGGAGCTCCTCTACTGAATAAGGGAGGGGGGCAAAAGGCAATCAAAATGATAGAAGGCCCTTATGGGAAAATGGCTGACACCCTTTACCCCCACACACTCTGCTTCCTCTGAGCAAAAGGCAAGATCGAACAAGGAGATAGAAAACCGTTGGTCAATGGACTTTTGGAATGTCCATCCAGTGATGTGGCTGGGGAAAACACTGAAAACCAAGTCCAGGCAGCTGACAATTGCTTCCTGGGTTTTCCCAAATCAAATGCAATCGAATCATTTTGAAGCACCCAGAGACAGCAAAGAGCAATTCCAATGGCCCTCCAAGCTTTGATGTTTGGTAATGTGGTGAACATCAGGTTAGCATAGGATCGATTTTCCAATGTTCTCCTGTTGCAGGAAAAGCTAGGCATACCGTGGAGGGGAGGCATGGGATTGTCTGATTCGCAATATTCTCCCGAGCACTGTGTTTTCAACTCATTTCCATGGGATTAATCACCACAAATCAAGTTGCAACAACATTCCTTCCCTCCATAACGCATCTCCCCAAAATCCCATTTCAACTGAGATGCACAATTCACGCCCACTTGACTTGAAAGAGGATGCTGATGGGGAGTGTGGACTGTCCCCATCCCATCTCAAGCTCACAGCTTTGGGATGAGGGGATCCACCAGGCTGAAATACTGAAAATCAAGCATCCCCCTCCCCCAAAGAAAAGTTCACAGGCAACAGCGTCAACTTGTGCGCCTCAAACAGCACTGAAAACGAGGTAGATAAAGAAAAGTAACTGGGCTAGAACCAAAGCTGGAGTTACAAAAATGATCCGTTCCAGCCAACTGTGTATCTCCAGCCACACTCCATCTAAAAACCACAGCGGGAAAGGGCCTTTGCAATAGTCACAGACTTTTTTTTTTGCTGTCAAATCATTCAAATTCATGCTTGGTATAAAATTGGCAAGGAAGGGGTGTAGAACGGAACAGCCGTTGGTCACATTACAACCAATTCTTTGAAATACCAAGTGTTCTTTTTCCTCAGCTTGCCACTAACAGCACGGTGTATCACCCAACTTGACAGACACAGTGACAGATACTCCCACATTTAGGTATGAAGATATAGCGCTAGGCATCAAGCTTGCACTTGGAAGTACCACCCAGGAGTCTCAGTGAAGGCTGTCAGTTATGTTGGGGGGTGGGGGTGGGCAGGGTGCTGTGATGGGGACAGTTTGGAAACAGGAACAGGCCAGTGCCTCCTGCCAGAGCAGTCTCTTGGATACACTGGAGAGATTTCTTTTCAGCTTAACTTCAAGTTAATTTTTGGGAGGGGAGGGAAGAGGGAAGAAGGGAGAGGAGAGTTTCACATACCTCAGAAAAAGTGAAAACGGCACTGTTATCTGATTTAGCAAAATTACGAAATAATGCAAAATCCTCAAGTAGAAAACTAGCCAGTATTTACAAAGTGCCTATAATTTGAAGGAAATATTTTTAAGGAATGAAAAAAAAAAAAAAGAAAAACAGAGATGCAAAGAACAGTTTTCTTCAACTTGACATGGACTCACTGTTTTAGGCATGTGTTTATATAGAGAGACACAGCCATACATCTCTCTATCAAGTCATCCCTAGCTGCTGTGTTCACCATGAAGACAGCAGGACATTCTCCAACACCTTCAAACAAATCTCCTTTCCAGTAAAAACCTGAAAAGATTCTAATTATCACAAGGCACTGCCAAAAGTCTGCAGGCAAGCAAGAATGACAAATTCTCTATGTGAAGCAGAGGTGGCACCTCACATACAACAGCCAACAAGACCATTGTCAGCAATGTGTCCCTGCTTGGGGCTTGTGGCGGTGGATAGCATGGACTGGGCCTTCAGAGGCTGCAGGTCTTAGCCCAATTCTACAGTCAATTCAGGAAAGGAAATGCAGGGCTGTGGTTTGGAGGAAGTATTTCTGGTCAAAAGAACACTGGTTCTGAATGGCTGCATCACTGCAGCAATATATATATACCAGCATGCCAAGGCATGCTGCTTTTGAGCCAATGGAGAAGAGATTTTCAGAGATCTGAAAATGTGATGAACATTGGAAAAAATGCCACAAAAGTTCAATCTGTGTGTACTGTGGTGGGTTACGGTTGGTATGATAGCCCACCACCTCCTTCCCACCCCTGACTAGTGTTGGTATGAGGAAGGGGGCCAGGTTCTCTTTAGAGGGCAGAGGCCTTAACAAGTCAACCAAGTATCATTGGCCTGTAGTAATGTTTAAGCCTCAGGACACAATTTTTAGAAGCATTCTTTAAATCCTATTTGTGTTGGGTAAAAATTGGTGAGTTGGGGAAGTGTTTAGTACAAGGGCTCCCTAATTGAGCAAAGGGTCCCAGAAGGGGCCTGAAGATATGAAGAAAGGTCCTGAAACCTTTCAAATTGAAGAAAAAGAGTTCAAGTACTTCTAGGTGCCTGGAAGGCTGAAGCCTGGGATGGCCTTGTGATGAACTTCCAAAAAGGAGAGGGAACCATTTCTGCCTTCCTCAAAAAAACTGAGATGTCAGCTCCAAGCCATCCTTTCTGGGGGGAGTTGTTTAGAGAAATTGGTATCGGTAGTGAGCCTCTCCTCTCCCCTCCCCTCCCCTCCCCTGAACTCCACAGGACAAGGCTCCTAACCTCCAAAGCTATCAGTAAATGCACAAATGGGGCTTTTTTACCCAGAGTCTCAAGGCACCCTACAAAGGGGATCCACAGCCAAACACCTCTCAGCTGCTCAGAAAACCATGTAGTGCATGTGGCAAACGGGTACAAGGAGATGAGTAGAAACAAGGAAAGGTCCCACCAGTGGGTTACTCTGCCCCTCCCCCCTCCCCTCCCCCCCTCCCCCTCCTTCACACTGAGAATATCCTTTGACTGGGAAAAATTCATTATTCCCACCAGCCCAGGGTGATGAGCCTTGGCCTAAACTCAACATTACAAAACACAAAGAAGTCCGATGGGGCTGGATCATCAAGAATGTCATACCATGGTTCTCATTTTGTGACAATTATCTGAAGTGACCCCTGTGAAATTTATGGACAAGGCTCACCAAGCTGAACGAACAGTAGTGTGTGTATGGGGGGGGGGGGGGTCAAGAATTTCCTGGGGATGGGGATGCAAAAGGCAAGCTTCCTGAAGCATTCTGACTAGCATTTTAAAAAACATCAAGTATCAAAGAGGAATTAGGGTCTGGAGTGAAAAATGATTTCCTGTGCAGCACCCGCTGTACAAAGTGCACATCTCTACAGAATAACAAGCACACGGTGGTAGAAGGGGGAGGGGGGGGCCTTCCTGACCACTACTCTCACTTGGGCCCAGGTGGACCTGGGGCCGAGTTCTGCACTGGGGCCACTGGAAAGATCGGCAAATTCAGCCCAGGCTGGAAAGGGCCCACTACTTGGCTGGGGATCACTACAGGCTGTGGAGTCGTTCCTGAAATTCCCACCCACTGCACTGGGTACCCAGGGGTGCCCATGGTGTTATATTGGCAGGCGTGTGGCACTCCATAAGAAGGTAAGGCTCCTGGGAAGGATGGGAGAGAGATTCCTTGTGGTAAGGCTGCCGGGACAGGGCCACGCATTTGGGAGAGAGATGAGATCCAGGCTGACGTATAAGCCACTGTAGACGGAGTGTTCTGATGAAAAGAACGGCAAAACCAAAACGCTATCAGTTTCTTGGCACTTCAGTCGCCTCCAATGGAGCCTGAAGACCATCCCCATGCCCACAGCCAACCCTTTGGAGGCCTCCCTCCACAGCTCTCAGTGCTTGCCAGGGGCTCCAGAACACACAGAGGAGCTTCTACCCAAATCTTTAGGATATTATTCATGGAATCCAGAGAAGTCACCTCTGGGGTCACGACAGCTCATTCACAGAGGCGTCCTGGACAAAATGAGCACCCACCACCCAGTAGGTTGTCACAGTCTTTGCTTAGGAGCCAATTCTTTTACTGGAGGAGGCCATATTGTCTCAGGGCAAATCTGCTCCATCTCCCAAGTGTCACTGAGTGGCAGCAGTGCACAGCACCACCATGCCCAAAGTGGGCAAACACCTGAAGCCACCGAAGCGGCCGTTTGGCTTTGCAAAGTTCAGGAAGTGCCACTAGCCTAATCCCAGACCTGCCCTGATCTGTGACTCAGCACTTACCTCATAGCCTTTGTTCCAGTTGCCTGTGTCCAATTTGTGCTGATTCTGCTTGAGCTGGTTCAGGCTTGGCTTAATGAGAACATTTCCCACAGTTTCCTTTGTCCAGTCATCCACCAGCTTGTGCAAGTCATCAGTGAACATGCCTTTCTTGCTGGCCGGTGACTGCTGGCAAGACGTTGTGTTGTTCACCATTCCCAGGGGCTCTAGAGCAGGGAAATCAAATGTGGAGGGTCAGGGTTGGTGGGAGTTAGAACCACTTGGTTACAAGAGACATTCAGAAACCAGAGCAATGATCCTAATGTGACTAAGTCCCAGGTAAATGTCTCATCAAAGTGACTGGACAACTTTCCTCAAGACCTCATGGATTCCTCCCCAGAATCAACTGATTAGCGTTTTGTTTCACTTCTCTCTTTATATCTGTCCCCAGCCCATAGCAGAACCTGGCACATAGTAGACACTTAATAAATGCTGTTTGAATGATTCCCCTATTTTGACAGTGTGAAGATAAAGTCTATAAATTGACAACCCTCAGATGTGACTTCAGCCTGAATCACAAGAGGCTCTGATCAGAGTGTGGAGAAAACCAGTGAGTTAGGGAACTGAGCTGACTCTACGAGCGGTAGTTCTGAATCCATACTATCCCCAAAGGCCACTGTTGTTGTCCTTTGGCTCGGCCCTCCCCATACCACGCACCTCTCATTTTCCTCCACTGACCTCAAGCTGGGAAAGCAGAATTCCTCATGCAAAACAAGGACATTTATGTGCTTGGTTGACCCAAGTCCCACTTTGACATGGGATCATTTACATGCTTGTCTTTGAGATGAATTTCTTTAATAAGATCAATGAAGATTTGAATTCTGTCATGGCTCGCAAAATACAAATGTCCATTTTCAAAGGATGCAATCTGAGAACAAATTGCCAAACTCCCACAGGGACTGGAAGCCATGGCTCCTGATTTTTGTAGGCTGTCTCTCAAGCCTCGGTTTCCCCAAAATCCAATTTCTCTGTTCTGACACCCCAGGTCTATGGGACTGGAAGTGGGGAGAAAGGAATAAAGCTGACTCCAGGCTACTTCTTAGAAAAAAGTGACTGACAAATCAGTGGCTCTACTCAGGGGCCACCTCCCAGTGTGGCCACCTGGGTACATGCACTGATGTGGAGCCCTTTTCTGGCTACTGAGGACAGATAGGCAAGAAACATTTTATAAGTTCAATTAGATATCATGAAATAATTTTAAAAAATAAAACTGAATGCTGAAATAGAATAGACAGAAAAATGCTAAGGTGGGGACACCAGGGCAGGGGACAACTTTGGGTACAAAGAAGCCATGGTGAGTTAATTCTGCCTCTTTTCTATTCAAAAGCAAGGCTTTCTGGGTAGTAAAGATGGGAGGGATGTATTCATACATGAAGGTGATAGAAAACTCAAAGCTATCAAGAAAAATGGGAAAGTCTTCTTATCATTTACAAGCAGAATGCATGGTGGAAAGTGCCTTCAACCTCAGGACCAGAAATCTGAGACTCTCAGTTGGCCCTGGAACATCCAGTGGCCCATCACATCCATCCCTGGCTTCAGGTCTCTCAGCTCTCAACTAGGCCAGTTCCCACTGACTTCAAGTATTCACCATTCACCTCATGTCCAATGTCCCTCCCCTATGAGTCTGAGCTCCGTGAAGGCAGCAGCAGCAAAGGACACATAAGAGATGCTTACACCATGACCTTTGATGGGGCCTCCATTCACGGTCATGCCCCTAGAGCTTGGTACCCCACCCCCAGCATAAAGCAAGGCTGAGATTAGGAAAGAGCTGTCAGGTGTCAGCCCTGCCTCAAAGAGCTACCATCCTCCTCAAGCGTGCGCAATAATCATTTCTGTTCAGAAAATGACGTGGCCTCTAAGAGATCTAGGAAACGGGTATCGTTCTCAAAGAATGCTTCAACAAGTTTAAGCAAAGGTATCTGTGTTTCCTTGACTGATGGAGGGAAGCCACCTCAAAGCTGTTCTGGAGAACACACAAATTCAATGAAGTCAGCTGCCCCTTGGACACAGAGAGTTCTGAGATCATTTTGGAACAAACTCCTCCAGCCTAACCAAGGGGCCTCTGTCCACACTCGGGCACTCTTGGAGGCTCCTCCCCACCGCCTAGCACACATGTAGATCACATCCCTCAAGGAAAACTCGCAGAAACTCTTGGGCTTGGCTTCTCTTTAAAAAACTGATCAAGATCCCTCCTTGGTCCCAAGGCCCTATTTATAAGAGAAGTATATGGCCTGGTTACTTATCCACTTCTCATGTGGGTCATAGGGAGTCTCTTCAGGTAACTCCTTTTTTCTTAGGTTACCTGTAGCAACAATACCATTGTCCACGTGGGTCAAGGACTGAGGGCGGCTTCGGAGTTTACTCTTGAAGGACCTTGGGCGGCGAGGGGATGCAGGTTGCAGAGGTGGCTCAGAGAGTTCTGATTTGCTGTCTTTAATGGATCGGAGGCGACAGTAAAGCTCCTGGAGTTCCTGATTTTGCTGGGCTTGAAGATTCATGACTTCCTGAATGTGTCTGAGGAGCCCAAAGAGAAAAATCTAAAGTCAGATAGAAGGCAGACAGGTGCAGAGAAGCGCATGGTTAGTAGGCAGGTTGGGGGCCTTGTTAGACACCACCTCCAACTCTAATTTCAAGACCAGGTGCAAACAAAAAAGGTGGGGTGCCAGCCCCTCCATCTGCAGAGAGGGAAAGAACTCCATCCCTTTTCCATGAGTGGCTAGATGGCTGCCAGGTCCAAGTCCCATGACTGATGCTGGCTGTGCATCCCTGGAAAAGCCCAATCTCTCGCTGGCCCAGGCAGCTCTCTGAGACCACACTGATCAGGGAAGGTGCCAACCTGGGTGGGTGGATGGGGATGCCTCATCCAAAAGCTCCTATTCCAGGGAAATCCCAGCTCAGTGACAAGAGCACTTCCCTCCCAGGGGATGCTGGTGCTGCCTGTATGACCCTGGAGTTTTAGGGGCTGGTTCTATGCTGACGGAATCATGTGATTCAGGGGCTGGGGAGATAATTTGGTCTACTCTCATTCTGGCTTTCCTGTCATAAAAGCCTTTCCAACTGTGGAACAGACAAGAGTAGGTGGCAGGTTGGGAGGGTGGAATTAAGGACTGAATCTAAAACATGAGGAGCACAAGATGGGACAGTAGTTTGTCTGAAAAGGGTCTAGGGGTCTGAGTGGACAGCAGTTGCGACGCTACTGCACTCTGGGACGACATCAAGGCAGACATAGTTCCCAGAGCAGGGAGGTCTTCTGTTCTAGGTTCCACTGTTTAGCATTGTTAAGGTCATTGTTAAGTCAGAAAGAAGCCATGAGGGTGAAGAGTGTTTGTGCCATCTGAGGGAGGCCTGGAGAAGACTCAGGGGGCACAGAAGCAGTGTCACATGGCACAGAGCCCAGAGCTGGGGGGAGGGGAAGCTGCCAAGAGAACAATGATGAAAACTGTCTAAAAACAGCCTCAGTCACCCAGGGAGGGAAATCTCCAACTGAGCTTGGATGACAAGCATGGATTTCTCAAGTGTGTCATAATGGGGACTGCTTCTATGTCTGGCAACTGAGGTTCCTTACAGTTCTCCACTTCACCAAATCAGAGATCCAAGATCCAAGACCTACATCAATGTCTGGATATAGTAACCTCACTGCTGGGATTGCAACACAAGGCAATTAACGACAAGGAAGACAGAAACTGCCCAAAAACATACCTAGCAGCATCATTGGGAATGGCAGAAGACCAGGAGAAACTAGCCAGCCAACACCGCAGAGGAGCTGAGCACGTGCTGCTCTGCCACGAGCAAGGCCTGTGCAAGGCCTGGGATCTCAGCCAGCCCTGCGACCCGCGTGTGTGTGTGTGTGTGTGTGTGTGTGTGTGTGTGTGTGTGTGTGCGCACGCGCGCGCGCGTGCGTGGTCAGAGTTAAGAGGGACAGAGGGAGGTAGACAGAGGCCACCAGCTCCTCTCAGACCCTGATGGAGACAGCCTAAATCCCAGCAGGGTGTGGCCCTGAGATCACCAGCTCCTGGGAAGGAGGGGCTGGCTGGGTCACCCAAAGCCCCTAAGCTACTGAAGAACCTTGGCAGGAACAGCAGAGATGAAAGTGGTTTTATTAATGGAAATGGTAGGAAAGAAAATGTACTACCACCTGTCTCACATGTGCATCTGAAGGACCATGGGGACCTTCTCAGTTGACCTCGTCCTGATACCTCTTCCCAGGTTGTCCCTATGAGAAGGTGAGCTCATCCAGCACCTGGAAAATGGCTCAACAAGTTATAAGAATGAATGTGATCGTGGACTATTGGGCTGTGAGAGCTGATTTAGAGAGACCTGGGAAGGAGAACCAGGGGGATGGACAACGTGTATGAAGAAACAACACAGTAAAGACAATGAGGAGAGTGGGCAGACTGATGGTGTGCAGAGGGAGATGTTAATGCAGAAATTTGGTTTTCTTTCACTCTCAGTGGGGGATAATGGCTGGGAGAAAGAGGAGGCGGATATTCGCTGAGTTTCAAAACACCCCAAAGCATCCAAAGCCCTAGAGAGCAGCTCTGTGCTCCACATATGCCCAAGATATGTTTCATTCATTCATTCCAGAGGTGTGATAATAGGAGCGTGGGAGGCAGTTAGAGATGACAAACTCAAATGTGCTGTTGGATACAAAGTTCAATCAACTCCTGTGAAAGCTGATGAGGGAAAAGACTGGAAGGGATGAAAAACATCCCTTCCTTCCCCATGCGTGCACACATGTGTGAGCACAGAAACTGGAATGCCAGTTTTACTTCTTTATTAAAACAAAACTGCAGGAAGTTTTGAAATTCTAGTTCTAAGGACTTTTATCAACATCACCTTGATAGCCAAATACTACCTTAAACTTCCATGAAAAAAATCTGGGAGGATCTGAGTGGTCTGCAGGCCCTACGTGAGGCAGCAGTCTGCAGCGTCCTCTGCTCGATACCTGGGGACTACTGCGTTCAGTTCTGGAAGGACATTAATAAGTTTGAGAGCACCTGGAGGAAGGTCACCAGAAAAGTGAGTATGGCCAGGCTAGGGAGATGCCCAGAGCCTTTTCATCCAGTCCTTCACCACCATCTGGGTTCACAGACCTTAGATCCAGGGCTGGAAGGAGCCTTAGAGAGCACTGGAAAGACAAGGAAACTCGACTAGGCACGGACTAGGTTAAGTGACTTGCCAATGCAGAAGAGAAGGCTGTCATGTGGAAGAGAAGGGTTTTCTAGCAAGTAAAAACTAAGGACATTTTTAAAGACTGGCGACCCCCTAACAGGATAACCGCTTGGGAGATTCTCAGGCAGAGGGAAACTTCCCAAGAAAACAGGGATCTCTTAACAGAGTTCCCAGCAAATGAAAACAAGGCATTAGAAACTTTGAGATTCCACCCATTCATCTCCAGTTCTCAAGCACTAGAGAAAGCAAAGAAACTTCCCAGACTCTCTAGTGACATAGACACTATAGGGAAATTTAGGAAATGCGGTGTTTCAGAAGACAGGATTCATTTTCTTGTTAATTTGGGACTCTGCATCTAAAGGTATCCAAATATTGAAAATATACTTAACTATTGGTTTCAGATACTCTGAAAAAAAATTCAGTTCTTCAGGTAACAATTAAGTATTCCACATCTCAAAAGTCAATTAAACAAAGAAAGAACTTTGTGTACTGCACTTAAAAAGCAACATCCCCAAATGGGCCAAACATCCCCAAATGGGCCAAACGCCAGAAGAAGCTACTGAGTCACCGGAATCGAGACGTTTTGGTCAGCTCTTGAAGAGGAAGGTGGCCTGTGCTATGCCTAGCTAACCCTCAAGGATGTGCTACAAGGCTCTTGACAATTCCACCCCTACAAACCCAATACTTACTTTTCCCGCAATTTCTGCAGTTCCACTTTCAAGTCGTCATCTTCGATTTCGGATTCATTGTCACTACTCATCGGGGAGGATGGAGAATAGAAGAGTGCACTCTGGGTCTGGGCATAGGGCGCATCTTCTTGGACAGGTAAAGCACAGGTATTCTCGTCACTGGGACTTCCCGCCAACTCTTCTGAAGGGCGAAGAGGAGCAGAAGCCTCACTTTCTGAGCTCGGCTGGGTCCAAACAGCCCCCCCGGGGGGCTCAGGCCCAGACCGTGGACTACTTTCGGTAGCAGAGCTATCTTTGTCTGGAGTCACAGAGGCTGGATCAGTCTCACATGTGCTGACAGACAAAAGGTTTTCCCCTTCTTTCAAGGTTCGGTCACATTTGTGAGGTTCAGGGCGAGAACCGAGGGCAGCCGAGGAAAGCCAAGTCTCTTTTCCAGTATGTTCGATGGGACTGGTCAGGACCTGTTTGGTTGTGGGTACACAGTCATTGTCACAAAAAGCAACTTTCTTCAGCTGCTGTTGAGGTACAAAGAGAGCCAAGGGCAGAGACAATGTCCTAGTGGGCCTGAGGGGAGCCAAAGAATGCTAAAGAGCCCAGAGTGCTGAGCCCGGGGACCCCAAGAGGGCTGACGTCATTCATTCCAGAAGGGCCCCAGCACAGAGAGAGTGAATACATGTGAATGCATCAGAGAGAAGCCCATCAGGAAGACTATGCTACCTAGCACCCTGGACAGCATAGGGAAAAGGAAATCACAAGTTCGGATCCTCCATTCCCAGCTCCCACACAAAAAAACCCCCCAACTTCTGAACAAAGGATTAAGCTGAGACACCAACCTGGAACCTGCCCCACTGAAATGAGCCAGGCACTCCACACCCATTGAGAAATTCAGATTCTCCCGCCAGCGGTAGTGGGGCTGAAGCAACTTCAGATCTCATCTCCGTCTCCACTGCAAGTTTGGCCCAGTGATAAACACACAAACAAGAACAGCGTTTGTCAAGATTTCACGTGTTCAGCAGACACCCAAAAACACAGAAGAAGCTTCACTCAGCCTACATAGTTTACAAGGTGTTGACGAAAGAGTGAACAACAGCCTGAAATCAGGCACCACCAGACACTTACCCAATCTGAGCTTCTACATGAAATGAAAAATGGGAACAAACGTTCCAGAAAGCAAAGGACAGTAACAGCGGCATCCATGGGACACGTCCCAAACACACGCTTGGTGGAAAAAGTGATAACACTTGTTCATGAAAACCAAAATCCCTAAAGGAAATTAAAAGTGAGGTTACCTAGTCTACGGCCCTGACAGGCTTTGGATCGCTTGCCAAAGCTGGCTGACTGTTGAAGCTTATATTCCTAGCTTTTTAATTTGTGAGTCCAGGATTTCTTGCTAATAGGATTTTTGAGACTAGGACGAATAAAGCTTAGGCCAAGATATCTACCTTCTGTGTGCAGATGGAAGGTGCTGCTACCATCATAGCCACCACTGCTGCCTCCGCCACCGCTCAACACAGAAGCAGGGTAGGTTTCAGGGTTCCCTGGAAGGGAAGCATCAGGGGATGTCTCCTAAAGGAGAGAAGAATGAGGAAAAACACATGGCGATAACTTCCAAACTAATCTTGCCAACGGCTCCAACAGTTCTAGAGAGAATGGGGAAGGGCCGAACAGATTTCATGTGCTTGGTTTGTTTCAGACCACAAATAGTCTGAATGGCCTCCAGATCATCTCAGCCCACCTCACTGCAGGAAATGAGAACCCTACTTCCCCCTCAGCTCAGACTGAAGGTTTTCTTTTATAAGCACTTTTAGCTTCATTGAGGCAAGTTGCTAAGGGGGCCATATCAGAGGGAAAGCTGGGCCTGAGGTCAGAAAGACCAGAGTTCCAACCCATCCTCACACACTGAGCAGCTGAGTGACTCTGGGCAGGTCACTTCACCTCTACCTGCTTCAGTTTCCCTATCTGTAAAATGGGGATCATATCTCCCAGGGTTCCTGTGAAGATCAAATTAGAGCTCATATCTGCAAAGGGCTTAGCACAAGGCCTGGCACCTAGTAGGTGCTGTATAAATCAATCCATCCATTTATCCATCTATCCATCCATCCATCCATCCTTCTTTCCTTCCTTCCTTCTTTTCTTCCACTTCCAACACCTTGGGATTGGGGTTCCCCAAGGGGCCACACAATCTGGGAAGAGCTAGACATCTTCCGAGAGATTACTGCAAATGCAACAACTACCTATTTGGATCCTGAAAAAGGGCCAATGGAAGGAAAGGTCCAAAGGCCAGCTCAGGCTCTCCTATACAGAAAGCTTCAGGAACTGGTTAAACTAGAGCCTTAATCCCAGACAGTAGGGAGCACCCCTGGGCAAAGGCAGGTATCAGCAGAATATTCCCTCAAAGTTCAGCAGGGAAAGGATGGACACAACTCATCCTGTCTTCCTGTAGGGTGCCCAGAAAACCAAGGGGACACATCACTCTAAGGAGAGCTCACCCTGGGTGCAGTGGCGTGACCTGCCATTTGAGGCTGACAGTGTGAGATCCCTTCTGGTTCACTGGGATTCTGGCCCTCCCAAAGAATGTTAGTTACTGTCTAACAAAAAGGAGTGGAAGAGGAAGATGGCTTGGGATTGGGGAAAGCTCATCAGCCCCACGGAGAACCCAAGAGATGCAAACCTCATTAGATGCCAAAGCCTATGTGGCTGGAGGGAACTTGGAGAATAGGTTTGTGGTTTGCCTGCCTGCTGATCCTAACAAAGTCAGACTACCGTGTTAGCTAGGCACCCTCAGGGGTCACCATGAGTTGTTGAACCAGCCCTGAAGATGGTTTCCAGACTCTGCTACATACTCCTTCCTACCTGTGGGACCTTGGGAAGCTCGAATCTCAGGGATAGAATTGATGGCTTTTGAGCTTGGGGTCCCTTTCAACTCTGGACAGTATGGTGCTATGTCTATTCCCTGAGAAGAGAGGGCTCATCTCCCTCTGTCCCCAGCCCAGTTCACTAGAGGGCTTTTGGGCTTCCTCAGCCCAAACCCAACCTCAGTCACCTGAAGGGTTAAAGGTCACATCCTGTCAGACCTGGAGCCTGACACACTGGCTGTTGTCCCCCAACCAGACCAGCTGCAGGGTAAGGGATTTTTCCATCAGAGCTGGCCTAAAGAGAGCCTATGAACTGCATCAGTCAGGGGAGAACCTACACTGGCCAAGTCTCAGCTCCCGACTCCTTTGGCCCAGGTCACTTTGCCCCCTGAAGGAAGAGGAGGGAAGAAGACACTAGGGTAGAATGAAAAACACTTACATGCAAAGCCAAATCACTGGATGAGGAAGTGGTCGCACTGGCTGGCCCCCTTTTGAGCACAGTTACATTAGTGGGCTGAGCCACAGCACCGACAGACAGAAGCTCGGAGCTGGCCTGCTGTGCACCGGCCTGTTGGGCAAGGCTGCCCCGGCTCCGGGGATACCCCACACCCAGAACTTCAGGCCCAGGGCCACAAAGCATCTCCTCAGTGGAGGAGGAAGAGGAAAACGGAGACTCTAGGTTCATGGCGTCCTTCTGACTCTCGGAGCAGACACCAGATGGGCTGTGCTCTTGATACAGCAAGTTTCTTAATTTTTCATCTAAGGTTTTAATGCGGTTGTCTACAAATTCTAATTTTGGAGGTCTTTCACCATCTCCCTCAGGCACCGAGGAGGAATGAAGAGAGGCTGGATCAAGGCCTGGGCTCTGAGCTAGTGTGACCGACTGAGGGGCAGAAGCAGCCTCCATGCTCCCAGCAGCTGCCCCATCTCGAGAGGCCAACGTGCCGCACCCAAGTAGCCACTGCATTGAGGACTGAGGGCTTGGCTCAGACACACACACCTGCAATGGAACTGAGCTCTCGGTGAATGCAGGGGACTCTTCAGGGTGGGAAACACCTAAACCCAGGTGGGCCTCAGCTCGGTGTCCTGGATACGCAGGTAGATGTTTGCCGGGGACTTGGTCGATGGCCTCCCCAAACTCAATCTCAGCAGGATGAACTGAAGCAACAGGGATGTGTGAACTCCCTGCAGTGTGTACCAGTGGGTTCTGGTTCTCTTCAGCCTGCTGGTGAGAGGCTAGCTGTTCAGTTTCAGGACCAGCACATTCCGGAGTCTTACCATCTGCTAAATCCTTGGGTTCTGGGGTGGGTGCCACAAGAAGTGTATCCTGTGAGAAAACTTCTCTGTCACTAGGGTTCGCCCAGTCTAGAACAAGAAGAACAAAAGGTTAAGTAAGGAGTTCCATAATGAGTTAAGGCTGTGCCACACTGGGTACACAGCTTGTCCATCGTGGGGGACTCAACCCCATTTGAAGTCTCAAAGGTTACAATTTGGACCCTATGGAGGCACATCTTCGATTTTCCTTGGTACAAGGTTTTCCAACAGTTTAACACGCAGAGTAGTCAAAAGAGATCCTATGCATGAAGGAAATTCTCATGTCATCCAGTGTCCTAATTGTATAAGGGGGGGCCGAGAATGTGGATGCTTAGGATCAGGTACTTAAACGAAAGTGATTTTATTCTTTTAAATTACCAGGAAGTCAGGGCCCATATATATATATATATGGGTAAGGAGAGAGGGAACAGTTTTCCAGGCCTGAGACCCCAAAGAAGAGATTTGGGGAGCTTCCTACATGGCCCTAGAAGTATACTTCAATGACTAGAAAAAAGGCAAATGGTCAAAGCTTGGGACTCTGGTCCCTAAGGTGTCAAACAGCCCAGTGGAAACAGCTGCAAGGGGCAGACAGGGCATGCACAAAAGACGCCAAGGCACGTGTCTGGCCAGATCGCAAATTTTGAGGGTTTGAATAAAAAATAGGGAAAAAAAAGATTGAAGAGATCCAGAAGCCAATGGAGATCACTGCCTGATAAACTCAATATTATATTACATGAGGACAAGGAATTGTCACTGAAAAAATGGTTGGGAAAATAAGAAAACAGAAAAGCAATAAAAAACTGAGGCCTCTTTGACAGCGTGACTAAGGTGGGAGCGCAGTCACATGACTGCACACGGGTGGTCTACACGAGACAACTTGGGGAGGAGGGAGGAAGAAAACTCTGGAACTCCAAATCTTACAAAAATGAATGGTGAAAACTATCTTTACTCATAATTGGAAAAAAATACTATTAACTTTCAAAAAATAAGCTCTCTAACCCTAATGATCCTAAGTCGGGATCAATAATCTCTACACTTGTTGGTACTCCTATCTAAGAGAAGGGAACCATCCATCTCAGTTCTGGAGAGAACAAAACCTTTGCCAGGTGAATGGAAGAAGTCATTCTTAATCATCAACCACTTAGCCTTTGAGATAATTTTTTTTTCATTCTGAACTTAAATATTGAAAAAAAAAGAAAAAAGAAAAAGAAAGAAAAAAGAAAAAAGGGCATTTCCATACCCACAGAACACAAAAGAATCCGGGTTCTCTACAACACGATGAATCTCCAGTTCATACCAAACTTTAAACAAAGCAAATAACAAACCCTGCGTGTCACTTTCAAAACTTCCTTCTCTTCTCTGTGGTCCATTCTGTGGCCTTCTTTTCCTTGGAAGGAATCACTAGTGTAAACCACCCCTGCATCCTGCCCCCTCCCAATGAAAACTACTCAAGGAAAAAAACCCTTGTAACAAATAAGCAGAACCAAACAAACTGAACCCATACGAATGTGACAAGTGTCCTTCTGCACTGGCAAGAGACAGGTGACCCAATTCATCATCCATCCTCTGGAGCCATTGTATTGGTGAGAATTTATCAGTCTTCAGAACGGTTGGGCTTCAGCATGTGGCCAGTCTTGTAGAAAGGGCTCTCTTCGTTCTG
This sequence comes from Notamacropus eugenii, assembly GCF_028372415.1. NCBI lineage: Eukaryota > Metazoa > Chordata > Mammalia > Diprotodontia > Macropodidae > Notamacropus > Notamacropus eugenii. The sequence continues at coordinate 102,567,742 of NC_092879.1, forward strand.
CTCACTTCACTCTGCCCAGTTCCTCACATCTTCCCAGCATTCTCTGAAGTCAGCTCCACTGTCTTTTCTTACAGCACGATACCCTCCCATGACATTCCCATGCTGCCATTCGGTTTCTAGGACGTGACTTTTTCTCACTGCTTCAGGCTCAGGGGCTTGGTTTCATCTTCCTTACCCTCTTCACCCCTTACCCCCCAGTCTGCAAATGTGTCCCCGCTTGCTGAGCTGGGTATCTTTCTGCACCTTCTTGGTTCAGCCCTTCTGGGTGTGTTTCAGAGAAGAGTGAGATCTGTCTGGTGCCCAGTGCCCCGATCTCTCCCTGCGTGTTTCTGTACAATACTCTTCTTTCCATGCACTCCAATCAGGAGAGACAGCAAGTCCCTCCACCCCATTCTTCTTCCTCCCCCCCTCCCCATCCCTCCTGAGGGCCTCCATCTTTCTCATTCCTCTCCCTCAGTACCCTTTGAAGACAGAGGTCCCTCATTTCCTCCCCCCACCCTCAGTGGAGCGTCAGCCCAGCCTCATCATACACTCCTTCCAACTGCTCAGAGAAATTTTCCTTTCTAAGTTCCTCTGGACTCTTGCATTGGCATTTCAGTTTCTTCCTCCTCAGCTCTGGTCTTCTCATCAGGAATGCCTGAAATTCCTCTATTCCCCCCAAGCTCCATTTCCCCCTCTAGGAAGATAACTCAGCTTCGCAGGATAGCTTCTTGGCTGTGAGCTATCCTAAGGTGTACCTTTTGCCTTTGGGATCTTGTATGCCAGGGTCTCTTCCTGGCACGCGGTGTTGTTTAGAGCCCAAGTTGCCAGGGCTTGTGTGATTCTGACTGTATTTCTCTGGTTCTGTGTGCCTGCAGGACTTTTTCTTTGGTGTGGAAGCTCTGGGTAATGACTGTGACATTGTCGGAACCGAGCTCTGGAGGTAATTCGTGGGTTCTTTCTGCCTTCACTTTGCCCCCTGGCTTAAACAGACCTGGGCAGTTTTCATGTATTTATTTTATTTTGAAATAGAGGGTCCAGATTTTTGGGTTTTTTAATAATGGTTTTCAGGGAGTCTGCAACATTCTCAAATTCTCTCTCCTGGCCCTGTTTTTGAGGTCAGTTTTTGATGGCAGAAACCTTACATGTTCTTTTTCTTCAGCTTTTCATCTTGTTCCAACACTCCTTGGTATCTCATGGAGTCGCTGGTTTCTCTTTGGCCTGTTGTAGTTTTCAGGGACTCTGTTCTTTGGAGTGGGTTAGCCACATTCCCCTCTAAACGGCTTATTCTCCTTCCAATTCTTTCCTCTAGAGCTTTTTGTTTGTTCGTTTCATTTCCCTTTTTCTCTCCTGTGCTTTATTTCTCTTAGGTATTCATGGAGTCCTTGCAGAAAACCTCTTCCTTTCCCTTTGTGTCTGCCTGCAGTTGGTGGGGAGTTACTCTTTCCTTTAGGGGAATCTCGATCTGCAACGCTCAGTGTCTTCTTTGATCTCATCTCTCTAGCTTCAGTTCCTACTGGCCAGCCTCTTAGGCAGTTCTGAGGTGGAAGGAGTCATTATCCAGCTAGCTAACCACCTTACATGTTACCTCATTTGATCTACACAACAACCTTGTAAGGGAGGCACTAACGTTATTCCCATTTTATAGATGGGGAAACTGGGGCTGACAGAAGTGAAGTGACCTGCCCTAGTTCACATGGTTAGTCTCCCCAGGAAGACTCTTGACTCCAAGTTCAAAGTTCTAGCCACATCCCCCATCTACCTGCCCAACTACTTTAATTTCTCATAGGATTTTTTAATCTGTATTTGGTCTTGGGTGAATTTTGGGGTTTTGCTATAACCCCATATCTAACCCTAAAGCTGTCTGACTACATTCAAGCAGTCACCTTGACCAGAAATCCTGGTAGCAGAGTGTTCTCCCCACTCCAGGCCATCCTCCAATCAGCCTCCAAAGCGCACCACTCTGCTCAATCACCTCCTGTGGCTCCCTATGGTCCTTCATCACCTGCCCCTTCCTCCCTTTCCAGTCTTCTTATGCCTCACTCCCCACCAGTGTGATCCAGTGACATAGTCCCTCTGGCTGTTCCCATGAACAAGACCCTACCTCTTGCAGCTCCAGGCACTTTCTTGGGCCCTCCCCCGTACCTGGAATGCTCTCACTCCCCAACTATACCTACTGGTTTCCCTCAAGAGCCACCCTACTGCCAAAAGGCCTCTCTAGTGCAGTGCCTCACCCCACCTCCAGCCCCGCCTCAGTGCCTTTTCCTCTTTGTATCTTGGCTCTGCGTTAGACTGTACTTTACTTTCTCCTTGTTTCCACAGTGTCTAGAACAGTCTATCTTGTACACCAAAGGTATTGAGTAAAAGTTTGTTGGATTAGACAAAATCCAGTGTCCAGCCCATGTCAGTTTAGAGAAACTCATTTCAAAACCCTTGGCCACCAGAGGATGAATCATTTCCAGTCATGGCAAAGAAAGAAGGTAGAAAGCCTGGGAGCCTTGCCTTTGTGCTCATGATTGTGAAAGGTTTTTCTCAAAGAAGAATGAAGAATGATGCAGCCCTTTGTTGATCACACTGGTACCTGCCAGGCTTCCAATCAACAGGCAGTCACTCTTCTATATTCTCAGCCCTATGGAGGAGAAAACTGAGGCTGCTCCAAGAAGGGAAGACACAGAGGTAACTTCACGAAGATCAAGAGCTTTATATTTGCAAGACATCTTCTAACTCAGACATGATTACAGGAGAAGCTGATGAGAAACTGATGAAGAGAAGGACCCATTAGTTCAACAGAGAGTGGAAACTCAGTCCAGGGATGTAACCCTAACCTTATGAAACTTTTTGGAAAAGAAGAAAAGTGGGGCATAAACCCCAAGGCAAATGCACGATTTCTCCAAGCAAACTGTACCTGGCAGCTCAACCTGAAGGATAATGAGCCCTAACCTTGGCTGCTCCTCGTGCTTGGTTTTGTTTCTCTGCCCCTTCTCAACACCAGGGCCTAGCACCAAGTCCTAACAAGAGGATGCTGGAGCCAGGAGAAGCTGATAGAGTCTGGTGGAGAAAGCCAGGTAGAGAACGAAAGCTTACCAGCAAGGAGCTGTGAGTCAGGAAGGCTCAGGGGCTGGCGATTGCGCGTGGTCTGATTGATACAGAACCTCCAGCGACCAACTGGGGAGGACTGAGGAGCAGAGTGAGCTGCAGAAAAAATGACACAAACATTAAACTCACAGGGAAGCTTTTGGGCCTTGTGGGCTCAGGCAATTGGCTCCAAAACACTGATTTTTCGAAGCAGTTGAACGAGTTCGATTAGCAAGGAGTCTCTCGCCAGCCTGCAGCATGCTAGAAGAACAAAAGTCACCACTGGCCACAATCAGACGCAGGCCAGGCCCTTCTGGGCTTTTCCTTTAAAACCTCTCCTCGCACTCCAGCTAAGTCACAGCAACCTACAACCCCAGGCTCTGCTTGCCCACAAAATGGAGGTGCCGTACCACACAAAAGCAGAGCCTCAAGTCACACTTTCCACTGGTTGCACACCTGGCGCATTCCCATTTCTGCCCCTCCCACAACACATGCAGCAAAAGGCAAGAAACCAAGGAAGAGAGCCACAAGATTCCAGTTTGAGATCCCCCAAATGAACAATTCTCCAGTTTCTACATCATCTTTCAATTGGCAAGGACAGGGCCAAATACCACTATCGTTGGAAGGAGTCTAAGCATGGAAAGACAATTTGAAAAATGAGCCTCAGACACGAGAAATGAGTCTCTTCTGGTCCCAAGGTGAGCACACAATCAGAGAGAGGCCTTTAGAAACACTGGGGAAGTTTTACTACCAGTTGTGTTCTGGGAATTGGGGTCAAATCATTCCAAATAGTGAATAGATTCTGGGTACTCACTGCAGCCTTGAGCGGGTGAGGAATTCATCTGTGCTTGTTCAGCTGTTCCTGTCTGAATGAAAAACAAAGAAACAGAGTAAGGCCTTTTCTACACAGCACACCCACATGACAGTCACACACTTACATCCCCACATAGGCACGCATTCATATAACACAACTCACACACCCACACTCACACAACACACACCCACACTCAATTCATAATCACATCCACACAACACCCACACAAACACACCCACACTCACATCCACACACCCACTGACATACATGCAGAACACCCCCCCCCCCCCACACACACACACTTACTCACTCACTCATACATACACACAATTTCCTTACTTGATAGCTGCTGGATTCTGATGAAGCCAACTCCCCATCAGGGAGAGTGCGAAGGACCTGTCGGGCCTGGCACACAACCAGCTGTAATTCTTCCACAAACTTCCCCTTCTCACAGTCCAGCACAAAGTTATCTTCAACCTGCCAAGAAATAAGTCCCCATTCAACAATGGGATTTTCACCTTGTGTCAGTTTCCCCTGAGCTTGGCCACACGCAGAGCACACCCTCTCTCATTTGTGGCCTGTCTCAATAACTGGGTCTCTCACACCCCTTTACTTCCTGAAACATAAAGTGCTTTTGTCCTTTTTAAAGTTCTTATTGTCCTGATTAGGATTGGCAGGGGGCGGGGGGGCAGAGAGTGAGATAATGGGAAGAATTCTGGTGATTGAAACACCAAAAGACATCGATAAAAAACCCAAGAGTTTTTCCAAAGCCACAGTTCATTTACACTAGTGCCAAGTACAGAGGTTCTCACTTCCTTGTGACCCCCCACATCCTGAGCAACCCAAAAGGAGAGGCTACCATGTAGTCGGCGATGTCCTCGGGAGCATCTCCATCCACATCAAACTTGAAGGTGACCATTTTGTTATTGTGAGTCTCCAGCTGACACTCCACCATGTTGTCACCGAACATGGAAACCTAGGTAAAGAAAGATTACAACTAGACTGTCTAGGTGTTTCCTCTTTGGAAAATGAACAAAATCAATTCCAACATGAGACTGATGGAGGCCCAGGTCCTGAGGCCCAGTTTCAAGACTGCAGAAGAGGCACTATCGCCCCAACCCTGTTCTAGAGCTTGCAGAAACACAAGACTGACTCCATAGGGAAGAAAGGGGCCACGTTCGTACCTAACTTCACTGGAAAGCAGGAAACACTACATTGAGGCTTTGAAGAGAATTATTCCCGGACTCTGGCTTCCTGACGACATGCAGGCCCACAATAGGTACGCTGCCCTTAACATGGCTAGCAAGGGAACCTGAGCTTCTGGGCTGGGCTCAGCCAATCTAGTCCACAACTCATTTTCTAGTTTTTACCCTGTCCTGCTAAATATTTCTGATGTCCAAATCTGACATACACAATCTGTGAGGAATTAATAGAAATCCATAAGAGCTGGCATTTGACAAAGATTCAATAGCCCTGCATGTGGGAGATGTTACAAGTTGGGTTTTCTAGCCAAGGGTACTGAGCCTCAGACAGGAAGCCAGGGACCTGGCCAGTGAAGGACAGGCAGCAAAGTCTTACGAACTCTGATGAAGACAGTGAGCAACCTGAGGATGAAGTGGCAGAGAGCTGCTGGGCTGGGGGTGCCCCATTTTACTGGGCTGTACTTATGGATCACAAGGAAAGGTTATTATTGGGGGGGGGACAGTCAGGAGTAGGCAGGCAAGTGATAAAGATGCAAACAGAGAGAAATAAAAGATTGTCAAGAAAATATTGGAGATTAGGCAGTGCAGAGGGGACCCCAGGCCAGCAGGATGTGACCTGCTCAAGTCTATGCAACAGCCACAGTTTCATTTCTGGACCTCAAGCTTTGAATCTTCTCTGTGGCCCCTGGGGATTGCTCATTAAAAGCATCATCATATTAACAGAAAAGAAACTGGATGCTTTCTAACATTTTCTTTCCTAACTCTGGTCCTTTCAAGGGAAAATCTGAGGACTCTGGAAAGGTCCAGAGCTTCTGGCCCCTGAAAGAGAGCAGGAACTAGCCTGCTGCCTCTGAAGAACCTGAAAAGCTTCAACATTGCATCCCCCACCCTTCCCTTCCCCAACAAGTCACCCTCTTTGCCTTCAAAGTGAAATGGAGCCATACCTGGAGGATGGTCAGTTGAAATCTGGGCCCCTTCTCTGGCCGAGGACACGAAGCCCTCCTCTGCTTCATCCGATCCTGTTTTCCACAGCCAGAAAGGTTCTCAAACCCACTGGCCCCATCCTTCAACACTGCTACATCAGCACCAATGCTAAGAACCACAAAGAATAACTGCCATCAAAGGTCTGAGAGAGTTCAACAGTCTCCAATAGCGGCCAAGGCCAAAGAAACTGCCCCACTTGGAATGTTGTGCCTACCTTCTTGTATCAAGATCTGAGGGGCAGAGTTCAGGTGGAAGGGTCCCCAGGGAAATACATTCCCAAGCTTTAGGAAAGGACTTGAAGGAAGCAAGTCAGTCTAAGGGTGGACAAGCTTGCCTTGTGAGGGACTTCCTGGGGTAAGGGGGTGGGGTAGGGGTGAGTCATCTCGAAAAGGAAAATAATATCTGGGACCATGAAAGACAGATAGCAAGCACTTGGCAGCAGGAGATGCTTTGAGAAATCAGCCAGAAATGGGAAGCCCTAAGGTTAGTCATGGGTCTGCCTGGCCAATGGAGGGGCCCACCACATTTTTCAACTTGGGTCAGCTAGGGTGGGAAACCTGGGAGCTGGAATGAGAAGAAAAAAGTCAGAGAGAAACGAGGAAGTGCAAAGGCCAGGAATCCAAGTGAGATGAGCTTGGGGAAGCTGTACACACTAGGAAACACAGACCAAAGGGGGAGCCATATAGCCTGAACTGGAAGATAATACAGGTGAGGAGTATATGGAGAGAAACTCACTTCCTCAGTGGCTAAGGGGGGAACTATCGAACTGAAAGGGGATGGACAGTTACTCTCAAGGAGGTCTACTCTGTGCCAGGCATTGCCAGGCTGCTGGAGCTAGAAAGGTAGACTCTGTGAAGCAAGGCCTGCTCCCAAGGCCTTCTGCTTGAGTAAACAGCAGCCAGACACATGCATGCGCACACACACACACACACACACACACACACACACACACACACACACAGAGAAAAGGTCATCTGAGGGGAAAAATCAAGAAAGGCTTTGGGGACAAGATGGTGCTTGGACTGGAAATGAAAAGGAGCCAGGACTTGGGCGGGCAGGTGAGGATGCAGGACATGGGATAGCATGTATGAGGTACACAGGAAAGACCAGTTGGGCTGAAGCAAGAGTGTGAGAAGGAGAGTGATGGCCAAGGATGGGCAAACAGAAGAGTTTCTGAACCCCAGGCTAAGAGGGGAGGAAGCCCCAGAGCTCACTGAGCTCACTGAGGCAACATGGTTGGGGCTGGCCCTTTATGAAGATAACTTGAAAACTGATGGGAGGCTGGGCTGGAGAGAGGAATGGAAGTCACAGCTCCCAGAATGCCAACACTGGTGACTCCCCAAGTGCTCCCAACACCAGAGAAGCCATGCTGGATTGGGGAAGACTAAGGGAGTGACTTGGAAACTCTCCCTACATTATGTAAGCTCCATGGAATAAGGAGGCTGGGCACTTTTTCACCAAGGAAATGGTTTTTATCCCAAAACCCTGGCCAAAGAGGCCACCATGTTGTCCCAAGAACAGATGTGACTAGGTTGCCCAGAAGATCCTGGAGAAAAAAGTGAGATACCCAAGAACAAGAGAGGGCAAAGATGGACATCAGGAGAAGCCAGCCCATTAGGGGAAATGGAAGGAGGAACATGATGCCCTGCTGGCTTTGTCAGGGGCTTCCTAGGCTCGCCAAGGGAGCAGTTAATGGATGGAGACAACATCTCCTGCAGGTCAGTTAAAAAGTGTCCCAAAGTCATGAAGGAATCTGCGCCCCACCTCCAGACAGAGCGGGAGCACTCAGCGCAGGCTCAAGGATGCTGTCTTCTCTCTTTCTCTTTCTTCCTTTTTTGGGACATGCCTAATGGGAACACTTATCTCAACCTTATACTCATTTTGTAGTGGGTCAGACAAAGGAGACAATTTGGAATGGAAAATAAGATGGGATTTTTTAAAAAGAAAGAAAACAGAGCTACAAAAAATAAACAAGGAGAAAAGAACTGCATTTAATTTGTCATTAAAGCATAAAGGATTATTAACAGGTCATCAAGGAATATGAAAAACAAAGAAAACGAGTCTGCCCAAATCCGCCAGACCAGGCAGGTTGGGCTAACACCTTTGGTCAAGCAGCCCCATGGTTCTGCAAGGCCTCACGGAGCCAGGGAGCCCAACTGAAAGCCTTCTCTACACTTCATTTGGTGCTTCAGAATGTCAGGCCCTAGGGAGCTCTTGCAATTGCTTTCAATGCTTTTTTAGACCAAGTTCCCTACTCTACAAAATACTCATCTTTTCTGACAAAATCCAAGACAGTGAGCTCGGAAGATCATCAACGACTCCAGACTGGGCCAAGCTACCCAGGACAGGACCCCTCAGATTCACATGGTCTCAGTGGGGGCACTCAAGAGACACTATGGAGGCCAACTCCATATCACCTTCTTTTCGGAGGTTAAAGGTTAACTTCACTCTATCAATGGTCCCAGGGCGCACACCTTCTCTGTTCCCATGGTTCACTGGTTCACACTCACCCTCGGACTAAATCTGCTTTCGGAAGGGTTGTTTGTAGGTCTCCTACTGGTGCCTGGGATCCAGGCTGTGAGCTCTGTTGAAATAAAACTGGTCAGAAAAACGGCTAAAACTCGAGGCAATCCCCTCCAGTCCCCACCCTGCCCCCATCTGCTTCATGACAATTTCTGAGCCTAGGCATCAGGCCAAGAGCAATACTGCCAGGCACTATGGAACCCAGTCAAATGCTTGCCAGGCCATCTACATCACATGGACAACGGAAAGGAAACTAGCCTGTCAATGGCCAGAGTTTCTCCTTGTTCTCTGGAAAGTGCCCAGATCTGGTTGTGGTGTACAATAGAAAACAAAGGAAATGAATATGGAACATCTGGACATCTCTGTGCAGCCTCTAGATCCCCTCTGGCTCTGGACACCCATTGTTTCTCAACAAGAGGCTGTCCCAATGCGGTGAGCCCTGACTCTGATGGCCTCTGCTCTGGGAGCTGGACCACTCCCTTCACCACTCTCAATCCTAGTTTCCTAACCCATCAATTTTTAGGGGGAGGAAAAGCATTTGGAAACAAATACACACTGCTATTCTGATGCCCTCATGCCTAAGAGATGAAACCCTAACCAAGAATGAAGTCATGTGTCCTTGGGGTCAGAAAAGCCCAGACTCCTCTCCAGTGAAATGACTTCTTGGCTGATCACCCTCAGCCCCATCAGCCTGGGAAAAGTTGCCAGCAGGGGCCCACGGGGCCACATGGCCAGCATCCATAGGAAGAAGGACCATTTCTTGCAGCCATTATCCAAGTCCCTCCCTGGGCCTTGGGCACCTGCCAGACAGTCCCCCAAAGCTTCTTCTGGGCTAAGGTTTGTGAAGGAGGGACAGTGCAATTCTTCCTTTAACAGCTCTCTCTGTGCCACCACTTCTCCCTGCTCGACAGTGGCATGTTGATGCTGTAGAACAGACAGGTCAGGACTCCCAGTTCAGCCTTTACCTCTGAGCCTCATCAAAAGACAGCCTAGACTAGGTCCTTCCAGGTTGAAAGACACGACTATGGCATCGGGTCTGAAGGCTGGAGCGGGAAGCAAGGCTGGCCGGCTTTAAACCCTAACTCTGTCTAAGCTCAATGACTTCAGGAACACAGCCATCTTCTTTCTTTCTCTGTCCCACTAAACATCAGGAACAAGGAGATTAGCTGTTTAAGCGACTTGCCAGAAGGGCTACTGTTTTTCTCCAGAGCCCTGAGCGGAGAGGGGTGAGTCAAAGCCACCCGCCTCCCTCCCTCTTCACAGGCTGATGCCTTGGGAACCTTCTTTAAGCACAGCCTCAAGGAACAAGGGGAGATTGTGACTGGACATCTGCTCCTTGACCTCTTCCTGAACAAAGGCGGGAAGAGGAATGGTCAGAACGTCAGTCCCTTCTCACTGAGACCTAAACAGCCCTTCCTCGGCCTGACACTGGCCACCTAGCTGCCCAGTCCCTTTGTCACTCCAACAATGCAACAACTACTACATTTTGGTCTGACCATGACCATGACCTTGTCAGCAGCTTTCAAGTCAGGACTGGCTCATTAATCCACTCTAGACAACTGAGTCAACCCTTCTGTTCTTCCAGAATCCTTTAGCCATCTTCTAAGTCAACCATTACTGCTAGCTGGTGTTGGGTTTCTGTAGGCTTTTTTTAACCTTTACACAGAAACTGTCTACCTTTCTCCATTAACGCCAATCCCTTGGTTGTGGTTGGGCCCTGAGGAAAGGATTGACCTCAGGACATACATGGCTATCCCCTGGCCCAAAGTACAATGTGGACTGACCAACCAAAAAGCCTCTAAATCAACCTAGGAAAACCACAGAAGGCACATAATGACCAATCTCTTATTTCACTTAGAAAGGGAATCAATCAGCCTTTCTGAGGAAGGTCAACCTCTAAGTGCCAACTGCCACCCAGGCAGTTAAACTGGAAGATGCCAGCCATTGCAGACATCAGTCCCAATCACCAATCAGCCTCAAGTCTGCCCATTCACTGCTCCCTTGCTTGAGGGAGCCCATCCCTTCAAACCCCACTTGGCGGGGCCAGGGGAGGCAGCAAAAAACCCCCCCAAAATGTTCACTCTTCAGGGACCACTTTGTTATCCAGACACTGAGTAACAAGTAACAAAGTGGAGGGAGGGGAGGACTACTCTCTGTGAGTGCACACATTGACCCAGAACTCACCTGGGCCTTCAATCTAGAGTCAGCCTTCTTTTGTACCTGTGGCTCAAGAGAGGCAGCTTTAGCTTCCCTTCTAGACTACCAAGTTCCTTGAAGTCTCCTGGAGATCGAAGTAACCAGATGGCTCAGTGGTCTGGACTTATCTTCAGGTAGATGATCAAAGTTCCAATCCTGCCTCTGACATTTATGAGTTATATGACCCTTGGCAAATCTCTTGTTCTCTCCGGGCCTCAGTTTCCCCATCAGTGAAGTGAGGGTTTGGACTAGATGGTCTCTAAGGTACATTCCAGCTAATTCCCAATAGTACTTGTTATATGGTGCGTGGTGAGGAAAAACCCCACTTGATAAACTCCCTTCCAGGGTTAAAAGATGCATGCTGTGAACCCTACTGGGCTTGGCCAGACTAGGTGGTGGGTGGCTGCTGGAGCAGCTTCAACTTCATTCTTGAACTATTCATGCCCCCCACCCCCTAGGCATTTCAAATGTGATTAGATCCATCAACCGTTCCAAAAAGTACTCACCCAAGTAAGGTCCACACATGTCCTAGAGTGAGCACCCAAGGTAGAAATGAGAAAGAGAAGACGGCCACGAAATGAACAGAGGAGCCAGGAAGTCCGTTCCCAGCTCTGCATTGGCTCATTTTCAAGACTATTGGCTGTTGGTGCCCCCCTCCCCAATACAGAGGGGCTCCTCAGAGCCTGGGGGGTGGCCAATTGGTTCAGGCTCCAAGCCTTCGGAATTGTCCTTAAGTGACCTTATCTGTCTAACCCAGTGGGATTCAGGCCATTAAACGAACATTACCTATGTTGTACTGTCTTTGTCCTGGTTTGGTTAAACATTTCTCAATGACATCCAAGTCTGGTTCAGGCCAAAGGAGTCAAACCTCTGTAATAGAGGCCAGGCCCTGATCCTGGGGAATCCAGCTCCCTCAGAGTCCACAGCCAGGCTGCTGGGTTCCACATGTCAGGTTTCAACAAGGGTGAACTGTGGGGGAAGCTATGAAGGAATTCGTTGCTAACAAAGCCAACAATAATGTGCCAACTCTGCAATCAGATGAGAAGCTGTGGATCCTTGTCCACCACAAAGTCCTCATGTTCAGAGAAACAGGGACTAGAACACTGAATGCGGAACAATCCTATTGACTTTTCACTCCCAGCTTCCTGTCACAGTGGGGGTGGGGGGCGTGAGGGGTAGGGATACGAGACCAGGCCTTGGATTTCCCTATGAAAATACAACTCATTCCTTTAACTGAGACAGGAAGCCCCATGGTGGATGAGAGTGACCCAAAGACCTCCATCTAGAAACTTTAACTTCCTCTCATGAGACAAACAGCACAAGGATGAAGCTGCCATGACCCTGACTGGAGTCACCACAGCCCCAGGTCAGCCAGTCTTGAAGCCTTCTCCCTTAATGTTAACCAAGCCAGGGCTAGAGCCAAGATTCCAAACCCAAGAGACACCGTCAGGAAGAGCGACAATAGAGAACCAGGAGAAGCTATCTGTAGCGCTCTCCAGTTGTGCTCAGACCTGGCCCCACCACAGCAGAAATTCCTCTTCATTTTCTAGACCTTGCCCCAATATCCAAAGCGGCAGCTGAGAAAGTCTTCACACAACAAACTCTATCTCTGCCACAAAGGCCTCTCTAACCCTCAGAGGACTAGGAAGGGTTCAGTGAATTCTGTCACATGAGGAAAGCCAAGGAGGGAAGTAGTTAAGGACAGGTGCCCCGAGCTGGCAACTATTTCTGTGACCAGTAAGACTTTCTCATTATGAGTAGAGGATAGTGTCTGCCAAAAGACAGAAGGCCAGATGCCAGACTCAAGGCTGGCCTGGACATTTCACATATAAGGAAACCGAGGGCTGAGGAGAACCTTGTCCAGAAGCCAACTATCTTCTCAACACGTACTCCCACCCCAATACCCTGAAACTTTCCCCCAGATTTACCTTTGGAAAGTTTTGGCCTATTAAAGCCTGATGCTGTGGCTGGGCCTGCAAGACAGGAATGCCCTGGGCAGGAAGGGAGGCTTGTGCTGGACTAGTCTGGTGAAGAGCCTGCTGCTGCTGCAATTCTGATGGCCCAGAGACCAGTGGGGGGCTCGATGGAGGCTGCTGCTGTGGCTGGCTGTACATGGGCTGGTGCTTCTGGCAAGGCAGAGTCTGACTGCACTTGGTGGCCAAGTAGGAGACAAGAGCAGGTGCTTGTTGGGCCTGGCTGTGGGCCTGCTGCTGGAAGGTTCCAGGTTGGCCATACGAAAGTTGCTGCTGACTCCGAGAAACTTCAGGAGTTCGTAGCTCATGGGGCAGCGCGGCTGGTAAATGACAAGGGTGAACTCCCTGCTGATGTGGAGTGAATGTAGACGTTGAGAAGGGACTTGGGCCACAGTGTTGCAGTGGGGCCGGGGGGAGAGGCTGCTGTGGGAAGGGATGTGGTTGGCCCTCCCCTGCCCTTGGAGCGCCAATGGCTGGTGAAGGAGCTGGGCCTCTGAGCTGTTCATTCCCTGCACTGACATCCACCTGTGGGACAGCCAAAGGAATGTCTGGCGGCTGGCCTAGACACGCCTGGGGCTCTGGGGCTAGCATGCCATATGACTGCTGCTCATCTGGAGATTGGTATTCAGAGTTAGGGCTGGCTGAGTGCGCCTGGTGACCCAAGTATGTCACCTGGTCTGGGGCCTGGAGGGAGGGAGTTGCTTGGCTTGCATATGAAGGCTTAGGGGCTAGGACAGGGTAAGGAGGCCGCTCCACAGGCATGCCATATGGCGGCTTCTCCAGGTAAGATGGTTGGGTGTGATATACTGTGGGCTGTCCAGGGACTGAAGCTGAATAGAGAGACTGCACTATAGCTGGAGGGATAGTGTAAGTGGGTGGCGTGCTGTACGGTGGGCAGGGGGGCCCAGGGTAAGGGGACTGCTCCAGAGCTGAAAGCAAAGGAGAAGGCTGCCCAGGATAGGGGGGGTATGGCGGCTGTTCAGACAGCTTCACCACAAAGATGGGCTGCTGTTCACCACATGAAACCATGCCTCCTCTCCCATTGCTTTCTGGCTGCTGCAGTGCCCCCTGGGCATCAGACTCCTGGAGCCCAGCATGTTGGGTTGGCAGCAAAGCCACTGGGGGGGGTGGGTAAGGCACCGGGTAGTAGTGGGGCTGTGGCCCTGCACAAAGAGGGCCAGAATCCTGCTGAACCACTGAGTATGCTTGGGACACAAAAGGCAGCTGGGGGGCAGCGAGATGTGCTCCTCGATGGCCACCCAGAGTGGCCCTGAGGGCACCCTGGGTGCAAGTCATATACTGAGCAGTGGGTGCACTTGGCAAGAAGGCTGAAAGCTGCTCAGTGTCCAGTGTCTGATTGAGCACGATGCCTGCTGCAGGATGCTGGACAGAGGGCAAGGTAGGTGGATTTGAGGCCTGTCCATCTGCTTCCAAGGCCTGCTGGGACTCCTGGTACAAGGAAAAGGTGGGTAAGGAACATGCACAGACTAAGCCCAGTCCAGTACATCTGGTCAATATGGCCACCAAAGACTTTCAAAAGCAAAGCCATCATAAGCCTGGTTTTCCCTGGAAGTTCTAATTCCTTCATTCCAGAACACCAAAGATTAGAATTTACTGCTTTGGTCTTGACAT